>NC_092858.1:171430051-171514256 GCF_032062135.1 Pyxicephalus adspersus
TTGGAGGTTTGGGTGTTCTTGTCTATCTTGGAGGTTTGGGTGTTCCTGCCTATCTTGGAGGTTTACGTGTTCTTGTCTATCTCGAAAAGTTAAGTGTTCGCACCCATATTGGAACATTGGAACATGCCTCCATCATTGGAAATTTAGGTGTTCCCACTCATATTGAATGACAAAGAGTTCCTGCCTGCCTTTTAGGTTTGGGTGTTCCTGCCTATCTTGGAGGTTTAGGTGTTCCTACTCTCATTGAATGTCTAGAAGTTCCTTCCCACCTTGTAGGTTTGGGTGTTCCTAGCAACCTAGGTT
Source organism: Pyxicephalus adspersus (assembly GCF_032062135.1). Lineage (NCBI taxonomy): Eukaryota > Metazoa > Chordata > Amphibia > Anura > Pyxicephalidae > Pyxicephalus > Pyxicephalus adspersus. The sequence continues at coordinate 171,430,355 of NC_092858.1, forward strand.
TGGGAGTATGTGCACACAGTGGCAGATATAGTCAACAGCAGGCCCCTATGTAGAACTTACTTGGACCCCCCCCCCATGCCAAACTGACTTGGGGTCCCCATGGGGGCCCCTTTTGGTTGAGGAAGCTATGAGGCCCTAGCAATTTTATGCACTTACCTATGACCACCCCTGTCTGCCCACCTTGGAGGTTTGGGTGTTCATGCCTAGCTTGGAGTGTTCAGTGTTCCTACCCACCTTGTAGGTTTGGAATGTCCCTCCATCAATGGAAGTTTAGGTGTTTCCACATTGATTATCTAGGAGTTTCTACCTGCTCTGTAGGTTTGGATGTTCCTACTAACCTAGCTTTGGGGGTAACTGTGCACATTGGCAGATGTAGGCAACAGTGGGCACATGTGCAGAACTAACTTGATCTCCCCCCTGCCAAATTGATTTGGGGGGGGGACACTTTGCATTTCCCTATAACCATCCTTGTTTGCTCACCTTAGAGGTTAGAGTGTTACTGCCAGCTTTATGTTTGGGTGTTACATCCACTATGAGGTTTGAGCATTACTGCCAGATTGGAGGTTTAATTGTTTTTGTCCACTGAGGAGAAATCAATGTTCCCTTCCACCCGGAGATGTGAGTGTTCTTGCCCACCTGAAAAGTTCAAGTTTTCAGGCCCACCTTTGGGGGACATATACTGTGATGATATTTGGTACATTTGCAATGCTACTTTGCATGGGCACATGAATGTACACAAACCCAGAGACCTGATTTAGGACTTACTCACAGGGCGAGACAGCAAATGGGTATTTGGTAATCGATCCTTTAACGACAAGCGTTTAATGATGCCCATATGACACAATAGCTGGACATTCCTAGATAACCTAAGGTCCAGGACAGGCATAGACAAACTATGCCATATACGGCCTGTTAGTGCCGTGGTCTGTGGCTCTTGCTGGTGTCCCCCTGAGCAGGGTCCGGAGGGCCCCGCTTGGAGGCCGCACCGGCCAGAGCCACGGATCATATCCCCTGTACAAATCCCGGGCTCTGGGAAGTAGGCGGAAAGACCTGCCCATTCTTCCAATGCAGGCTCAGATCTGTGATGGGAGAGTGGGTGGGTTATGTCATCTGTGACACCCCTCTCGGCGTTCCATCTATCTGATTTTGGCCTGGCCCCTTTGCCAAATTTTAGAACCCCCTGTGGCTCCTGAGTCAAAAAGTTTGCCCACCCCTGGTCTAGGAGGATAATGGGGTGAGTTCTGGTGTGTGTCCTGACCAACAATATGCTTGTAGGTTACTGTGTAGGCAGAGCAGTCAAGCCAACACTAAGGAAGGAGGAAAGCAGCAAATACATATTGTTCTTAAAACAACTCTACTCCTCATCCTCTAATAAAATCAGACACATATGCCAAGAAAACATCTAGATTTTTATCGAAAAGTTCAGACTGGTGTTGGGTTAGCAGTGGGTCTGGCAGATGTTGAGTGCATTGTCCAATTGGCGTTTAATAAGCCGTTTTCCCGTGTTTGTACTTGGTGGTTGCATGGCATGGTACTGCCCCGCAACAATTACCAGCCAATGGGAATACTTTTTCATGGTCCTCAAGGTTTACCTTAGAAAAGGGCTACCATCATAAATAATCTAATAATATCTCATTACACCATATTACCATACTGGTTCCAATTAATTTTCCACTGGGCTGCCCCGGGTAGAAGTTACTTTTAATATCTCCCCCGAGGGACCGGATCCCTGGCATCACTAAGCCGTAACTGCAGCACAACCTCATTGCCAGTCTGTACATAGCCTAAGTATTAACTTCATGCACTTTTCATCTTGCATAAAAATACCTAACAGGTGACAAACAGCTCCAAAACATAATATAGACAGATAAAAAAATATAAGCGGATTAATGTATCAAAAATTCAATCAATGTTTTTGTTGTTGGCAGACAACAAAGCAGTGAAAATATAATGGAGAATTTACGAAACAGTGAAAATTGTTTAAAGAAGGATTTAAAACTGATTTAGTAAAGATTAAAGCTGGTGAAATAACCCAGTTTTTGTTGTATTCCTGATTTTTAAAACAACAATAAAAATGTCTTTCCAGCTGCCAGACCTTATGCATTGCACCAGATGCTAAAGGTAAAGAAGAGATCAGCGGAATGCTCAGATATCTTCCCTTGTTGTGCACTGTTAGGGGCTGATTCTTCTGTGCATGCCTGGGATCGGGCACTACATCATCAGGGCATTCCCCAAATGTAAAAAACCAACGCAGAGTAGGATTGTTGCGCGTTCATGTACACATCATGCAATCTCGCACCTGCACAGTGCAAGATTGGGTAAGGCCATCAACAACCCTGAAGAAAGAAGATGCCAAGGTGGGACATAATGAGCCCCAGAAAGAGGAAACGTCTTTTATGAACATACCCCCATGGTATCATCACCAGGCTTTTAAAATTTTTGCCAGCGCAGCTTCTACTGCCCCCATAAATACATCTTTCAAGAGCCCTTCCCCTTTTTTTTAGAAAGTCTAATCAGCAGTATTAGTTTGCTGGGGAAGACATTATTTTAATTTGGTAAGTTGGAGAGAGGGTAGATAAAGTTCTGTAGTCCAGCAGGCAGGGCTGACAACACTGGTTGGGATTTTTGTCCAGCAAAGACACTGTGTTGTCAGCACAAACAGGAAGTTGGATGTAGACTATATGGGAAAAGGATAAACTAGGGAGGGAAAGCAAAGCTCAGCAATAACATATATGTTTGATAAATAAATAATGGTCCTGAAATCAGAACTTAAAACAGAAGTCCTGAAAAAGGGCATATCATTCTACCCTTCACAAAAAATTGACAAATTTGAAATGATCAAGGATCTTAATCTATTCGCCAGGAATTTAACACTTTGACAAACCCTCGGACGAGGAAACACCTTTCACACCACAACTATACAAAAATCAGGACACACAAGATTTTAAAATTCTCCATTTGTTACTAATGGAAAATGAACCAACAGAAACATCAACATCTGATGACACCTTATCTAAGATAGAAAAGGGCCCTACGGAGCTCATTGCTATAAAAAATCCAAATTAACTTTTTATCCACCAATAGCTACAAATCCTCACTTACAAACACAACCACTGACCAAATCCTCAAAAGCAATCCACCTAGAATACATTCTACTGGTAACTTTACAAAAGCACAATAAAAAGTACTTATTAATTTGAAATCACAAAAGCACCTAATCATCAAACCCTCGGACAAAGGGGGAAATATAGAAATTCTAGACAAAAGTCACTATCATCAAATATGTTTAGAAACCTTGAACAACGGTGAATGGTACTTTATCATCTTCCAAAATCTATTATCACTACACAAACATGATTATCACGGAATTATTTGGGAAGGCTATTGCAAGAACACGATAGACCTAAAAACAAAGGAATAACTCTCTATCAAAAATCCTACAATACCTACCTTTTATGCACTACCAGAAAAACACAAAAATGCAGTACGTCCATCGGGACGCTGAATTATTTCAGGTATTGCATCCCTAACTGCGAATGCTAGTGAACTAATTGATACATACATCCGCCCTTTAATTACCAAATTACCCTCATATCTTCAAGATACAATAGATGTATTAAAACTTACACAAAACATGATAGTTCCCAAGGACACCCTGATTGTAACAATTCATGTAGTGTGTCTATACAACAGTATACCACACTCACTGGGCATATATACCATGGCAGAATGCCTTAATAGATAGAGCATATCCCTTAGTGAAACCTCAAAACGATTTTGTCATATCCCTACTAACCTTCATACTCAACAAAAACACATTTACTTTTGATGGTAAGATCTTTCTTGAAAAGCAGGGTCTTGTGATGGGTACGAAATGCGCACCATCACACGCCAACATTTACCTGGGAAAATGGGACAAAAATTTGTTCTCAGACCCTCATATCAATAATTGTATCAAATTCATCCCAAGCTGGAAACGCTATATCGACGACGTGTTAATGTTTTGGACTTGCTCAGAACCTCTACTTCTGGAATTTTTTGAATTCATACAATCGAATGAATTCAGTTAAAAGTTCACCCTTGACTACAGCAAAACTCAATTACCATTCCTAGACTTTTTTATTAGGATAGACACCAATAATACAGTTACAACAACACTCTTTAGGAAACCCACAGCCAGAAATACGATTATACATGCGCAAAGCGCACACCCTAAACCTCTAATTGAAAGCATACCTTTCAGCCAATACTTGAGGCTGAAAAGAAACTGCGGTCATGAATTAGACTTCAAGTACAAAGCCAAATTATTACAAGAAAGATTATTGCTTAGAGGTTACTCAAAACCACTACTTAAAAGAATATATAATAGAGCTTTGAATTATGAAAGAAAAGTCCTTCTTTTAAAAAAACACACTGAAACACCTAATACAGTAAGATTGATCACCACAAACTAATCACCAACACCCTTACCCAGAACTGTCATATTCTCTTAGCCGACCCCAAAGTCAGTAAAGTTTTCAGTAATAAACCACAAATTACCTATAGAAAATCGAAATTTCACAAAGATCAATGTCAACATCCAGTCATTACCAACCCAACCTTGAAGTCGATCCCACTTACACTCCAACCACCAAAGGCACATTTAAATCTGGACACTCTAGGCAATGTATTTGGATCCAGGAATCATGTATAATCACCGTACCAAATGGAAATAACCCTAGACCCAACACATACATTGATTGCAATACTAGAGGTGTAATATGATTACTTGCATCTGCGGCTCCTTCTATATAGGAAAAATGATACGACCAGTTAAAAAGAGGATCTATGAACATATACACTCCATTGAAGTGGGCAAAATAGTTACACCTGTATACCATCATGTAGGCACTAAGCTTCAATACAATCCAAAAGTTCTAAAATTCTTTGGTCTCGAACAGGAACTCTCAAATTCTAGAGGAGGGGACCTGGATAAAACAACTCTTACAGGTAGAAACGAAATGGATAGTAAATCTAAAACCGACATACCCACCGGGCTTAAATGAAGTAGTATGTTTCACACCTTTTCTTTAATCCAGACATGACTTGAACAACAGGTTCTCACACTTCATCACACCTATTTACTTATATATCAAACATCCATAAGTAATGAGCTATGCATATTAGAAATATATTATTACAATCCATTTTATATCCCCACAGGGACTCTTTGTATATATCTACCATACCCTTTCAGATGTGTGTATAAATCTCTTTATGCATATTATATGTGTTTAAACTTTGTACTATCTGCTCTTTGGTTGTAACAATGTAATGTACCATAAATGAAAGCATTCTTTTGGTAAGATTTTAATATTTATTGTTTAGATTGCATTAGATCTAACAATGTTAATAATGTAACTCTTGACACATTCCAGGTCTTTGCATCCGCCGGTAAATTTCTTTAGAACCCCCTTTGCTGCCACTGGGACTTGCAAGGAACGGGGTCGCCACTGCTAAATGGCGCTCTGGCTTTTGTGCAGCATATGCTGCGCCGGCCTGCTCTTCCCTTGTATCATCCGCCACATGTCCATCTCCTAAAGCTGCTGATCCCTGCAAGAGACCTACTAAACCTACATTTAACCTCCCTAGCGGTTCATTTCTTTCCGGTTTTATATGTCTAAAAACGGTACATTGTTTTTCATGAAAATTTATTTTACAGTATAATATAATAGTGAGTATAATAAAGTTTGAAACACAAAATCATTTAAAAACAATAAATTGAATAAATTAAAAAATATATATATTTAAAAAAAAAAATTTAATTAAAAAAAACAAACATATTATACTCATAGTAATACATACTGTAAAATAAATGTTCTTGAAAACAATGTACTGCTTTTACACATAAAAATCCAATGTATTGCATTTAATACAGTTATTTTGTATTGAATGCAGTACAAATGTATTTTGAATTTCCCGCCCCGCACGGCCGGGATGTACACACACACCAACGTCACCGGGAACTCACCCGTTGACTCATCGGATGCAGAAGCAGGAAGAATAAACAAGAAAGAAGACGGAGAATGTGGCGCCGGACGGCACGGGACCTCGGCAGGTCAGGTAAGTGCTCTATTTATTAACCTTCCCTAGGTGTTCCAACCCCGAGTGTGACTCGGGGTTACCACTTGTAGCAATTTTTTTCTACCCCGAGTCACACTCGGGGTTACCGCTAGGGAGGTTAAAAGGGAAATTCTCACTAAAGGCTGCTGCATTCTTCATCTCCAAATGCTGCTGACATTTGCAAGTCACCTGTTAAACCGAACCCTAAATACTACCACTGATAATTTTAGATATAACTCTTCTAAAGTAAAAATATATATAACTATTTATCTATAGGAAGGATATTTCCTGTAATATCCACTTCAACATCATCAAGTGACTTGATATACCTTACTCATATCCAAACGCGGCTGATCCCTGACCCAATAAACTCACATCCAAAAGGTAAACTTTTTTTTACCCTAAACAATTTAAGTGACTACTTTAGATATACCTTACCCATAAAAGATATTTAATTATTTATTTATAGAAAGGCTCCGTCCTATCCCACCAATCTTGACTTCATCATGTGACCCTGTATACCTATATTCTCAAGGTAAACCCACCTTTATCTATTTATAACTATTTCCTATATATTGAGATATCCACTTATGTATTTACTACTCTAATAACCCATATCTTTTACTGTCTCCATGATGATCTGGTCATATTTTACTTACCCAGATCCTTAAAATTTACCCTCCAAACTTACATTTCTAAGGAAGATACCTTTTATCCTACCTACTCCTAATAACATTTGCTGATGGATGCAAGGTTCAGTTTTCACCTTACCTAGCAGACACACCTATATCTTGCCAAAACATGCAATAAATACACCTATCACTTCCAAGCATATGTTCTGATAAGCATATCAACTCATCTTGGCAAAGCTCAAACTACTATATCAAACATTAGGTATGTACACATAAACCAACTGTCACTTATTCATTTGGACCTCTTATTCTATACCTGTCTACCTAATCATACCTTATGATTTACATCTAGCACTATCACCAGCAGTGACTCTACACATCCTATGTGGGGCATGTTCCTAACTACGGGTATGTGAGTAATATATATATATATATTTAAAGATGCTCCATGTGTTTTAGAATCAGAAAGCATTGTTTAAATTACCAACTTCTTAAAATATTGCCTGAACTATTTACTCTAAACATACCCAGAGGTATACTAACTCTAGCCGTACTCAAAGTTTATTTGCTTTAAAATCACTGTTAGGTATTTTCCATTCCTATTATGGTCTTGAATACTATGTTATATTTGCATTTAGTATAATGATGAACTCTATTTGATAGATTTATTATTTGAGAATGTTTATTTTATGATTCAATTTTTCATTTTGTTGTTTATCCCTGACTTGTTACATCTCTATACATATAGACCGTTAAGCACGCATTAATATCTATCCCTGAGGAAGCCCTAAGTGGCGAAACGCGTTGGATTTTTTTCACGCCACGGCAAGGTCGTGTGAACGGTTATACGGTTACCTTAATAATCTTTTGATGAAATTCACTATGTATAGTATGTACAATTATTCTGTGTTGTGAAATATTAACAGGACAGAAGTTGATATATTATATGTTCATGTGTATTAGATGGCTTATGTATAAAATAACCAATCAATACACTTCACTTTTTGCATGAAAAACCTCTGAGCCTCAAACCTCTTTCTTTTCTCTACCCATTCATACTTGATGGACTTATGTCTTTTTTCCACCTAACTATACGGGTTACTATTAAACATGGAATTCTATGAAAGTATTTCAACACTGGTGACTCCTCCATGGACAGGCGTGGCACAGCCTAGTCAGCGTTCATTAATGATCTAATTAATTACAGAAACACGCTCAGCTACTCTGGTGTAAAAGCTTAGGAATTCTCCGCGGAATAACTGCAAACTCTGGCAGCGCATGCAAAGCCTCCGGGGCAGAGAGGCAAACGTGCCGCACGATGCAACTGCTCTTATTTAGCAAATCTGCAGAAATAAAGCAATTCTGTTGAGCCCGTTGAAAGGGCGCTATGATTAAGCTTTTGTAGCATTTTTTATACTTGCTATACTTTTTTATACTTTTATACTTGCAGTAGACCTTTTACTGTACATGATGAGACTTGAACATTTCAAAATTTCCCTAAAACATAAATCTTCACTTTCAGGTTCCCTTTAAGTTGACCGTGGACATTGAATTGGAATGTGTAGACAAAGGGCATGCAAAAGCAGCAGTCACCAGTCTTTTATTCATTTCTATTCTCTCTAGTTTGACAACACAAATTTCCATTTTCCAGCTGTTACAAACCAGGAAACAGTTTGTGAAAAAAGAAGGAACTCTGCCAGACTGCAAATGTGTTTTGGAGCAACACACAGTAGAGATGTGAGTTTTATGTGTAGCGTGGTGCTCTGCTTTAGAAACAGGAAAATGCTGGTGCATTAAATTGAATTGACAGCCTGATCAAAATTAATTGGTAGAATAACAAGTAATAAGTGTGTGAATGTGTGTGAACCATCACATTGTGAATCTGGCATTTGCCATAAAGAGGTTTGGGAAAACAATAATTAAAAGACCAAGTTTTTTTGTTGCAGGGACCCCCAAGGCACCCTGGAGCACATCTTCTGGTTCTGTCCTGTTATTAAAGGTTACTGGTCTCGAGTTAACTTTCAGAAGTGGTTCAAATGCAGGTATCCCTGGATCCCCTGAACCACCTTTTGGGCCAACCATTTAAGATGTTACCAAAATTCACTCCCAAACTGGTATCGCATATTTTGGTAGCTGCACGGACACTGATTCCTGCTAAATGGAAGTCTACTATACCCCCCTCTATAGAGGACCTGTATAGGAGAATTCAGGAAGTGTGGCTTATGGAGTACCTTACTGCTCCCCTTAGAAACACCATGGACAATTATGAAAAAACGTGGGAAAGCTGGGACCAATATTATGCTCAATTGTCCAGTTGATCCCCAGAGTCTTAATGACTTAATGGCTGCAGTCACACTCTTTCCCTTTCCCCATTCCCTTTTGTTCTTTTGGTTTGGTTCTCAGGAAATTTGTACTCGTTTTACTGTATGTGTTTTCTTTTTTTTATGATACTTGATATATGTATTTCATTATCTTTGTTGTAGACTAACATTCACTATGCACATGGACTGTGTGAAATCACTACTCCTAAATATATGGACATTTTTTGTACTCATATAATGTCTATTGACTTTGTGTAAAATAATGCTAAAAAAAGCTAAAATAATGCTAAAAAATAGTGCTAATATTGGTCCAAGGTCCATGGTCAAGGTCAATTGTCTAACAGTTTCGGACCTCTCATTATACCGCTGCCCCATAACTGTGTTGCTCAAGTTTTTACACCTGTTATGTTCTTCCACCTTATTGTTACTTTCTGTTTTGTAATTCTGTTGGAAATTTTTCGATAAAAATACAATTTCAAAAAAAAAAAGGCCAAGTTTTTCATTTTTTGTCCACCGAGGACTTTTTGGAATACAACATCAGTGGAAACACTTACACAGCATTACACTCCATCTCCATGTCTACACTTCAATATTCATATCGGTGAATCCTCTTTTTCCTTCATTCACCAATGTAGGTCTTTCAGTTCTTGTGTGCCAGACCAAAACCTGTACAGGGGAAGAAGATACATTACTCTATGGACCAGGAAACTTAAAAGTTTAAAGCTGGAAGCAGAACTATGAATATGTAAATCGTGCCCGAATACATTCCTGATATGTTACTTCTGTTTATATGTAAACCTTTTATCATTAAAAAGAAAAACTTTAGCTTCACCAAGATCTGAGAGAAGCATTCTGAAAGAATTTGCTATACTCGGGAAGATGATTTCACTTAGAAATAAAGAAATAAACTATAAAGTGGAAATATTTACAAGGAAACAGTTCACCTGCCAAAAGATTTGTAATTCTGCAAGTCCTGAGATTTAAATATTACAGAAGGCTGATATGAAAGGGAACTGAAACATTAAGCTTGCATTTAAAATACATTTGGTTTTATATAGAATGAAAAATAGAAGAACAGGCATAGAGGGGCTTTTTGGCATATTTAAGTTGAATTTTACTCAAGCTACAAAGCATCCAAGGTAAAATACATATAAGATAGTATTAGTATTTTCATCAATGGCTGTCTAACCAAAGAAGTAGTTACAATAGCTTAAAGTGATCAGGCATAATGCAATTCTCTGAACCCAACGCATTTCTCCATTTGGCTTCTATTAAGCTATAAGCTACAACTCTTGCTTTGGCTAGATGATTTATTTATATAAAAACTGGTATAAATGTTTGGCCACTAATATTGCTTATGTTTCTCTTGTTTCTAAGACAGTAAAGTAAATATCATTTTATTTCGTATAAACTATGTATGTCAATTAGAATTGGTTAATGATTAGTCCTTTCTACTTGTATATTGGTCTATATGATGGATCCCTGATGGTAGGAATTCACTTATGTTGATAGAATTTTCAAATTATGAACATTTTTCATTACTCATTAAATGGCAGTGACAAATGCACACTGAAAATCCCATCTTTGTTTCAATGATACTCTATAAAATCGGACATTGGCAGGTGGCTTTCCCAAATGATAGCATCCAGATGGCTCACCAAATGGTTTTCCCAAACAGGGTTACTGAGGGTTCATTTCTCCAATTTAGGGATCATTTCTACATTGTCCACCATTGTGAAGGTCTTTTATACTCTCCACTAAGATATCGGGAAAAATGTATTCACTTGGGAAAAATGGTGCCTGGAACAGAGGCATTATTTGACGAACCTTTTGCAAGGTGTGCAAAATAAATTCAGTCAATGTTTGTGGTCTGGTGAAGCAAAGAGATCTCAGTGAAACGCGTCACTATTTAGAAACTATTTATTTATTTGAATTATTGACTTTGGATAACTACTGATATACTGTTTTGTGTGATCTTTTTTATTGTTTTTTTGTAATGTTATAACTTTTGTATTTGTAGAATATTCTAAATAAATGGTTCATACTTTTAATATTTAATATTGTGGTATACCTATATTAAAAAAAATGTAAAAAAAACTTTATACTAAAGTTTACAAATCTAATATTCCATCGTATCACCAAGGCGTGGTTAAATGTTAGTCAGAAACCTTTTTTTTGTGTACTGTGTACTATTTATTTGATATTGAGATTATTATTGTCATTGAGCCGGGGTTTATTGTAAAGTAACCTCCTCTAGGTGTCACATTTGACATTCCCCATCCTGTATTCTTTGAAAACTTTGAAACTTTCTAATCAAGTCGACATGTCAGCTGCAGATAAAAAATGTAAGCAGGACCTCCCTGGGATCTAAAAATAATCTCAAAGATTTCTGAAGGGTAAAGAAGTAAAGACAAGGGATATTGTAGGGTCTTGAAGCAAACCTGCATAATGCATAATGAGCAAAACTACAGGTTCACTTGGTGGGCCCACCAGTGGCTCACTTCCACCCCACTCTATTAAGCTTCTGGGAGTGCAAAATAAAACTATGCAGTACTTATGGGAATGGGTGAGTCTTCTCCCTGCTATGTGACAGCGCTAGTTTTTGGTGATAGGCTGCTAAGGCGCACAACACTGTCACATGGATGAGGGAAAATGGTCCTCAATGCAAGTTACAATGAAATAACAAAATGTTTTATTTTTAGTGCTGGACATAATACATATATTGGATACTATAATTATCCAAAACTTCAGCAATATAAAACCCTACATAAAAGCAGTTTATATTGTTATATTGAGCTTCATAGGTGTCCGAATTGTAGTCTCATTATTATTACAATAATACAGATTCATATATTTCTGTTTTGCTGACCTTAGTGCAATTGGCAGCCTTGGCTTCCAGCCCATCCATGGTGACGAGGTCTTTCAGTAAACTGGTCTCCTGGTATCCACCTTTAACCCCCTCCAGCTTGAAGTTGGCATAAGGCCTTTCCAAAATGAGGCGAAGGCTGATGGCAAAGCCGGCCATGTCAATGGCAAATGGGCGGTTGGGGTCAAACACAGTCTTCCATCCAACCACTCTGCCTGCCGTACTGACTCTCGGGGATTCGTATCGTAAACCGCCCACGAATGCCACTGGCCACACGGATACTGTCCTGGTGTATCGCATCTGTATATAAAATAATATATTAAAATTAGTAATGTCTTCACAATACAACTAATGGTCAACAAATATATACAGTAGCTGAGCTCCAGATGTAAAAGGCACAAATCAAAGCAGCTTTGTAACCAATGGTAAATCTTTAAATATTTTAATGAATGCAAGTCCCGGATTTGGACCTGGCATTAGGTTTTTTTTAGTCCCCATACTGCAGAGTTACAACTAGGAGAATTCAACACAAGGATACAAAGGGTCTATGTGATGACAAACAGCATGCTCATAACAGTCAATAGCTGAAGGATGGAGAAATGAGTTAATCAATGTGCTGCTTCTCCCTTATTGCCCAGTCACATGCTAGGGGTGGGTCCATGACAGCCCGGGATTAAAGGAAGTGGACGGCTTTATTCAACCCAGAAATCTAAGAACATTAGAATACTAAAGGTGCTTTGAACTGGAAAATTTTGGCAACCACTGGGTTGGATCCATTGTTAAGTTTTCATTGCAGTCTCCCTGCCGGGTGGAGTTATTCTTTTGGTTTGTCCTGTGACCATTGTCATTCAAACAGAACATGAGAGAACAATGCCTATCCTAGGGTGACAACGCTGCTTCTTAATAGATAGAGTACGGTGAGTAAGCGTTGTCACCCTAGGACAGGAAGTGTGTTAATAGCAGGTGAAATTAGTTTGTAAAGTTCTGTTACTCAATCCAGATATTTCTGGGTGAGTATGAATAAAACGGAGGGTTTTTTGAGCAGAACAATACAAAGATCAATAATTATCCTACAGAAAAACTGTTATGACAACAATATTTTGTGAGTCCATATTTATATAAAAATCAAAAAACAGATGTCTCAGCTACCTACGCATTTCACCTATGTAGGGCTTCCTCAGGGAAGATTATAAATGAAATTTTTCAGGGGTGCTTAGGACTTACAGGGTTTTCCCGAAATAAAGGAATGGACCATGGGCTGGTAGGAAGGTAGTCCCCAGTGTTCTCTTTGATTAGAGGTTTATATTTGGGGCAGCTCACAAGTCAGGCTAAGGGTTGGACCTGGTAATGGTTAAAGAACCAAAGTGCTGTTGCTGAGAAACCTAAAGCAATGACAGGTGAAAATAACTTTTTGTAAGGTTTGGATTTTATGAGCACTTTCTAGAGGTTACAATGGGGTAGGGGTGGCTAGCCCCATCACCTGTTCTCATTGGTTGGTCCATTGAGTTATTGTGGTCAACTGCCCATTAGTTGGGTGACGTTGGTCAATTTCATTTCGCTGGTCACTTGTCATAGTTTCAGTATGCATTGAGCCAAATTGAGGATCGCTCATTGAGCTTCTAGGGCCCCCGTGTCTAAAAGTTCCAGTATTGCAACTTTGATCTGGGCCTGGTACAGAAGTACCCCTTGTCTCCGCTTCTCCTCCATGGTAGCCCTGGCCAAATAACATGACCAATGAATTGTTATCATGGTTGCTTGGAACAGACAATGGAATTCTCTTCATCAGCTTTGGATAATTATAGCTGGCTGTAGAATTAAAGCCAAACTCGCAGTCCCCAAATGCCTTCTACTTGGAGGGATTGTCCCCCATTTATCTCTCTTTGAAAACCAAACTGTCCCAACTTTTACTCTGTGAATACAAAATAATAAAAACAAACCATCCATATCATATCCTACCCGTCATTAACATCATCTGAAGGTTCTGCATGCTTGTGTGTTAATAATTTGAACTCTGAAACAACATAGCATATAAATAAGTCAAATCCAAATATGATAAGTGATAACAGCGAATTATTCATAACAAATCGTAGAATAAGAACCATTCTTCACGCCACTTATTTCTTGCGTATAATAGTTTGATTGTAGAACAGGGTAATTTGTTTGTGCATCTGAGCTCATTTATTCAATAGGAGAAAAGCGTTGCATGCTCATGGCGGCGGACGGCGGTGATAAATTGCCCTAGTTATTCAGCGCTGTCACCTGCTAGATTAGAGGGAGTTAGCGCTGGAGATCCGCGATATGTTAATGAGAGATATTAATCATTGTGTTGCTTTTTGTGTATCCCGAATTCCTGCAGGTCCTTCCTTCCCGCTGTAATGAACTCCCTGCTAATGTATCAAACTGTATGCTGATTCCAAATTATTTGGGTTACAAGATTAGGCTGCATCATTAGAAGAATTTCTCTGAGGACCCAAAGTTCTAATTTTTTTCCACACTGTACTCTATAAATAAAGTTTCTTTTCGCAGACAAAACTTTATGGAACAAAAATTAAAGAGGGATTCTACTTTCCTTACATTTTAGGATAATGAAAAGTAGTTCAGCCTCTGTTGTGTGCTAAATATGAGGTTGAGTATTTAGAAATAAAGTACGGGTGATGGAGTGGGCATAGAGAGGTGCAAATGGGCCACTGCAGAAAGGCCTGGACCTTCCTCAACCAACAGGGGCCAAGTCATTTCTGCCTGCTGTTGGCTACTATCCTCAACGATAACATACCTTGGTTTTTAAAATGCTGTATGGGTTCCTCCACACCCTCTTTCTTTTAATATGCAGGGTGGACCTGATACCCACTCCTCTGCCCTTCGTCCAGCTGGCCAATGTTTAGAGTTGGGTGTGTGCTACAGTGCATAGCTACAACTTGCGGATTTGGAGTCAAATGGGAAAGCCCCCTATCTGGGCCTTTTTTCTATAGTTACCATTCGTGTGTTTACTGGAAAGGTGCCAAATCTCCACTCCCCAGGTGCCTAAAGTATTCTACACTTCCAAGGTATCTGGAATACTTGCTTATCCTATGGACACTGGTTCCTTCTGCCACTACTGGACATGCAAGCCAGCAGGAGGAACTACAGGAGCTGGTATGTGAAGACAACTCATCCAATGGTTGTGGCATCTTGGTCTGTCCAATGTGGTATCTTTTTATATCATGGGCCTTCAGAAAGGTAGGTATATAAATGCTACAGGTGGGGTAATGAGTACTTTAAGTTGGCCCAGAAGACTAGTAAAACGGAAAAACCCAAGTAGGGCAATGTAGAAAACTTCAGACACTTCAAAGATTCTGTTATCAATTTTATTATTTTCTATTAGCTTTCAACTACAGTAATGGGTTTCCAGGTTTAAATGCCAAGAGGATCTAAAATTGTTGTGGATGTTTTCTATTTTCTTGTATGGATTGTTCACTTACTTCCTCATAAAAAGAGAGTAAATTTGTTTCACAACTTCTGTCTTTCTTGAAGCCATGCTGACTATCACTTAATAATATTATTTTCTAGCAGAAACTCCTCTATGTGGTTCTTTCAAAACTTTCCTGGACCTTTCTAACTATGGACAATAAACTAACCAGTCTGTAGTTACCTGGTAATGACTTTGCTCTCTTTTTGAAGATAGGAACCACATTGGCCTTACGCCAAACCATCTGTACCTTGCCAGCGACTAAAGAGTCTCTAAAAATTAGAAATAATGGCTTTGAAATAACCGAGCTCAGCTCTTTGAGGACACGTGGATGTAATCCATCAGGTCCTTGTGCTTTGTCAACCTTAATTTTTCCCAGCTGTTTCTCAATCATATCAATTCTGAGCCAGTGTGACCCATTTAGGGCAGTGAAATTGCTATTATGAGTTTGGACTTGATATAGAAGGCTGATATTATAGGGGATAAGACAGTTGGGAGGAGGCAAGGCCAGTACTTCCTCCTCTTCATCCTATTGACCAATCAGTAATGATAGGTGGCAAGAGGGACCAGGAGGTTACCACCAAAAACTGGAGTGGAGGTAAGGAGGATAGCCTGGGGTAAAGTATTTGCCCTGCATTTTTTTGACTGTTTATTGCCAATGTAGCCTTAGTATTGTGACTTTTGATGGACCCAGCCAATCAGAAGCCAGTATTTTACTGCCTAGAGTCTATAATCTATGAACATGATAATAGCTGTGGTGGAATAGAAGAACGGACCATCCAACCCATACCAGTGGAAATGGTTCTGGTAAATGTAAATCAAAGCCTCCCTTGTCTCTCCCCCATCTCCGCCACATTGTATTTCTGGCAGCCTGATACTTACTGAGTACATAGGTCTACGGCTTCTACAAAAAGCCATAATGAAATTGCGATTTAATTAAGGAGCAAAAACATATTGATTTTGCAATAGATGTAAAAATTGATATTTCACCGTTAAAGGTGATTAAACATGTTTCGGGAAGCCAATTACAAGGGAAAATTAAGATAACTATTAAACTGGAAAGCCAAGCGGAGCTCCGGAGGGAGTGTTGGCATACTAAATCAGTTGTTTTATGATTTTACAACGTGCCAACATATTCTACAACATTGTACAATGTAGGAGGTTAAACATGTGCATAATGGGGAGCAAACAGGAAGAAAGAAACCTGCTGATGCGATCACAAGAGCTTACAGTCCATAAAATGGCAATAGAAAGAAGAAGTTTATAATCCATACTGTATATTGGAAGATATAGGGGGATATGGGCTATAAGGGAGGATACAGAAGGCAGAAGAGCTTACAATCTACTGGGGTATATTTGAAGATATAGAAGATAGAAGAGCTACAATCTATTAGATTATAATGGATGATATATAAGGTAGAAGAGTTTACAATCTTTTGGGGCATAAGGGAGGATACAGACGAACTTACATTCTTATAGGGTATAAGGGTAGATGCAAAAAGCAGAAGATCTTACAATCTATAAGGATACAAGGGAGGATACAGAAGGCAGAAAAGTTTACAATCTATAAGGATACAAGGGAGGATACAGAAGGCAGAAGTGCCTACATTCTATTAAAGTGTAACAGAGAATGCAAGTGGTAAAAGAGCTTACAATCTTTGAGGGCATATAGAAGGCAAAGATCTTACACTGTGCGAGGGTATAAGGGAGGATACAGAAGGTGAAAGAGCTCACAAACCTTGAGGGTATTATAGAGGATACAAAAGGCAGAAGAGCTTACAATCTATTATCGTATAATGGAGGATACAAAAGGCACAAGAGCTTACAATCTTTGAGGGTATATGTGAGATACAGAAGGTAGAAGAGCTTGCAATCTATTAGGTTATAGGGGAGGATACGTAAGGGGAACAATGTATAGTCTATTATGGTAAAGTATATGATGTTGAAGCCAGATGAGCTTACTATGTATTAGGTAATAGGGGAGAATAGTGGATGTAGAAAAGCTTACAATCTATTAGAATATAAGGGAGGATACTAAAAGTAAAAGAGCTTACACTTTTTAAGCGTATAGGGGGGATACAGAAGTTAGAAGAGCTTACAATCTATTAGGGTATAAGGGGTAAGCAAAAATCAGAAAAGCTTTCAATCCATTGGGGTATTAAGGAAGGGTACATATACAATACAATCTATTTTAGAATAGAATATAGATATATGATGAACTTGCAATATATTAAAGTACAAAGAAGGGATAAAGAAGGCAGAGAGCTTGCAATCTATTATGGTACAAAGGAAAGATAATACAATTTTAAAATCTGCAAATAAAGTACTAGAACCAAACCACTAGAGCTTTATAATTCCTACTGCTCAAAGCTATTCCTATTCCCAGCCAAACCAAACAAATAAATGATTTGAGTATAGAGATAAAATAAAGCTGCCTTTGAGATTTGCAAACATTTACTGAAGGTTTTATGACTGTAATTAGGATATTGTTAGAATATTCAAAGCATATTTAATAAAACTATGATATAAAAAACGTATCAAAAAGGCAATAAATAACAAAAAAGATTATGGGATTATTCTATGCAACTCTGCCATGATTTGAATAGCAGCTGAATTCCCCGTATGCTGATTTTTAATATATGACTGATGTCTTTTAGTGATTGGTGCTGTACCTGGTTCTGCTTTG
This sequence comes from Pyxicephalus adspersus, assembly GCF_032062135.1. Lineage (NCBI taxonomy): Eukaryota > Metazoa > Chordata > Amphibia > Anura > Pyxicephalidae > Pyxicephalus > Pyxicephalus adspersus. The sequence continues at coordinate 171,448,407 of NC_092858.1, forward strand.
ACCTTGTCTATGTTCAATAAATATTTCTTGAATGTTCCTCTAATTAATATTGACTCTTTCTAAATTGGAATATGTGTGGCCAGCCTTAGATGATGAAATAACCTTTCATGCACAGATGGTTTCTAAGAAACACTTACAAATAATGAATTGTATTTATGTTCATATATTTATTTACTATGTGCAGAAATAAAGATGCCCATGGGAAATGTAATGCAGAACTAAAGTTTATTTTTTATTAAATGCAAACACTCCAAAACTACAAATGAAGAACAGCGCTTGCATGTATACCAGTTATGCCACAGTATGTGTCTTTTGGCTTTATTATTGTAACCTAGGATTCTGCATGACCTTTTGAATTGCTAGCTGCACGGCTCACAGTATTTTTATTATGATGTTCCTACATTTGCACAATGGCCTTTGCTTAACTTGACTGAACCAAATCTGTTTTTATTAGTGTCTCATGTACTCCCCCTCACAGAAGCTGCAGCTCACACTGGGAGGCAGCAGAGGAAGTGCTGTCAATCCAGAATGTGGGCAGCACTACGTGTGGCCAGGCAATGATTGACAAAAAAACAGGATCAAATGGAACAAATCTGGGGGTTCTGGTAGATCATAACTTAATAAGACTAATAATAATATTAAATAATAAGATCAGACCTAAAAACAGCATGCAATGCCAAGCTGCAATATATAAAGCTAATAATACACTATAGGGGGGTGACAAAATAGAGATAATACACCATCACAAAAAGCTGCAGGGGTCTCTAAGTATATGTATGACTTTGAAGGTCTCAAGGTAAACTGTAATTTCATATGCACAGTTGGATCCTGCAGCATATTTTAATGGGAGGTCATATTCCTACTTTGAGTTTCCTTCCATGATTCAACCACCCTTGCCTCAATTTGAACTGTCTACAAACCTTAAAATGAACATGTGTATTTCGCAAACTTCTTAGTTTACTAAATGTGGAAAATAAAAAGACTTTCTAACCTCTCCAATTGATAAAAGGGGCCCACTGCATCCATGGACTGAACATTGTTATCCAATTCCCCTAAAACAATGAACAAGTTGACCATACAAATGGAAGGTAGAATAAATAGACTGATATGTATGTAGGTATGTTCTGTAGTTAAGAAAATTAGGCATGCAATAGAACCATGCACCCAACTCTGATTTAATGAACCTATAACACATATAGGTCATTAAGGGGTTTAAATTCTATTTATGAATTTATTACCTCTTCAAAAAGTTCCAGGCTGTAGGTGTTGTCATCATCAGCGAAGTAGACCACTCCTTCGGGAGGATTGGAAGCATTGATGTTGTCCCGCAACCATCGTAGACCCAGGTTTCTCTGCATGGTTCCTCTTGGGGTGTGGGAAGGGGTTCTGGATAAGCCCACTTTTTGATTATGTGGGCTCTCTATGTTTAGGTGGGTGAAGTTAAGCCCAGCTTTCTCCAGCAGGTTGGCAACCAGTTTGGTCTTCCTTGGACAATCTTCCACCACGATCCAGTGCAAGTTTACAACGTGCAGAAAGGTGTTGGCAAGTCGAACCAGATCAGCTTTCTGGACTGGTCGGGTGTAGGTTGGTGTGATGACATAGATAACGGGAAGCTCCTCATTCCAGGGTGGGGGTCGAGAATAGACATATGTCCGGACAACCACAGGGGTTTCTCGGGTGGAGTGCTGGTGGACACATTGAAGAGAGTCCTCCTTACTCTGGGTCACGTTGTTGAAAAGGGGTCTGACTGTAGAATTGTCACCTGTGTCCTCTGTACAGAGAATATATGGAAATATGGAATATAGAAGATGTATAAAAATATTCCAATAACATAAAATTAACAAATAATCTATTGTATATGAAACCATGAGTATTAGTTACACTTGAAATGGACAGTTTAAAGCCCAGCCTTTTGTTATTTTAATAGATATTAATTAAGAATTATGAAGGGTTACAATACTTAGGAGAATGTTACCACTGTCCATGAGACCATTAGGGAAAATTAATCTAGTTTTTTTTAATACAACAGGAAATATGATTTAGCCTCTTGATTAAATTGTAATACATAACAGTAACTAAGAGATGGTACCAGCGCCTTATCAATTTACAAACCCGATGCTAAATAATTCACATTGAATGATCCTAAGGGTGATCAATATTAGGCCATTCTAACATCCCCAATGGTCTGATATTGATTGTGCTGCTGGAGAACATTTAGGGATATTCTCTTTAATGGAAAAAGGTTTGGGTGTATGCCAAGCCATTTGGTATTATTATTTTGTTATTATTTTGGGGAAGGATAAAACTATTCTGCCATTTGGACTGCTATTCAGAGCTCCGTAACGTTTCATGATTGGCCATCTCATTATGCATTATTGATTATGGATGGCTGTTTGGTATCTTAAACTCAACATGGAAAAAGCAAGACTCACCACCTTCCCTCCCTCACCTTCACAATCTCCTTGACATCTTTCTATAAATAAAATTTATTAAATAAAATTTATTCAACCCACTCCTTAGGCTCTTTGTCTTGGCATCACCGTTGATTTCGCACTCTTCTTCGCTCCCCACATTCAGAAAATCCCTAGGTTCTGCCCATTTCACCTGCATACCATCTCCAAAATATGCACCTATCTGCCCCTAGAGACCACCAAACTCCTTGTACACGCTCTTATCATCTCTCCTCTGGACTACAGTAACTCCCTTCTCACTGGTATTCCACTAGCTCGTCTATCTCCTCTACAATCTATTATGAATGCTGCAGCCAGACTTATCTATCATTCCCACCTACCTACCTACCTGATACACAGCCTTCCTACCTACCTATACATCCACCTACCAACCTCATATACATCCTTCCCACCATTTCTCTTCTGCTGCCTCTCTTTGCAACTCTCTACACCAACTTCTAAGAATCAAATTCAAGCTCCTGTGCTTTGTCTTAAAATCCCTCCAATACACCCCTAGCTGCTCTTTTTGTTCCTCCAATGACCTACTAAGGACTTCTTCATTTATAACCTCATCACATGCATGGCTCCAGGACTTTTCTAGAGCTGCTCCCACTTTCTGCAACGGTCTTTCTCGTATTATTCGGCTTGCTCCTACTTTCCACACATTTTAAAAAAGCCCTTAAAACCCAATTTTCAAACTCAACTAAACAGTTCACTTAAACCCTCATTACTTACCCCCTCCTACCCCTTTACTGCCACCACTGTTTACATGTACAATGTCAATATGAAAGCATGTAAACTAACTCACGGCTGAAATGCAACCATCATCTTGTTTTTGACCACCCCAAGGCTACCTCTTACTCTGCCATTTGGAGCAGAAAATAATGGATTCATTACAATTTTGATTGATTGGTCAAAATAGTTTTTACCAAACGATTGCTCTTGTTTCCCTGATAAATGTTCAGCATTATGGTAAAAGTTCATGAAAAGGTCATGAGAAAGAACCAACAGTGGTACGATCTTCCAACATCCACCAAAGTTCTGTGGCAGCTGCAGAACAAAGTCGACTTGATACCAATTGGCCATGAACATTGATATAAGATAATTTGTAAAGCTAAGATTTGGTTGTAAAAGATTCTCTGAGGCAAAGGAAAGATATTTAGTAAATGAATGAATTCCAGATGCTCAGTTTATTGCAGGAAAGGTCAGCTCTATTTATGGTTCATAAAAAAATACCATATATCTGATCTGATGGCCCGGTTTGTAATAATTAACTTTGGGCTCTTTGCTGGCTGAGGTTAATGTAAAATATTTTTCTTCATGTTTTTATTATATCCTCAAAAGTAAATGGGATAGATCAAAATCTATATCAGTTTTGGCTGCAGTGTTTCTTTTCTTGGCGAGATTATGAAAGATCAATATATTCACTGGGGAGACACATATGAAATTGGGGTGGGTTGGGTCAGTGCCATACTTAGTGTATTTGATGGATAAGACAGTTGTTCAATACACTAAAAAAAAACAAATGTGCTTACTGAGTACTTATTCACTGACAACCAATGTAAGGATGGTTTTCGTTCAACAGCCAACAATGTAAGGGGACACCTCTTCCATTAGTGACCAATGTAAGGGTGGAATTCCTGCCATCGGCCACTGAAGTAAGAGAAAAACTTGTAACACTGACCACAAATGTAAGGGTGAATTTCAACCCCTGCCTAACAAGGTAAGGGGGGAATTTTTTTTCACTGACCACCAATGTGGGGGAAGAATGCTTTCACTGATCACCAATATATGGGGTAATTTTTCCCCATATATTCTGGTCATCAGTGTTAGGGGGAATCCCATTTAATGATCATCATCGTAAGGAAGGGGGGACCTATCATTGGCCACCAAAGTAGAGGGTGAATATCTCCCACTGGTCAACAATGTAAAGGGGGAATTATTTTATACTGGCTGCCATGTAAGGGAAGAATTTCTCCCAATAAACTCCAATATGAGCAGAGATTCTTCCCATTGACCAACAATGAAAGGCATACCGGTATTTGCCCACTGGCTGCTAAGAAGGAAATTCTTCTTACTGAACCACAATGTAGGTGAAGAATGTCTTGTTTTGGTAACAAGTAAAGGTGGGAAATTCTTCCTACTGATTACCAATGTAAAGGGGGGAATTCTTCCCACTGACCATTAATAAAAGGGGCCATTCACAGACCTCCCACTGACCACAAATGAAGGGAAGGAAGGTTCCTTCCACTGATCAATATTGTATTGTGGGTAATTCCTCCTGCTGACCATCAATGTATGGGAGTAATTCTTCCCAATGTTTAAGAGGTAAAGTAATAGGACATTTATCCTGCTGACCACCAATGTTGACTGATACAATTGGATTATCATCATTACCATGTCATTATGAAGAGATGTCATTGCAGTTCCACTGTTCCTGTGTTGCTGGCTCTGTGATGTTGATTTAAGAACTTTGCGGGCATCTTTGGGGCAGTAAACAAGAGAAGAGCATATGCAATGAACATTTTATAGAGAGAACAGTGATTGCTGTGGAACTGCCAACAGACGAGTTTTATAAACCCAAAAATTGAGTCCTGCGGGCTACAGAAATGTCACACCTTGATGGCTCAAATCTATTTTGCTTTAGACATATTCTCTTTGCCTAAAGCCTTGCCCTTTAAGCTTCAGTGACTGAACAAACCTAAGAAAGTTCAAGAAAGTTACATGTAACATGATTCAGAAACAAAAAATAGGTTATTGTTCCCCTGAAATAATAAGTGCAATACAGTACTAAAAATAGTTACATTATTCTCTAATACAAAAATAGCATTCCTCCCTTCTCTTTCTCTTCCTCTTCCTTTCTCTCAATCTCTCTCCTTTCTTTTCTTTTCTTTTCCTCATTCATTTCCTCCGTTGTCTTATTTCTTCTCTTTCCCTTTCCTCCTTTTTCCCCTTTCCTTTTTTTTGCCCTCCTTCCTTTTTTTTTCTTTTCCTTCTACTTTACATCTTCTTTCATTTTTATTTGCTTTTTCTCCTTCCTTCGTTCTTCCTGCCCTTGCTTTATTCTATCTATCTTCTATTTCCTTTTGTTTCTTCTTTGTTTCCTTTTCAACTTCCTTTCATTTCATTTATTTTCCTTTACATTGTCCCTTTTTACCTTTTGCTTTCCTTTTTTGTGTTCTTTTCTTTTTTCCTTTCTGTTTTCTAGTACTGTCCCCTTAACTTTTTTCTTTTCTTGATTTATTCCTTTTTTTCCTTCTTCTTTATCATTTATCCTTTCCTTCCTTCCTTCTTTGCTCTATTACTTTCCTTTATATGTTCCTTTCCTACCCTTCTTATTCCTTCCTTCCTCCAGTTTCCCTCCTTCCTTTCCTTTTTTTCTTTTTCTATCTTCTTTCTTTCCTTCATTTATTTTCCCTTTTGTTCTACTTTCCATCTTTTTTCCTTTTATTCCTTCCGTCCCTTCTCTCCTTCCTCCTTTTCCCTCCCCTTTATACCTATCCTTTCCTTTTTTTCCTGTTCTTTTTCCTTTCTCACAGTCCTTTGTCTCTTTCCTCCAACTCATCCTTTTCCTGCCTCTCCCTTCTCTTTCAGTCTTGCTCTCCCCTTGGCGTATATACTTGTGTAAATGTTGGGTTTCCTTACTTCTTAGCAGGGTGAGGTAGCGGCTGGTGGGGTGCTGATGCCACAGTGTTAGGAGCAGGGCCCATGGTAGGACGATGAGCAGTGTAGTGAGAAGGTTTCGTCTCCTCAGCATGCTGTTGAGACTTTCCGTGCCAGGTCATTTCTTTACCTGGATGGGAAAGAAAGATAATAAAAGGAATGGAGGAGCTCAGCTATGAGGAGAGATTAGCTGAACTGAATCTATTCTCCCTTGAGAAGAGACGTATAAGGGGGGATATAATCACCCTGTATAAATATATAAATGGTCCATATAGAGAACTCTCTTCCCCATTATTCACTTTGAGATTATTACAAAGCACAAGGGGGCGCTATTTGCATCTGGAGGAAAAGAAGTTTAAGCTCCGGATAAGGAAGGGATTCTTCACTGTAAGGTCTGTGAAAATGTGGAATCGGCTCACTCAGGAAAAAGCTGGATGATTTCTAGAAGCACAGAATATAACTGGGGAATAAAGCTTTAAAGTAAAGTTGTGCAAAAAGGCTACAGTAGGATATCTATGCAGCAAAACAGAAAATATTTTTTTGTTTGGTATGTATCATACATATATAATTTTTAGTATACTCTATAGAACTATATAATTCTATATAGAATACGGCAATATGTGACTACCCATGACTATATATTCTGTTTGCACACAGCAACAACTACAGCAGATCTCACCAAAATTCCACTCATTTGATTTTTATCACTTTTGTACATGACTCCCCAATGGTACCTAAGTAAACAATAAGTATGTTTTTTGCTAGTTCTAAGAAAAGATCTAACTATGTTATTTGGGAGAAACTAAATCAGCTGCATATATATCCTACAGTAGACTTTTAGCACAATAGAACAACTATACTAAAATACCTTTAATCCATTATATTGATGCTGTTTTATTATCGTATAAATAAAATGAAACCATGTCCTATAATTATGCTATGTAACCAGCATTTCAATACTCTGTATGACATATTACATTATATATCTTTTATATGTATGTATAGACTGTAAAGCTCGCTCAATACCATATCCCTGAGGAAGCCTAATCATGGCGAAACGCGGCGGAGTTTATGTGACATTACATGGTCAGAACGTATATGACATTATGCTGTCGTTTTTTATACTGTATATGCTTAGAAGCACCTTGTATAGTATGAAATAACTAAGCCCTGTGAATTGATAAAAATATGTAAAATATGTATACTTGTTTACTGTAAATATGTATTGATATGTAAAAATACATAATTAATTTTTGCATGAAAGAGTAAGCCTCAAACCTTTTTCTTTCCTTTTTTATCTGATTTACATATATTAGTGCCTAGCCATTTTATCAGGGAGGTTTGATTTTTATGTCTTGATATAACTAACTTCGGCATCTTTCTCCATTTATCTTGGCGAATGGATTTCTAAAGCGGAATGTCTACCTTTTGCTTTAAAGTGGAACTATAGGAAACTTTCCCTCTCCTACTACAGTTTTGCTGCACCATTGGTATTTCTAGGAACAGAAGCTTTTTTTGTACAAATAAGTAAGGGCTTAACTCACTTTAACCCGTGTCCTTTAATGTACAGAGGGGGAAAAAAAGCTTCTGATTGCAGCACAAACAAAACAGGATGACTGAACTGACAGAAGAAATCTCAGCAAGTACAAAATGCTTTATTTCTGGCATCTACAACCTTTTTTAAACAGAATATGATCCAGCTAGTCATTATGGCTGCCGTTAATACTATTGTACAGCAAAAACTGACATTTGTGCTTATAGCCTTCTAAAAGAAAAAGCTACCTGCGATGATAGTTATGAGCAGTCTTTAATAAAGGTTTTGATCATCTGCAACTCCCTCACTAATCCCGCAAGCACAGATTTGATTGCTTAGGTCTTTCAGCAGCTTTATGCAGATTAGCGGCAGCGGAGCGGTAGTAATCTGATTAGTTCAGACTCATCTTTGTAATTAGTCCAAATCCGACAAGACAGGAGTGTTGGAAGAATTTAACATGCTCACTGCGGCATGGGCTGTAAGGCTCGCTAACCTGTAATTACCTGTCGCACTCGAGAATTGTTCAAATTATTTTATGGACAATATTTAGGTCATCAAAGAAATGAACAGCTCAGCGGTCTCTAACAGGACATAGCTTTAGATCTTTCCTACCTGACTGTTCTTTAGGGATGATCAGGTGATATTTGCGAAATTGTTTTTGCTGCAAAAATATGTTGATAGGGAGGTGGTTGGCAGAGTTTAGTGGGGACCTAAAGGAACATGTCCCAATGGGAAAAATAAACAAGTTTTTTCTGTATATAAAGTTAAAGTACAGTCAGGAAAAATTGCAGGAAGGGAGGGTAGTGGATACAGAGACCTATGCACTTATGTCCTGTGTTGGCATTTGCTTCCACAGGTCCCCCTTGAACTCTTTTTACCCAACATAAGTAATTTAGAAGCTCTGCATTACAAAATTTGAACTTGTATTTTCTTGAAAACATCAAATTTTGCAAATTTTGTATACATGTCTTAGGGTTTTTATAACTATTCTTCAAGTACTGTGACTTTGCAACAGCTATTTGGTGCTAGGGACACTCCCTGGCTCTTACCGATCCTGTACTTGTTTACTAGTTTCCTGACCTCTTGCCTGGTTAAAGATGCTGCCTTGCATGCCATCTGCCCCGACCTCCTGCCTGGTTACTGATGTCGCCTTGCCTTCTACCTGCCACCTGCCCTAACCTCCTGCCTTGTTACTGATGCCACCTTGCTTGTCCTCTGCCCTGACCTCCTGCCTGGTTACCAATCTCACCGTTCCTGACGCCTGACCTCCTGCCTGGGTACTGACGACACCTGGCCTGCTGCCTGCCCTGGCCTCCTGCCTGGTTCCTATTGCCCTCTCACCCGCAAAGCACTCCTTGACTGCACCTGACTCTGACAGTAGAAGCCTACATCCACTGATCCACCCTTTGATGAGGTGACCCCAGGGGCCACGACCTGGCAGAATCTAACAGCAAAGAGCACGGTAGTCACCAGAATTACCAGCCCATCACCCCTTGCGGGGTGCTTTGGTAAAAAACAAGTGTTACTTAGATTCTGCTCCCAAGTTGACCCCAAATATAGGATAACAAGTTGCTACTCTTCCCACCCTTTACATTAGTTACTCAGCAGCTGATACCACCCTGATCCCTCACCCAGCATTGACTCAGCAGCTCAGCTATCCCCATTTGGCAGGGAGATCAGAGTGAGCTTGGTGAGTTATTCCTGGAAGGATGCAACCAGAGGAGACCTTAACTACTGAGCCACTGGTGGGCAAGGGAAGCAGAAGGAGCTAAGCTACTGGGTCACTACTGGGAAGGGTATTAGGGTGAGCTGTACCATCAAAAGGGTTATAGTAGATTTCCATTTCCTAAGCATGAATACATGAATGATCTAGGATCCACTGATATGCAGATTTTGCCTGTCAAAGGGTCCACTTGTTTCACCTTTTACCCAATCAGCTGCCTAACCAGTGCCACCAAGCTGCTCCAAAGCTACCACCCGTGGAAGCTGCTAACGTCATTACCCCAGCTCCTGCAAACCAGCTACTTGTGATACATTTCTGCCAAAATTAAACCAAGCAGCTATAAGTGGTGGTATGTGCTGAATGGGTCACATTCACAGTCATTTTCATATTTTGATTTTTATTTCCTAGGCAGTAAAAGAATTCTATTCCTGTTCTGTTTTAAGGTTAAATATTTGTTTTTAATTCTTGTCCTTTCTAGTTCTCTCGAAGCTCCCTTGCTTGTTTTTTCTTAGAACTTTCTGCCATGCAGTTCTGTTTAGAAGTCTTGTTGCTCAGATTACCTTGATCTTTACTAACCTGTCTTGGCACTTCCTGTGGCGATGATTAGATCTTGGCCATAATGGCTCCTTTACAGGTCAATGCTTCCACATTCAGCTGACTTAAAATTGCTGGAATTGCTGCACAATGGCTGCAGGTTAGTCACAAGGAATAAATTGCTGAACTTAATCAAATACCTGCCTTCATGTATATGGTAGCTCTATCTAATACAGTATTACTCCACCTTTTTAACATGAAGGAACCCTTGAAATAGCTTTCAGGTCTTCAGGGAACCCTTGCTATACTATATCCACAGCTCACAGTATATTAGTATGGTGATCAGTAGAAAGAATTCTTCCTATATTGCTGGCCACTGGAACGAATGTCACCCTTACAGATAGCCAAAAACATCATTGGTGTCAGTTAAACCGATCGGAGAGTTACAAGATGCTCAAGGAACCCCCAACAACCTCTGGAGGAACCCTGGTTAAGAACCCCTCTCTAATATCTTCCAACTGGAGCACAATTTTGATCTTGAAATCTTGATGCTTATCCAAAATGGGCTGGTATGGTATTTCTGAAAGGTCAACAACCATGATTACAGGGTGTATTGCTACTTACAAGCCGGATAGGCTGGATGGGGTCTCACCTACTGCATTCTTTGCACCTACAACAGGTAATATTGAGGTAAAAAAATGCCTTGCAATAAAAAGGTTCCATTCGAACCTCGAGATGCTATCGACTTCAACTTCAACCTCGACCCGATATGCTATCGATGATAGCATATATCATGGACATTAGCCATTGGGACTGGTTTATTAAACTCCCCATGACTGGAGAAGATTGACTGTCATTGGGAAATCTGGGTGATCCAGCAATTGATTTCCTAAATTTTTGGTTTAGTTGATAATATTTTCAATCTTGAACCATTCCATGTTTGCTGGATGATTGATATGATATAATACCTGTAAGTCCTGGATATTGGGAATGTATGCTCCTTACTAGACACTAGTTTAGAAATGGTAGATTGCCATTTTACCAATATTTTTCTGTTCATGGCTTCCTGGCTATTTTGTCTACAGGTAGCAGTCAAACTTGTTGCCTTAGAAACAGTGCTGACCTTGGCTACGACCTAGTAGGACCATTCTTCACTCTTCTATCAAGACCTTTCCTTAATCACTTGAACATTATTCTTGGCCCCGGGTCTATGGACAGACAAGAAACACAAGATTAGTTTGTCCTTTGAATATTTAAAGAAGGCAAACAGCTCTCCTTAAGGTGTTTTTCTTTTTTTATTAATTTCCTTTCGATTTTGTGCCGAGGGCCGCTCTGGGGCACGTTGCTGTTGTACCGTAATCATCAGGAAACCAAATTGCCTAAGCCATGCAAATTCCCCCGGCTCTGACGAGGAGCCCAATAAAGACCTGTGAAGGATTGTAGACAAGGCCTCAATTATTCATGAGAATGACCTCTGCCTCCATGCCCCATGTATTATTCATGCTTGTTTGTTCCCTCGGTATCACATCCACTCGGCAGACACAACTCTCCTCCAATTTATATCAAGATAACCGAATGGCTCCATCTGTCTCTCCCACTTGTTTTTTATTTGCCAATTACTGAGCCACTTCTTGCTCCAGCTGCGTTGGAGAAAACAAAAGATATTCTTTGTATTATCTGATGCCGGAATATTATGCAATTGTGAGGAGCATCATCTGTAGGAAATGCAAAGGGTGGCGGGTATTGTCTTTACCTAGACATAAAGTGGTTGGTTTATGGAGATTAGAACATCATCTGCAACCTTTAGTTCTCCTGGGAATTCTGCAGAGGTTGTATGGAAATGAAAAGAACTGGTTAGATGTTTTCAGCAAAGTCACAGGGAATGTGATGAAAGGGCGTCATGGGTGTCAATAGGCGATCACTATCTGTGATGAATCTTGAAGACATCTGAAATGCTATGGACTGATTTACCAGGCATAACATATCCAGATTATTATTTCCTGACATAATTGTTGGGGAAGGTTGGGCAACTTGGAGCCAATATCAGCAGTCAAGTTCTTTTTCTTTGCAAAAATGGATTCTGGGTTTTAAATGAAGCAGTTGGGATGGGGTGGGATATATAAGTGAGAATGATCTGGGAAAATATTTATAGATCTTGCAAGATCTTTTTTGTAGAATTGTTGCAGAGGATTGTTCGTAGCAACATGTTCTCTACAAAGAAGAGTCAGTGTGAGTCTAGTTTAAAACATAACAGTTGGTTCCTGCATGCACTTCTTTTTTTTAACAAGAAAAAGGTTGCCAGCAGAATATATTATAGCAGAATAAAGCAAACAAACAATAGTCTGGCAGGGCAATAACTACCTTATTTTGTCTCTTGCTAACAAATAAAAAAACAAATAACCATAGTCTTTGCACAGAAACTCCACGGCAAAGTAAAGTCAGCAGATCTCCTGCACTTCAGTTCCCTTCTTGCCCTGGGAAGCCAGTGAGATCCCATTAACATAGAGCACCTGCACTCCCCACCCGTCCAAGGAACCTTGTCCAGCTCCGGAACTCTTTTGTCTGACAGAACCAATTCTGTTTTTTCCTGGAGCCTAGTTGTAAGGTGCCACAGTCTGGTTGCATCCCAGGTCCCATGCAGAACCTTTCCAGCCATACAATGGGACACCCTGTCCAACGTTGTAAAATGGTATCAAATGTGTTTGAATTTTCAAAGGATTCCTGGGGATTAGAAAAAAGTGGAATGGAAGTATAAAAAATTCAGACATCCTTCTACTTATTGGACTCAAAAGTATTTAAGGCAATTATTATGCATCAAGCTCAGCCTAATAAGTTGACTTGGTGATGGTGACCCTTTCCAGTCTCCTAATAACGGCAGTTGTGCCACCATCATTTGCTACACTGGCTATTTCAATCATTTGTTGTCCCATAAGGAACTAAAAGAGCTACTGCCAATATGCAAATTCAAACTTTTAGTTAAACCTCAGCAAAGTTTTCCTTTTTGCATCTGAACATTCGCCATGCTTTCCTGTCTTGGACATGGCATCTTCTCAGAAAATATTTTTAGGAACTTGAGCTCTCTTGATTTAGAAAGAACAGAGCAATTCAAATGAAATTAATTTAATTGTGTATTACTGATTTTGCAGTCAGCCAAATGTCACCCTTTTTGGCACAAGAACAGGTCTCGGATAAAGAAAATCAGCTCCCCTACACCCCTTTCCCACCCCATTAAAGCCCATTGCACCATTAGAACCATCAAAAAATATTGATTTCACTTTTTAATTCAATTTCAATATCCCACTGACTCCAATTTATTTAGTTGATATAGTGAATTTTACTAAAATTTGGTTGCATTGCATAGCAAAGCACAGAAAAAGGTTGATGATATGGCTGGGTCCTATATCATGAAAACCTAAAGTTTTAATTATTATTTGCATTAGAATGTTGGTTCTGCAGTTGAAGCTAAAGAAGGAACCAAGGACCCAAAATCTAACCAGAATAGAATTAAGCTTTAGGATGTGCTATAAAGATTTGTGTTCTTAAGCTACGTACACACTTCCAATTATTATCGTCGGAAAACGAACGACGAACGTTCCTGCACGATATAGACGAACGATCGTATAGCACCGATCCTGCACATAGAGGTAACGACACGATCGTTCGTAGATATTGTACACACAATAGATACGATCGTTTAAGCGATAGAGGAACTATGTGCACGACAGGAAAGTGAACGGACGTTCGTTCATCACGCATGCTCTGAACATGGACGATCAACGAACGACCGTACACACGAACGATGTTCAACGATCGTCGTCCAATCCGATCCGCCGGTCCGGTCGTTCGTTTCCAGCGACTTTCCTCGTTCGTCGGCGTCGTTGGTTACTTTTTTACGAACGATTTTTTGCCCAATCGATCATTCGTCGTTCGATTGGAACGATAAAAATTGGAAGTGTGTACGCACCTTAACTGTACATGTTTATATAATTCACAGGGGTCTTTTTTTAAAGCAGTGAGCCTGACATTCACTGAAACATTCCCTGGTGGAGAATCTTCCAGGTCCATGTGCTTCAAAGGAATTGACTGATTCCCCACCAGGGATGTTTCAATAAACGTCAGATTCACTGCTTTAAAAATAGACCCTCTAATCTAATATTAGAATCCCTCCTATAGATTTCTGCATTGCTCAGTGTAATTTAACAGTCCACATTTGGATTGCTTTGCAAAGAAGACCTCTCCTGCAGGAAGCACTGTTTATAGTGATGGATATAAATATATATATATATATATATATATATATATATATATATATATATATATAATACAGCAACAGTGCAAGCTGTTTACAGAAAAATAATGATTCATTTCCTTCCCAGCAGGCAGCCCCAGACACCTCTGTAACACTCTGACTATTGTTCAGCTACAGAAACATTTCCATTTTACCAAGCCTGAGCCATCTGTGTGCAAACCAGGTCCCATACACAATTGTATCTTCCCAAGCTGTTCCTGGAGCAGCCCCAGGTTTTGATAAAGTGCACCGCTCGGCTGTTCTTCCCAGGAGGGTTTATTAGAGGATGAGATAATGAAATAGTTAGGAGGTAAAGAAAAAACAAAAACAGCGATATAGGATAAACCAAAATGAATAAAATCGGATGAAAACCCACTTAAGTTTCTTTTATGATTTATGTTAAAGAAAATGTATTTGCAGTATATATATAGTGCTTGGAGCATGCAGTCCAGTAATAGCGTGAACTCTACCTATGTCTTCTTACCTTTTCTTTGGTACATTGCCACTATCTCAGCTAATAGCAGGTCCCTCTTCTGCATCCAAAAATAGGACTTCATACAATGGGGAGCATTTTGGCTTCAGCCAGGTGAGATGTTTCCTGCTGTGTACAATAACAATACGGCTGAAGGTAGCTAATGGATATAAAGGGCTTTTCTATTGCCCCATAGTCCTTAGGGGGAGGAGTGGTTCCTGGTATGTAATTTACCCCAGTAAAAAATGTAAAAATGGATGCTCACATGCTTTTTATGGCGCCATCCACTGCTCTTGGGACTGGGTATTTCCAAAGCACCAGAACAGAATATAGTAAGGGAAGAGCCAACTGATTCTATTTCAGTTTTTTTCAGGGATACATTTTTTAATTAATTTCTTGTCTATAATGTATATGTTTACTTGCAAAAAAAAGGAACGCTAGGGGTAGATCTGCCTTTGGGTAGGCAACACTGTATGGGTCCTCGGTCACTCGCATTGCAGCATTAGTTCTTAAAGAACCAGCATCTCCTTCACTCTTGTTATCAGTTGCACCAGATTTTGATTCTTGAACCTGGCACATTTGTAAAGCACCTTGAAATATGTGCTCCTAGCCTTACAATGGTATCACTGCTTTGTACAAAGTTCAATAATTCCCATGAATTTCAATGGGTTGACAGGCCCTATATCTTTCAGTTAGAGAATGGCTGAAGCGTCCCTTTAATATCTTGTATTACTTCATCCCGGCTCTGGCACGGCACCCAAGTATCAACCATCAGCCGTTCCCCATATTTCTTTGCTGTACAGTAGGACCTGTTCATGCGGCCAGCACAGACAATGCATTTGTGTTTCCTGCGTGAAAAGGTCCATTCATAGTGGCAGAGGACAAGGTTCCAGCTGGGACAAAGTGGAGATGGATACAGTGTTGTACTATCATTCATCACTTGTTAATAGACGCTGCCCCATTGTCTCGTGACTCGTGTGCCACTACCAGATGGAAAGTTGGCGGGTGGAAGACTCTGCTTCCGGCCTTTTCCAATATCCCAATCCATGATGGAAAATCTTCTGCTGTTCTGCAGAATTGTATCATTATTCAGATTCTCTGCTTTATAAATAGAGCCCATTGACCAGCCACCACGGTGCATATGCTGAAAGGAACCATGTTTGGAAAGGGAAAGCGTTTGGATGACCTGCCTACTATATTCACATATTGAATTCAATTTGTGTACCTCTGTGCCCCCTTGACCTCTTTAAGATTAGTAGCCCCATTGGGAAAAATGAAACTCCTATGGAAGAGAATGCTTGCAATTTGACCTCAAACTCTCAGATGGCCTCTGGTAAAAGCAATAAGATAACTGCAGGAGCTTGGGGATGGATTTTGGGAAGATTAATTAAGCAAGAAGTGTTCAGGGTTAGGTTTTTTTGTCTCTTCCTAACCTTGTAGTAAGGGCCAGTTCACACATGCGGTAAGGTTGTGTTGCATTTGTTACTTCTTCTCTATGCATGAGGTTGCCGTGCTTCGTGTGCCCATAGGAAATGAATAGGAATAGTGTGCACCAATTAAATACCACCTGCTAGCAAATGTTCAAATGTTCATCCATCAAGAACGTGCCTATAGGCCAGGGCTGCCAAATGGCTGCTGAGGTGCCAAAAGCCACCCAGGGTGCACTGCCTGTGCCAAGCGAATCTAAATCTGTTCCTTAATCTATCTCACAGCTCCAGTTTTGCATCACTTTGCCATGTGACAGAACAGATAAATGTTCCCCTGCTAAGTAAATTTTCCTTGTAAAGTGACATTGCCACATTTTCTAAAAGGGAAATGTCAACTTTTCCAGTTTTTTTTTAAATTAAAATTGCCTGTTAGCATGGAAATAATTCTATTTTTTTGCAAACGTTTAATTATAAATGGCTTCATTTCACAGTTACATGTCACATCAATGTTATAACACTTTCACATGTTTCCTTTACAGACAGGTGTGAGTTGTGTCGCTGAATATAGAATTCTGTAATATAAATGTTCTGTTAATTAAAGGGTTGAGCTGGCGGCCCTGCACCTTATAGAATGGCTCCTTCCCAATAGAGTAACCGATTCTGAAACGCCATGAATCTATCACCTCTGCAAAACACAATCTCCATCCCGATAATAACCTTCTCACATCTTGTGCCGCACAGATGATTAAAAAAAAAAAGTGATATATATGGGACTTTATGGACACTGTGCCAAGTGTTTAAGTACTTTCTTTTCAAATATAAAGAAACTTGTATGGGAAAATGAAAAAGTGCTAGAGACTGCCAGTAGCATTAACACAGCAGATTTGGTTCATTGTATTATGATGGTAATATTGCCAGTAGATTTATTGTATTTTCCTCTTCCTGGAATAGGGTGACAACGCTGTATGTTGGAATCGTGCAGCTGAGTTGTCACCAGGTAGTCTTAGATGGACAGCTGGTCCTTGAAATGGATACAGGATGGACTAATGCTTGTTAACCACCTGCTCTATGGCTTAGCCTTTAGCTTAACTACAGTGCTTATCAGTGAAATGAATAAGGGTGGGTCTGTTGTCTGTGAAAATTTCAAATAAAAACAAATAAATTGGGGTGCCTGTGTGGTCAGTGTTATGATCTGGGGCACTTGTGTGTGCAGTGATGTGATCTGGGGTGCCTAAGAGGGATGTATTATGCTTGTTGGGTCAGCGTTATGATCTGGAATGCCTGTGGGGGCAGTGTTATGATCTGGGTTGTCTGTGAGAGCAGTGTTAAGATCTGGGGTTCCTGTGGGGGCAGTGTTATGATCTGGGGTTCCTGTGGGGACAGTGTTATGATCTGGGCTTCCTGTGGGGGCATTTTTTTTATTTCTGGGGTGTCTGTGAGAGCAGTGGTATGATCTGGGGTTCCTGTGGGGGCAGTGGTATGATCTGGGGTACCTGTTGGGAAAGCGTCATGATCTGGGGTGTCTGTGAGAGCAGTGGTATGATGTGGGGGACATGTGGGGACAGTGATATAATCTGGGGTTCCTGTGGGGGCAGTGATATAATCTGGGGTTCTTGTGGGGGCAGTGTTATGATCTGGGGTACCTGTTGGGTCAGTGTCATGATCTGGGGTGCCTGTTTGGTCAGTGTCATGATCTGGGGTGCCAGTTGGGGGCAATGTTATGATCTAGGCTACCTGTGGGGGGTCAATGTTATATTCTGGGGTTGGTTTCATTGGTCAGGTTTGGCAATGTTATGTGGCCAAAAAATGGGGTGAACTAACCCCCCTGGATTGTCCAGGTTTTTCCACCATGTATTTTTTCTCCCCTAATGGCATGGACATATTCCAAGATGACAAAGCCAGAATTCATCAGGGTCAGATTGTGATTGAGTAGTTCGGGAAGCTGAGACATCATTGTCACCCACTGATTGGCCACCACTGAGTCCAGACCTGAACCCCATTGAGAATCTTTTGGATGAGCTGGAATAGACTTTACAGAGCTCCGACTCTCCCATCATCAATACAAGATCTTGGGGGGAAAATTACTGCAACGCTAGATGGAAATAAATGTTGTGACAATGTATAGGCTTATCGAAACACCATGGTAAATGTGTGCTCTAATCAAAGCTAAAGGCAGCCTGATGAAATATTGTAGTATGTGACTTTTCTTTTTTTGGCCAGGCAATAGTTTTATTTATATACTGCATGTAGTGCCCGCTGCACACCTGTATTTTTCATTGTTTGTGGTGCAGCGATGACATTACTCCTTCATTTTACCTTAACCGTTATTGGATGGCGGTCGATGAGAGCGGCTCTATCGGCAAATGACACTCTATAATGAAGAACCTTCTCCATTATCCCACTGCTGCTACCTTTAATGACTGTGAATGCATTCAGGACACGCAGCTTTGTATTACTGAGATCAGTGGCGGCTGTAACTCCATTTACTGCTAGATCACTTTCTGCTCGCTGAGGACATGCAAAGGAAAAAATGTAAATTTTTAGAAATGTTTAAAGGGACCCTGTAGTCCTTTTCTGTTGGCTTTATATGTGAAGTGATCAGATTGATGCAGGAACAAGTGAATATTAGTACACACAAAGAGATCTATTGCAGTATTGAGAATGACTGACTTGTCCGAGCAAAGTTGCAGACAGTAATCAAGTTCTGTCCTTCTGATCACGGGGTGTAGATAGGGATAGGGCCAATTAGAAGACAGAAAAGAGGCTCCCAATGGGATCACTTGTCTGTTGAATTCATATCAGATTCACTTCAGATCATTTTGCTGGATAGGAAATTGGATTAGAAGTGATGAGAAGTCAGTCCTTAAAAACCAATGAGCTATGGGAAATGCCATGGTTCGCATTATTAGGTATAGATTCCAATTTCCATCTTGATCTTGCCTCAGTGCATCTATCAACACTTTTATTACTTCGGAATGAGTCATGGTCTAAGATGTTCTGTGACTTATTGGGTATTTTCCCTTGATTTCCAGTGTTGGGGCACAAAAGGAAGAAAGAGGAAAAATCCCCAAAGTGCTGGGAAGTCCCCACTCAAATATTTGCCATTGGAACCAATAGAAGCCATTTACTATAACTCCACTAAATATAGAATTGTAATTCCAGCTGTTGGTGCAAATCAGAGAAAAAGCAAGATCCTTATTGCCCACTTAACCCATATATTGTTTGCTAAAGCATGTTGAGTTTTGGCAGCCCATTCATTTGAATTGCTGTCAGTGCAACTTAATGCAAATTGGACATGATCCTGTCCTAATGCAGTGCCATGTGTTTTTGTTCATGGTGACAGACTGTCCACCTTTACCCGTTAACTTTGAATCCATCCTCATTCCTGAAATGAGTAAAGATTATAACCTTGTTGCACCACAGTTGTGACTCTTACAATGTTGTCTGCTTGAGCATAAAGTCTGAATAGTGTATTGTGTCAGTAGTGAAAAATGACTGGCAGGACAATGTGCCACAATGGATGGTGTTGGTGATGCATGGTACTTTTACTGCATGGTGCTGGTAATATTTGGCATCGGTAATCCATGGCGTTGGTAATGCATGGTGCTGAAAATGCATTGAACTGGTACTGCATGGAGTTGGTAATACCTGGTGCTAGTACTACTTGGTACTGGTAATGCATAGTGGTGGTAATGCATAATACTCCTAGCACATGGTACTGGTACTGCATGGTGTTGTTATTTGCTCTGTATTGGTATTGCATGTTGTTATTAATGAATGGAGTTGATACTGCATGGTAATGGTAAAAATAGTGCTGGAAATACATGGTATAACAGTGGTAACACATGCATAATGGTGGTAATACATGCATAGTGGTGGTAATGTATAATACTCCTTGCCCATGGTACTGGTACTGCATGGTGGTGGTAACACTTGGCATTGGTAATCCATGGCGTGGTATGGTATGATACTTATAATGCACTGAACTGGTACTTTATGGTGTTGGTAATACCTGGTGCTAGTACTATTTGGTACTGGTAATGCATAGTGGTGGTAATGCATAATACTCATAGCACATAGTACTGGTACTGCATGGTGTTTTTTTTTGCTTGGTACTGGTATTGCATAGTATTAATAATGTATGGAATTGATGCTGCATGGTAAAATTTAGTGCTGGTAATACATGGTACACGTATAGCATGGTGCTTGTAATACTAGGTACTGGTACTACTTGGCACTGGTAATGCACAGTTGTTGTAATTCATTGTACTCTTAGCACATAGTACTGTTACTGCATGGTGCTTGTGATTTACATGGTCCTGGTATTGCATAGTGTTGGTAATGTATGGAATTGCTACTTCATGGTACTGGTAATGTATAGTGCTGGTAATACATGGCACTTGTATGGCATGGTGCTTGTAACACTAGGCACTGGTACCGCATGGTACTGGTAATGCCTGCTACTGGTATAGACCCCTATCCATTTTTTGTTCCTTTCCAAATAGAGATTCCCCATCTCTATTTATCCTGATGACCCTTACCACCAAGGCACAGAACCATGAGAAATCCTGACTTTAGCATGATCACCAAAACAGGGGCTGGTGGCATATCCCCCATAGTAGACACCTGTTCGGGTGATCACTATCCAAAGCAGGAATTGGCCTTTGCTCTAGTTGGAGGTTTCCAGTTTCCTGGATTAGAGATTTCAGGTCTGACTAGAAGAAAAGTAATAGTGACACAGACAGAGCAGAAAACGTGGCAGGGTGATTTATCGGGATCTTAGAAGTAACACAAGAATGAGTTTCTCAGAGATTTACAAGCAGCCATAAACAAGGCTCTCTCTCCGCAGCCTCATAGTGTAAATAAAGCAGCCAGGCAGTTTTATGACTTGGAAGCAGAATGGCTTTATTAAAGCTCAGCGCTGGTGAAAATCAGGTGATTATTCCTGAAAATTATGCCACCACCTCTCCGGCCTCCACCGTGTTTATTTTATTGGGATTTAATTACCTGGCATTAGCATAACCTCCTGAGCCACAGAAAAGGCTTATCTACAAATGTTAATTAGATAAAGCAAAGGCCGCAAATCATTTATTTTTAATAGACAGTAAATCAGAGGCGATGATTGCAAACACATTATTGTGTAGCGCTGTCCAATTGAGGTCCTTTTTTTGCTAACAACTAGAGATGCTATCGGTCTGAGGAATAATTGGGAAAGGGGAATTACGAGGGGTGCTAAGAAGTTCCTGGCTTTGCCCCCTTCCAGATGAAATAGAAAAATGAGTGTGGGGGCATATGACAGCCTAATATCTTAGTATGTAACTGTGCAAATATCACAAACACTGGGGGAGAAGTGTCCTTCCTACAACACTGTCAAAACCTAGATATCTCGTTTTAAGACTGGGCATTTCACTGTTGAAGATGAGCCCCGCAGTGGGCGCCCCCCAACCGTAACTGACCCGGCAACCTGTGATGCTGTCCATGAGCTGATTATTGAGGACCCGCGAATATCCACAAAAAAGATAGCCCAGATACTTGACATCTCATGGGAGCTTGTTGGGTTTGTTATCACCACTATCCTAGACATGGCAAGCTTTCAGCGAAGTGGGTGCCGAAATGTTTGAACAGTTAGATCAGAAGGAACGAGTTGAAGCATACAAAGCTGTTTTGGTCCATTTTGAAGCTGCACAGGACTTTTTGGCTAGGTTAGTGACTGAGGATGAAACACATCTATGATCCTAAAACCAAGGAACAGTCAAAGGAATGGCGCCACAGTGGGTCCCCGCAGCCGAAGAAGTTTTGAACCCAGAAATCGGCCAAAAAAAGTCATGGTGTCCGTTTTCTGGGACAAAGATGGTATTCTGTTGGTAGACTACCAACCTCAGGGATCTAGTATCCCCAGACAGTATTATGCTAACCTCCTGGACCAGCTGAAGGAGGCAATTAGGACAAAACGCTGTGGAAAGTTGACCAAAGGAATCCTTTTTTTGCAGGACAGTGCACCTGCGCACACATCCAACGTTGTGGCTGCCAAATTGAACACGCTGGGTTTCCAATTGGTCTACCATCCCCCCTACTCACCTGACCTGACACCGTCTAAATATTATCTGTTCCCGAATTTAAAGAAACACCTGAAGGGGCAACGTTTTGAGGACATTTCTGACATCAAAGATGCTGCTGAGAGCTGGTTTGCGGCCCAACCAAAGGACTTTTATTTGAACGGTCTATAAAAGCTGCAACTACGCTGTACCAAGTGCATCAGTCTCAGGGGGAATATATTGAATAAATGTGTTATTCCATAACTCTGGCTCTCTTCTTTATGGGCAAAGCCAGGAACTTCTCAGCACTCCCTCGTATAGTGAGCTGTCCATGCACAATTCTCAGGATGAATTAATAAAGTGGGTGAATGATTGTGGTTTGATAAAGCTCTGTGTATCATCAACAATTCCTATTTTTTAAATAAAATACCATTTCACTTTTGTATCATCTTTTGCTGTATCTCTTTTGGTCTATATGCACTCCAGTGATGGCATTTCTACGATGGCTTTGCCTATAATGACGATGATAAAACGATGGACCATGACTGTACAATGTGACACATGAAGTCTTTACAGGGATAACTAGTGGTATTTTTTTTGGCTGCGTTCACTGCCCCCCAGGCGCTTATTGTCATACACCAGGTGCCCAGGAGCTGTAACAAGCTGTCACTGCTGTGCGTTTTCCAAAAGGCTGCAAAAGCCTTGTAAAGCAATCCATTTTTTTACTTTATTTTATTAGAATCTGTCTGTACAAACATCTTTCAAATGCCTAAATAAACCGAAAAAGTTCCTCTTTAATATTAGGAAGAGTTGTGACAGGTCCTCCCCGCTGGTTAGAAGGGCTGGGACTGTCATCTTATTAAACAGGCCTCAAATAAAATAAGACGATGCTAACGATATTCTTGAAATACTGACATGGCAAGCGAGTTGAAATTTACATAATTAATTGCAAGTTCAGCCGGATTTGATAATATATTTCTAGTGCCCTGCAGCTTCCAATCACACGACTTCCCCATCTTAAAATAAGAATACGTTATGTGCAGGTATGCATGATGAGCCAGTGATGTTCCTAAAAGCTCAGACTACCTGCAAGAAGATCAGCGGTCACCTGAAAATTCTAACTTGACGTGTCCATTGCCATGAAGTCATGAGCTGACCAACAGAGACCTGGCCAACTTTATACCTACCTGTGTGTAGATAGAAAAGTATTGTATTGTGCAATGGGGGAAAGGGCAGCTACTGGTGCCAACGCAACCGCATAATACAGGACAGACCGTCATATGTCTGCTGTGGTGTGCCAAACCGCACGTCTATCAGGAAATGCTGGCAAAGTTCATTCAAGATGAATGGCAATCCAATGAACTTTGCCAGCACTTTCTGATACACATTAACACTTTAAGATGAATTGCACTGTGGATTAATCATTGCCATGTGCTATAATAATAGATATTTAATGGCTTCTTCAGCACGTGTTTTACCATGCTTCATGTATAGGTATGAAACCAGCCTAAGATTTCCTGTCCCCTGACCCCCGATCCTCCAGCCAAAGCTATGTACACATTATATTATTTTTATTATCATCCAAAGCACCAACATATTACATAGCATTGTACAAAGTGCATAGCCATGTTCTTTGGAAGGGCTCACAATCTAATGTCCCTAAGGTCATTTTTTCGGGGGAAACAAATAAACCTAACTGCATGTTTTTGGAATGTGGGAGGAATCCCATGCAAACATGAAGAGAACCTACAAACTCCATGCAGATAGTGTCCTGGCTGGCATTCAAACATGGGACCCACTGACTAACCAATGAGCTGCTGTGCTATACACATCAGATGGACAGTTGTGCACGTCTCCGGGTAAAATCTAGCATGTGCACAGGGGTCATTGATCCGTCTTGGTGGATCAATGAATGATTGGCCGGGGATGCCCTCTCTGCTTTTCTATGGAGAGCACAGAGGGTTCTGCTTGCTGATCCTCCATCCTCCTCATTCCATTATTATTATTAATAATAATAAACAGGATTTATATATCGTCAACATATTACGCGGCGCTGTATATAGGGGCTGCAAATGACAGACAGATACAGATAGTGACACCTGAGGATAAGAGGACCCTGCCCCAAAGAGCTACAATCTAGGAGGTGGGGGATTTGAACTGTAAGGTGTGCACAGCATCCCTCATTTGAAATGATCACTAAAGATTGTTTCCAGTGACCGAAATCTGACATTTATAACATCTTCATAGGGTTTAACCATCAGCCCCATATAAAGCGGGTAATCCTAAATCATAAAGAAATATCTATGACCTATTAAATATTTTGAATTAAAGACGGAACATTCAGATTCTTAAATAAACCCAATCATGACCGGTTCTCTTTACGCTCCTTGCTACAGCCGATAAACCCCTCCGTGCAGGTAGGTTGCATCCATAATACGCATTTCAAGGCTTCATTTTTCATTTGGACAGGAGAATACCTTTAACACTGAATTTTAAATCATGCTCAGTTCCAGATGTGTGATCTTAATTACTTTCCTAGCACGGAAGTGGCAGGTTTTATTTTTTCAGGGATTTTAAACAATCCCTTGATAACAGATCTCTTCAGTCATTTTCAGTAAGACTCCTCACTGTGACAGGATGTGGTAATCTCGGTCACTGCGCCGGGGTTATTGATCACGCCGTTACAGCATCAAAGGGAATATTAGATGGAGTAAGTGAGATGCAGCCAGTCAGTCTCCCTGTTCAAGAGGGATGAAAATCCCAATTATATTATAGAGTAAAAAGGCTTCGCTTCCTGCACCCTAATCTTACCGGAGATTAAAGCAAAAATTTCCAGGCTGTGAGTTGCTGTTAGATAGAAAACCCCCAGCAACTGGCGCAGTCGTTCGGGCTTATGTGTCTACAACAAACATGGTGCATGGCGATGAATAGCAAAAATGAACAAGACCTCCTCCAGAGGTAACTAGGGGCTCCTTGAGCAGTTTGTGCCTCTCCGGTCAGTTTAAGTGACATCAATGTTCTTTTTGGCTATCTGTAAGGGTGACATTCTTCCCAATGGCCATCAATGTAAGAGGAATTCTTCCCACGGACCACCACACTAATATATTGTGAGCTCTGTAGATAGTAATTATAGCAGGGATACCTAAAAGTAAAAGTTAAGGGATAAAAAGGTCGTCAATTGTGCATGGCTAACATCGGGCTCGGTGGTGAACAAAGAACTAACTTGTCCTCCCCCAGCTCAACTGACTTGGGACCCCTTATGGCTGAGGAGGGTACGGGGCCTTTGCACTTGCAAACTTTGCACCTTCCCATGTCTGCCCCTGATAGGGTTTATTACATTCTTATTCAATGATCCATAAGCTTGGCAGATTCTGACCTAGATTTACTAAAGGAATATAGGCACCTTGCTAAAGAAATTCAATTTGCAAATAATACCCAATCACATGCAAGAAAATCTAAAAAACTAGATTTTTGCTTGCACATGATTGGATGTGAAAGCAGTCAGTATGGTCAGCAGAATTTTATCTCATATGCTGTGCGAAGTGAAATTTCCCTTGCAAAGCAAAAGCAATAATACATTTTTAGTTTATTTTAGTTTCACCTTGTTTAGTGAAGAACCTTTGTTCCTTTTGTGTACCAACCCCAATATACCTACTAAGGGGCTACACCTACTTATAACCCTACTCAATTCTCCACAACCCTGGGCCCAGCCTCCGGTTTATGTTTTAATACGTTTTATTCTATATGTAACCCAAAGGAACCTCTTTGATTTTCTTCTAATGGTAAATGGTCCACAACGATGCTGGTGAGCAGGTCTGATAATATAAAATCTTTATTAGATTGTTAGTGCAAAGCTCAATTTTGTCAACTCCTCAGGGCTGGGTCCATGGCTCCTGCTCCTCCTACTCTGTACTCACAGGACGTCCCTAGTCTTTTGGGTTAAATTGCCCACATAGCTTAGACCAGAGGTCCGCAATCTTTTACGCCCTAATGGCTCTGCAACCACTAGGAACGCCCCCTGAAGGGAAATCCTTGTCTTCCGTATGCATTGCAGAGGAGAGGGAATGTTCCCTATTTACCGCGGCTGGCGTTAACACCTCCGCCGCTGCGGTAATTAGGGAACATAGGGAAGAAGTGAGCCACAGCAAGAGGAGGCTCAAGAGCCGCATGTGGCTCCAGAACTCTGGCGGCTCTGGGTCTGGTAGTTTCTTCTGGCCTAATCCCGGCTGGTAACCCGTTGCCGGCTGGCATTAGGCCAGATTGGCCAGGGGGCGTTAGGCTGGAACAAACTACTGGCTAGGCCGTATCTATCCTAAAGGCTGGATTTTGACGACCTCTGGCTTGAACCATCATTTGTATAGCACACAAGGGGTGTGAGTACCTAATAACCCTGATGATTCTCCATT
The DNA here is from genome assembly GCF_032062135.1 of Pyxicephalus adspersus. NCBI lineage: Eukaryota > Metazoa > Chordata > Amphibia > Anura > Pyxicephalidae > Pyxicephalus > Pyxicephalus adspersus. The sequence goes on from NC_092858.1 coordinate 171,474,939, forward strand.
GTTCTCCATTGTTCCTTTGTACCCTGCTAACAAAGTTTGCAGAAGGACTGCATTACGTATTAAACATCTACACATTATGAAAGAATTTCAGGGTTTGGGGCAAAAGGGGGACCCAATTAAAAACCCACTAATAGGTCAGAACTGAATGAACTTTATTGGGAATCCTGGCCAATCAGGATGGATCAAAACCACCAAAGGGAAGAAGGAAGATGATGGTAGCGATTGAATCAGGACAGGTGGGGTGCAATTACAAAATTGCAATCAGGTAGGTAGGGGTATTTTATCACAGTGATTAGGGATCTTCCAGGTTGCATTTTGTTTTAATTTTTGGGCTTAGTTGCACTGCTATTTATTCCAAGTGGCAGCCCAATGCACAAATACAGCAGGGCCAATGGATTTAGATGTGTGGTAGTACATTGTCCAAGGTAAATGCAAGATTTAAATACTGCAAAACCCATGTGATATTATTGCACATGTAAGAAGGTGGGCCTGAAAGAAGAGACCCTGGTCAGGTGTTGTCTGTACCCCCCCCCCCCCCCCCCGGGGGTATTTCCAGGGGACCCTCACAGATCTATTGAAAAAGTAACATCGCCATCTTAATCCCCCCATTATCCTCTAACCTACAGCGCAGATACTTTGTTCTCTTTATCGTCTGCTCACCTGTCCTCTGAGAGAAGTAAGATAATTACTTCTAAATTGAAGCATGAGAATCCTGTAATTTCAGAAAATGGTGATATTAAAAATAATGACCCCCAAAAAAAAATCTCTATCATTTCTTGCTTGAGAAACCATCACCAGGAGAACGATTTCATCTCTCCGAACGCCCCCTCGCCCGCGCAGAGAAAGAGATTTTTTAATGTGTGGGTTTGCTAGTTTTGCAAAAGGCTTCCCGTTAATTGCACACGCTGTACTGTACCCAAGACAGGAGCTTTAATCAGATTCATGTCAGAGGCACTCAGAAAAGTCTTATTCCCTGGGATACCTATTGATTCATTTTCCAAACCCTTTACAGAGACTTTTGTCTTCATTAAGAGAAAATTACAGCTAAATCGCAGGCTGCTGTGATGTGAAGGAGGTTTTATGTGGCATTCAATAGGAGATGCTTTGCTTTTCCCTCCGCCAACCTGCTAGAACGGCGATTTTCCGCTGACGGCAGAAATGTCTTTGTGGATGCCGCAGAAAGTTGGGATTCAAATGCAAAAAGTGAAATAGTATATAGAGTATGAAATGACACAGAAGAGTTGATGGGCTGAGAACGACGTTTACAAATAAATAGGTAGAAATATACCTCTGGGTATAATGGGGCATGCAATCTGTCGCTTGCTTTGTATTACAGGCAATGGTAGGAGACTGTACGCCGGCCTAAAGAAACTGCGTGCCAAGCCGAATAATTTTTAATGGGAGTGATTTACTAAAGAAATATAGGCTTCTTCTACCTCTGAGATTGTAAGCTCTTCTGGCCAGGGTCCTCTCCTCCACCTGTGTCACTGTCAGTCATTTACAGCCTCTATTTAATATACAGCGCTGGGTAATATGTTGGCGCTGTATAAATACTGATTATTAACGATAATAAAGGCTGTATATTATCACCTTGCTCGAGAAATTCACTTTGCAATCAATACCCAATCACATGCAAGAAAGGATTTTTTTTTCCTGCATATGATTGGATGGCTGAAGAGCTTCATCTGATTCATTGAACTAAGTAATATTTCTCTTGCAAGGTGATAATTCCTTTTGATTAGTGAATCGCCTCTACTCCTTTAGTAAATAAACCCCAATATGTTTACCAAGGGGTTACACCTACTTGCAAACCAACTCCATTCCCTTGGCTTCTCTACAACCATAAAACGCCCAGCCTTTGGTTTATGTTTTAATACTTTTTATTCTATATGTGACCCAAAGAAACCTCTTTCTATTTCCTTTTAGTGGTAAATGGTCCACAATGATACTATGGGTGATATTATAACATCACCATTGCATTGTTAGTGCAAAGCTGAATAGTATCGACCCCTCAGGGGTGGGTCTATGGCTCCTGCTCCTCCTCCTCTGTACTCACAGGACGTCCTTAGTCTTTAGGGTTAAATTGTCAACATATCTTAGACCATCATTTGTATAGTACACAAGGTAGTACTGGGGTGTGAGTGCCTAATAACCCTGATGGTTGTCCATTGTTTCCTTGCACCCTGCTAACAAAGGGCAACAAAAATTTTACCACTATTCTATTTTTTTTTTCATTGGCCACCACCTGATCTAGGAAGTAAGTGCTGTGTGGAAGATAGTAAAGTGAAAGCCCTTCTAGCTCCTTTGCTGACATCATCACCTGCTATTTTTTGGGCTCAGGACCTTTGGCTGTCCTGATTGGCCAGGTCGGTATGACATCTTCTACACATGTACATGGAAGTTTTACAGTCCCAAGAAGTTTGTGTTCTTTCAAGCTTGTTCTTTGCCTCCAAATTCCTCCACAGTCTTTGTCCCACTCACCTTTTAGACCTGATACACAAACTCACCCCTAGCTGCTTCTTTGCTGCTCCAATGACCTACTAATGACTTCCTCACTAATAACCTCATCACAGGCATGACTTCAAGACTTTTTTTAGAGCTGCCCCGACTCTCTGGAATGGTCCTTCTCGTCCTATTCAGCTTGCTCCTACTTTGCTCCTACTTTTTGCTCATTTAAAAAAGCCCTTAAAACCCAACGCTTCACCCTCACCTACCCGTCTTCTTCTGTCTCCTAAACCCTCACTATTTCCCACCATTCCATATCCCCCTCCTATTGTGTGATACCTCCCCCACCTCCTAGATTGTAAGCTCTTCGGGTCAGGTTCCTCTCCTCCTCGTGTCTGTATTTGTCTGTCATTTGCAACTCCTATTTAATGTACAGCGCTGTGTAATATGTTGGCACTATATTTATATATACTGTTTATTAATAATAATAATAATAATAATAATAATAATATTAATAATAATAAATAATTGTCTGTCCCTTCTGCAAAAAACAACTTGTACGCTTGCAAATTTTTTGATTTTTAATTTAATTCCACTTTATTCTTTTATAAAAATGATGGAGCTGTGCCATGGGGGACCTGGCATCCAAATGTGGGTATTGGTATCGGGGTCAGATGTAGTGTGTGTAGTGGATGCCATTAAAAGGGGCCCGACCTAACTTCGCCTTGGAGCCAGTACACCTATAACTATTTCCCTGACTGTACTCACCGTCTTACATTCCCAGGCCAAGGTGTGATATATTGAGGAAGACATCAGCTTTATCTGCTGCTACACAAACAACGCCCGCGACAAGTGTCATGCAATTAATTACTCCAGATAATTACAGTTTTATTAGCAATTACACAGCGCTTGGCAGAATTCCCTTACGGAAGAAAGTCTCCCTGCTCACTGGCATAACATATTATTGTTGTGTTATGGCTGGAGATGTACAGAGATAGAGACAAGGATTTCTTATTTAAAGGGAAGGAAGTGTGAATTTGCATTCTGTGTTGTTAGAAACATTGTAAATGAAAGGGTGGCAAAAATCAAAGACAAAAATGTATTTGGGGCTTTATTTCTAAATGATTCCGTTCAAATCGCTCATAAAATTCATTTCTTTTCTATTCATTTCCTATTGTGAGAGCTGTGCACTTTTATGGATTGACCACTAGGTGGCAGAACATGTCATTGTTTTAATAGGAGACCTGTAGAAAAATACAACCATCAAATTCACCACCAGCCAATTTCAGAGGAATTGACTGGGGGAACAATTTATAAATAGAGAACTTTGTTCAATGACTTAATGATAGATTTCTTCCTCCTGCTATGTGTTCAGTTAGTCTCTATATATCCCTTCTATCCTCTGCAGAGAAGTGCATTTCATTAATACTCGTGGCTACAATTCATGCTCCATTCAGAATATCTTAAAATGTAGCCACCCAATTGTTCTGTAGAGAGCGGTAACTACAAATGTGACCACACTGATCCAGAATACACAATGCAAGGAATCATTGGACATGGAGTTTTGTTATAGGCAGAAAGCTCTGCTGCCCTCTACTGTTCAACTAGAAATGACTGGCTGCAAAAAGGACAAAAAGACACTTTTTAAAAGTAGGTTTTTTTAAGAAAATATATCATTATGTGCTTGATGCCCTTTGATAACGTGATGACAGTCTTTTTAAATTTCCTTTCAAAATATTCAATGTAGTATTATTCTAATATTATATTAACAGCTCAAGATTTTCACAGCTCCCTCTAGTGGCTGTTTTAATAGCTTTATAGTAAAAGGTGAACTCTTCTTTTGTCGAGAAATAAAATTAAATCTCGACAAGCCACTTAATGTACTTACACTGTAAGGGTTTTAGCAAAATTTAATTATTTAGCAATTATTGCAGACTTTACTTGCTTCTGCCTTGTGAAATAAAATAAATCAAAGGCATCCTTATCTATAGTGTATAAACTACAACTCCCATCAATCCACTATAAAATGGATAAGAACAAAGGCAGACATGTTTGAAATCCAATCCACATGACAACAGGAGGATTATTTGTAGGATTAGTAGGTAAAAATAAAAAATATATATCTACAAATAGAAAACTAATGCAGCCACCCCATCTAATGACTGGTAAGCTACCATATATGATATGTTTGGGTTTAAATACGCTTTAGGTGTGCAGAGCTCTGTACTGTAGGGGACTGAGTGAGGGGTGAATGGTCTTTGTTTGAAATCAAATGATAAGGGGTCTGATAGACCCCTCCACCAATTATTTTTGCTGCACAATGAAATGTAAAGAATTTGCTCATCTGTAGTAATGAAGATGAAGATTTTATCTGACCTGCATCTACTGCAATAACTAATGGGAAGAAGACTGCCTGATGGCCGTGGAACATAATCCCAGCCTGGATACTTTTCTTAATTCAAGTGTCTTTTTTCAATCAAATGGGCCATTGACTCTGGATTGTGAGGGCCGCAGGCAGCGTATAATAATTCAGTATAAGTGTGCAATGGGTAAAAGCAAACTAAATCTTTTAGATAATTGCAGTGCCTGCACCAGAAATCGGCGCATTAAATGATGAATCAGCCCTGATCCAATGGATGGAGAATGTAAAAGAAAACACTAATTAGGAAAGAATAGGGATTCCTGCAGTGCAGAATGATCAGACCTGGGATATTTTATACTTTGCATCCTGTGATCTTGTAGTATAGATATTGAAAATGAGCAATATAATATATATATCAGTGTTTCCTGACCTTTATAACAAGGTGAACCCTTAAAATAACTTTCAGATCTTAGGAAACCCCTTTTTTAAATATTATATCCACAGATCACAGTATATTAGTATGGTGGACAGTATGAAGAATTCCTCTTACATTGCTGGACATTGGGAAGAATGGCGCCAAAAAGATCATTAGTGTCACTTAAACTGACTGGAGAGGCACAAATTTCGCAAGGCTCGTAGACACCCCAGCAACCTCTAGAAGAACCCTGCTTGTTCCTGGTATTAAACATTGGTGTATATTGTATATTGTGTATTTGATTTTTTTCTTCAAATGTTTCGCATGACTTTTTGTTTTCCATAATCTACTTTTTTTGTCTTAAAAGAACATAAAATATTGAGGGTGAGGCTCATTTGAGGGTCAAGGACTGGTTCAGGATTATTGAAAAGAGCCTTCATAATGCTTAGAAAACATTTTAGGCTCCTTAAAAAGAAAACTAGTTTAGCTTTCCTAATGGACTCCAGTACATTTTAATACCTAATTTTCTGATAATGAAAACTCAGTCAGAATAATGTCTAATTCACTATGGACAACCCTACAATGGCACTAATGAAGAAGCTTGGGTGCCATTGTAGGGTTGTCATCTATTTCATGTTCCAAAGGACAAAGACAAGGTATCCAATAGGACTTAGTAATTGATGCCGTGTGTAAGTATGTTTTACATTTTCCTGGTGTATTTAAGGAAAATAAAAATCGATGAGGTCTATTATGAATGTTTTTACCCAAGGCTTACCCTAAAGTTGGGAAAAAACATTTTAACTGTCAATTTACCACAAAAGTTCTTTCTTTTCCTCACCTCCTCTCCTCCCCTTTCTTTCTCTTTCCCCTTCCTTTCCTATCCTTGCTTCTTTTTTTCCCTTCTTCCTAAATTTCCTCTTTCTTTTTCCGTGAAGAGATTAAAATACAAATATATAGGATGGAAGGGACTTTAGGACATTCTGGCCATCCTTTTGTGCAGAAACCCTTCCAATGAAGGATGTGCTAATAGTTAGTCGGACACCTTGGCCACCATGGGTTTGCTCCTTGATACTTCAAAAACCCTTTAATGTTTGACATGTGACTGCATGGATCTTCTTTTTGTCTTGTGAAGAGTAGGGAGTATTGGGAGCAATCTACAGACTCTTAAGCTCTGGTAGCACCATAAGTATAAAGACTGCATGCTGCCTCCAATAAACAACACTTGATCAACCCATCAAAGTAGTAATCACATGTGGTGCATAATAAATTCCCCAAGCTATCATGTTGGCTAAATATAATCCCAATACCCAAAGTGGCTTCAATGACTGACAACAGACTTTTATTAGCTGTACCACTTGATAAACAGGCTTTACAGTAATCGGTTTCAATTGAGTTGCTGTGTGTTAGTGTGTAATCAGATGAATCTACTACTGGTCTGTAATTGACTATAGGCTGCCCTTGCACAAGGTTCTGTTTTAACCCCAAGGTCACCCAAGATTTGTGTAGTCCTCAGTCTGTAAATCCCTATCAAGCCCCCTTGGCAATCAATGCCTATTGAGGCCTCTCTGGCTTAGTGGCAGTCAAAGCAATCAGATTAATTAGGGATTCGGCCACTTAAAATCGAATAAACTCTGTCGCTGGTTTAGCTAATTTGTCATTACCGGGATCTCCTTGGGGATTGAACATCTGCTGCCGTTCTATGTGAATGCCACGGCAAGGATTGTTTAAGGGTAATGTTTAAGGCAACGCCCTTGGTATGTTGGTATCACCCCAAATGCTCTACAGCTACCCACAGGGGTAGTGGTTTTTAGAGTGGATCCTCAAAATAAATGGGGTTCTCCTTCCAAAGCACCAATATCCCATGCTGAGAAGAACCAGGGTCCATAGCCCCCCACTGTGGGTGCTGGAAAGGGAGAGGTCTTTCCCCCACCTGAACTGCAATTTATTGAGCAAATAGGTGTTTGGCCCCTTGCCGCTGCACTGATTTTAGGGGCTCCTTGACATCTAACCTGTCCACTATTACCTGTGGGTGATAAAAAATGTTAAAAGAACCAATGAAAATGTAATTTTTTCTTTTTAATTTATGTATTTTTTGCAGGATTTTCTAATGATGCCTAAAGTTTTATATTGTGTAATCTTTTATTATAACTTTCCTTTACTTTCACACAATGGTGGCCTGGGGAAGGGGTGGTTGAGGGTGAGGAATGGTAGTTGGAACATGAATCTCCTTTGCCAGCACCAGCACATGCTGGGGTGGATTCTTTTATTTCAACATTCCTAATATTTTTAGAAAATTGATATGAACCCTCCTGGGGCTGAAACACAGAGCACACAAATGCAATATCAGCACCATGGAAAGCATGTTGGCAAATGACTGAAAGGACATTCCTCTTATCTAACAAGATTCACCCAAAACCTACCCACAAAGATTAAAGTGCTACAATTGGTGCTATTTTACTATGAATATTCATCCTGAAAAGATTCAAACAAGTTTGAATAAATGTCATATTCCTTTACTCAAATCCTGAAAATGCTGAATAAACCCTGCATCAGTGGCCCAGACACCCGACACATCCTGGCTTCCCCTGTAGCTGTGGGCACTGAATAAACTTTTTTTGTATCTGTGCAGGAATTACACCACCCTGGCTTGGCCAATCAAGATGGTTGAAGATTGAAGCCAGGATGAAAAGAATGAAGCCAATGATGGATGCACCATGAACCCAATGGAACAGGGACAGGTGAGTATAAACTGGGTTTAGTTCCACTTTAAGTTGTCCTGGCTCTGGTGTTGCCCTTGCATTTGTGGTTCAGTTCTTCTTCTAGGGTAAGAAAAGCAACCCTATGGTCAAAAACAACTTACCCCTTCCAGAAACTGGACAGTAACCTAACTGCAACTGTGTTCACATGGTTCCCAACCACAACTATTTGAGTGAATGGGAGCAGTTAGGAGCTCGGGTAAACCTGAAGTCAACTGCAAATCTGAAATTGACCTTAAAAAGACCATGTTGCCAGACCATCAATTTTATAGTATTTTATGCACATGTAACATATGTTATCCATTCGCCACACTTCCATAAGCAAGGAAGGAGGGGGCTATGTTAGGTAACTGATTCTTTCAGAGGTTAAAAAAGAAATTACCTAACCTTAAGGCGTATAAAATTGGTTATTGAAAGGTAAAACACTGTAAGTAAGCATTTAAAATACCTGATTTTTGCACTCTTATCTGAAATTTCTTGTATGCCTGGAGTTCTTTTTCATGCATCACTATGCTTTGTCTCTCCACCATCCTGGGTGGAAAATAACAGATAAACGTGAGCACCGTTTATGTATTCCTCAGCAGGTTCAGCCAAATTAGGTAAAGCGCGTGTTATCCAAGCGTCCCCCTGGGGCTATTTCACCTAATCAGTCATCGCTGCAGAAGAAGAGACCACTCTCATCCTTGATTGCTTTCTGTCTGATAAACGAAGAGACCAGTGGAAAACATTGACTTTCTCATATGTTGCACATCTAATTTACACCGAGAAAGGATATAATTAGCAGCCAGAGTACGTGCAATCTATGTTGAAGAATGCAAGAGACATCTTTAGGCATCAGGACCTGGAATATGCATACTGCAAGCAGTATTGATTTCAACATAACGCATTGCATTGTAAAGAGTATGAAAATTGAATGTACCCTTCTTCTTTTATACACCTGGGAGCAGGGACTGTTTGAAACAAATGCAGATGGCGTATGCCACACCCTATGCTGCCTCAGAGGTGGTGAGTATAGGGGTGCTCATTATGGATTAAGCAGATGGCATATGCTGCACCCTAGGGAGCTTTGATGTGAATGGAGCACATGGTGTATGCTGTACCCTATGGTGCCCAAGAGGTTGTGTGTCTAGGGGAGCTCATTGTGGATAGAGCAGATGGCATATTCCGCACATTATGGTGCCTAAGAGGTGGTTTTTCTAGGCGTGTTCAGTGTGAATGGAATAGATGACGTTTGCTGTACCCTAGAAATGTTCAATGTGGATGGAGTACATGAAGTATGCCGTGCCTTAGGGATACTCAATGTAGATGGAGCACAGGGCGTATGCCCTACCCTATGGTGCCTAAGAGGTGGTGTATCTAGCGGTGTTTAATGTGGATGGAATAGATGACATATGATGTACCCTAGGAATGTTCAATGTGAATGGAGCACATGATGTATGCCGTACCCTATGGATACTCGATGTAGATGGAGCACAGGGTGTATGCCCTACCCTATGGTGCCTAAGAGGTGGTGTATCTAGGGGTGTTTAATGTGGATGGAAGAGATGACGTATGCCGTACCCTAGGAATGTTCAATGTGGATGGAGCACATGACGTATGCCGTGCCTTGGGGATACTCAATGTAGATGGAGCACATGGTGTGTGCCCAACCCTATGGTGCCTTCATGGTGGTGTGTCTAGGGGTGTTTATTGTGGAAGGAATAGATGACGTATGCCGCACTGTAGGAATGTTCAATGTGGATGGAACACATGGCATATGCCGTGCCCTAGGCATACTCAATGTAGATGGAGCACATGGCATATGCCCAACCCTATGGTGCCTTAGAGGTGGTGTGTCTAGGGGAGCTCATTGTGGATGGTGCAGATGGCGTATGCTGTACCCTAGGGAAGTTCTATGTGGATGGAACAGATGTTGTATGCCATGCTCCACGGTTCCTAATAGGTGGTGTGGCCAAGTGGGCCTCTCCTGCCCTTTCTCACACATATTTAGATACTTAGCCTCTTGGATGGTCATTTCTCAGTAAAAGCCACATGCCATTGGCTACAATACCTATTTGGGTTGGAGTAGGAAGTTTCAGCAATGGAGAGAAGCCTATAAACTGGGCCAAGGACATTTTTTGCCAATTTTCCCACTGATGCGATCCTTCACTTTTTTGTTTGATAGCATTTTTAAGGACAAAAACCAAAATATAGGTACGCTGTAATATAGTAAATGGTTGTTCTTGGGTAGTTATGTACACTTTAATGTACCCACACCATGGGGTGGACTGACACTTTAATTGCCTGAACATAATGCCAAGTGTTGGTTATATCATCCCCAGAATCCTCTCTGCTCCCTTTCCCTCTGCACAGATTGTGAGTTGTGTAATTATGGTGTATTAAACCCATGCATCATCTTGTTGTGTGTGCTTATGTCAGGTCACAGTGCACGTTATTAGTACATACATTATCTTGGGTTAGTAAATATTTCTGTAATATGCCTGAATAATGGAGGCCCCGCAGTCAGCTCTGTCTCGGAAATTGATCTATGATGTATTTATGTGGTGGGAATTTGCAGATAAATTTGCAAAAAAGCATCAATTTCCCCCCGCGGAGTCGGCGATGGTTTTTTTCAGAGACAGACACTGATATGGCAAATTATCTTAAAAGTCTGATTTCACTGCATGTGCCTTTGTGATTAAAGGAAACCCGTCATTTGTGAAAGGGTGAAATAGCTGCAGTCAACCTCAACATTGCAATTTAGTTTTCCCCCTTTATTACTTAAACACAACATGCCAGCATGCAATTTGTGGTGTTAAAAAGCTAAAAGAGAAATGCATGAATTTCAGTGTAGGGCATATCTGGTTGTGCATTCATTGCAATCAAAAGAACATTCTGGAAATCATTTTTGCTACACTCATTTGGAGACAAATTGATCCTTCCACCAAAATTAAAGGGCTTCTTTCATGGTCTTGGCCACTCCCTCTTCCCAAATCACGCAATATTTTAGACTTATACCCTACTCCATCCTTGTCCACAATTCCTGGTCAATACTGAACAAATGAAACCTTGCTTGTGGCTACATTGTGACTACTTTCGAAAGACAACAAGTTGCATAAATTGGCATTTAATGACAGTGTTCCCCCCAGCCCTTTTTAGCTGGGTACACCACCCAGCACTTTTCAATAACCATCCAGCTATACTGAAAGGTTAGGTCACAATACAGGGGCAGCCACCCACCTACAGATTTTTCCCACCCAGCCTATAAATTATATGGGTAGAATACTGCTTTGTCTTTGTTTTCTGCAAGGCTCCTATTGCCACCATATTCTGCTAGGGGTAGCCCTGGGCGGTGGAGCTTTCAGTACCGTGAAATCAAGCATGCTGCACAGTCTGGAGCATTTTTTCATTGCCCAGAGGGGTTTTCTGTGCCCTAGGAGGAGTTTTTTTGCAAACAGAATTGAGGGCTTTCTGCACACCTAGAATGGGGCTTTTTGAACACGGAAATGGGCTTTTCTGCACCTCCAGAAAAAGGGTTTTCTGCACACTGGGAAGAAGGGTCGGGGGGATTCTTCATGCGGACGAGGGCTCCCTAGCAAATAGAGAGGAGTCCTATACTGAGACCCCCAGAAAAAAGCCTTTTCCATTCCCAATGCCCTTTTGGTTTGGAGAAAGAAACATGTAATATAGTTTACTTTGGAGGAGCGCAGGTAGAAGATTACGTTCTTCAAAACATTAGCCACATTTGTAAACTGCTCAGTCTTTAATCATTTCTATCCTTCCTGGAAGCAGGAGGTATTGGATGATACCCTGAAATCAGAGAGCCACTAAATCCGAGTGTAAACCTCCAATCATAAGAAGGTTAAAACTCCAACTACAGTTTCCTGATCAATACTAATGCATAATGAAATAGTTTTCAGGAGCACTTTTTAATTTGTATGAATCATTGATGTCCTGTTTACAGGCGTCAGTGCACAGGAATGGATGAGAGCCAGAAGCACCGACTTAGTATGCCCCAGATCCCGGTTCACCTTAGGTTGCAGCAGGTTAATGCACCCATCGCAATTATTAATATCTAGTGCACTTGTTATGATTTAATTGGCAGCTGGAACCAAATTGTTTGTGTGTTTTAGGTTAAGTTGCAGGGTCAAGCTTTCTAACTGTGAAATAATGACAATCGCTAAGGCCTTGGCGCCCATCCCAGAGTCTTTCTCCTGACCTCTAAAGGCACCAGGATAAAGGTTCTATACATACTATGAATGCTAGAACAGGAGCAAGGGATATGGAAACCTGGAAGAATGTGAATTAAGCTATCCATATGGTGAGATAATGGCTGTGCACAGAGGAGGAAGGTTCCATCTAGCGGTGCCACCCACACATATCAGTAGTGCATATTTTTTATGGTTCCCAAGTTAGGAAGAAGGACACCTTTATGCACAAGTATAAGGACACACCATCGCAATGTCCTGCTATGTGAGGCATAAAGAATTAACACACACATTAAATGACTGGGAAAATCTAAAAGTGCTTTTTTCGCCTCTACTTTTCATTTATATTGGCTTTTTAAAAAACAAATTCAAACATTTAGAGGTTGGGTGAAAGGTTTTAAAACATGTTGACAGTTATAGACCAATTTTACAGGTCTCTACATAAGCCAAAAGGAGGGAAAAATGGGGAGGGCAGAGGGTTTTGGTTCCAAAAGAGGGACAGTAGGACAATATCTTGAAATAAGCAATAGTTTGGTTGTTAGGAGATGTTTATAGGGCCGGTAATCCTGTGCTGTGCGCCACCACAGTATCTCTTCCCATTTGTTTTTTCCAGTGGTGTCATGTGCATCAGCAAGGAATTAGCAGGATCTTCCGCTTCCCTTTAGCGGTGGAGCCTGAAATTTACTTTCTCGGCATCCCCAGCATACACTGAGGCTGTACACAGCTGAAGCGGATTTTGAGGTGCCGATTAGCGCTCCTGTCCTGCCATCGGCAATTGGGGCTTTATAACCTCTCTGCTTCCAGTGATCTGTGCTTGTTGTAGTGTTTAGCTGGGCTGATCTGTGCTGGAGTGTGATTTACTGTTACTGACCCATCATCTATACGGAGCCAGGACCGACTTCTGTCTGTGACCCCGACTCTGCTTGTGCCTACTCCCTCTGTACCCCGTTTGGTGGACTGATTGCTCAAGTATGACTTTGGCTTTACACTTTGGATTTGCCTTATAGTACTGATTAAACTGTGGGCCCCTGCCAGCTCGTACCCAGAAGGGCATGCCCTGCACATTAAGTCCTGGGGGCAACCATGTTCTGGGAGCTGCAAGCAGTCTTCTGAGGCGGAGCAGGGGGATGCTAAAGGTGAAGACTGCAGCGTTAGATTGGGGGACTGGTGCCTGGTAATGACCAGAGCCTTACATGGGTGCCAAGTATCCACCCCTGCTGGTCTTCTCTGTTGCTGTCCCAGAATTTTGTGCATTTTTGTTCATAAAATGGTCCAGCACTAGTTCCCCAATCTAATTCCACAGTCTTCACCTATACCAATCCCTGCTCAGCCTCAGAAGGCTAATGTCCCCAGGGATGGCATTTGGGGAAGGACTGACAAGACCAGGAGCCTACAGATAATGCAGTACAGAGGGTTCCAGCAGAGGCAAGTCCAGAATACAAAGCCAGAGGTCATTCACAGGTAATCAGTCCACCAGATAAGGTATACGAAGGTAAAGACAAAGCAGAGTCAGGGTCACAGGCAAAGGTTGGACCAGGCAGCATATAACCACAGGGTCAGGAAACAGGCAGAAAAGGAGTCAGCAACAGAAAATTTAACACATAAGCAGCAAGTCAGCCCAGTTTACACTACAGCAGGCTACTAGGGACTGTGAGCAGAAAGGGCATAAAGTTATAGAAGACAATGGCAGGACAGGATGAAGCCAGGGACTAATCTGCTCCCTAAATCCCATTTAGCTGTGCACAGCCTCAGACTGTGTGCTGGGGATGCTGAGAAGATACATTTCAGGCTGCACGGCTAAAGGGAAGCATGAGATGTTGCTATTTCCTTGTTCTCTTTGCTGCTGCAAGTAACACCCCTGGACAAAATAAACTGGTGGTGCACAGCACGGGATCACTGGCCAGATAAGCGTCTCCTAACAGGTGTAAAGTGTACTTACAGGTCACCTACCCTGGGTCTGTAGACCCAGAACCAAACTGCCAGCAGATATGGTCGATGGTTTATCTACTTTCCTATTTCTTATTTCTCAGTGTACTGACCCAGAGTTGGCAGACTGTTGGCTCTCCATTTCCAGCCTATTTGTTTCTCATGCGGCTATGATGTCCATTTTTATGTAATCCAGATTCCTAAGGTCTGAGACCTCAGATAGAGGTGCAGAAATTAGGAATTACAGCTTTTTACAAACCATAACAAGATAAAAACTCAACACCCCACAATCAGCGGCAGTCATACAACACCACCGGGAGATCAATACATAACATCAGAGATAGAATAGTCTGAAGTAGCATGCAATTTTAGGTGAAATGTTTGTGAAATGAAGCAGTAGAAATAAAAAATTTGGCTGTTTTTTTTAACAGTGTAACAATCTTAACTCAAACATATTTTTCCTTTTTTTGTTGTGTATAAATCCTTTTCACTGCCTCTTGTTCATGTTGGACTAAAAATGGAGGGAAATCTCCCAAATGGCACACAAGTAATGAAAAAAAATGCATATTGGAAAAGTTTTCTTTTAAATATGCAGACAATAAAAAAAAAAGTTCAGGTCTTCAGGTAACCCCTACTATAATTACGCACAGCTCACAGTACATGACTCGGGGGCAGCACCGATTGAGTCCACCCAATGCCCCTTTTTTAATGACTACCCCTACAAAACCAACCTCCCCTTCCACTAACAAAACACACTAACACAAAATTATAAAAAAAAATATATAAAAATAAAATATTTTTTGCCCCCCCAGCCTCACTTCCCTTGCTCAGGTGTTTATAGCCAAAAATATCATTGATGTCACTTTCACTGACATGAGAAGCACAAATTGCTCATTGCTCAAAGAAGGTCTAGAAACCTATAGAGGAACCTTTGGGTTCTACAGAACTTTGGGTGAGAAACACTGGAATAAACCAATGAGCCAACAATAGGTTTTCCAGTAGGCATTACATGGAGACTGTGTGCTTCTTGCACCCAAGCATCTGGGATTGCAAACTATCGAAATAAAGGTAATATTAGCTTTCAAGTGGCCATATTTAGACCATATCGGTCACTAAAACCTTGAAAGGTGGTTCTAAGGTTGGCCACCTGGGAGCTGTGGGTACCTCAACTTTGGGTTGTTCGCAGTTCCAGATGCTTGGGTGTGAGCAGCAATTGGAAGAGCATGCTTAGTTGTTTGGTAATAAAAATACACCTATTAATTTGCAGGGGCAATGGCACTGGTGGTGGTGATGATGGTGGTGGGGTAGTCAATGCAATATATTTGGAAAGGAGTAATTCTAATCTTGCTAATCTCGAGCAAATAATTGGACCAAAAACACTAATTAGACTTAGAACTTTTCCCCTTGGAACCATTGTAGGAAAACAATGGCTACGTCCTTTTCAAAAAGAACACCACACAGTGTAAATGGGGTTGTGTGGCCCTGAAAAAAGTGATGAAGGACCTGCACAGAAAAATCCATTCTCCAAAAATCATGGTAGGACTTAATTATTATATTAGTACAGCTATATTCATTCTTCCTGTTGCTAGTTCCACATTTTGTGGCTGGTTACAAATAATCTGCTTCACCTTGTTACTCATAAATAAAATCTAGGAAAGGACATAGGGATAGCAGCCATAGCAACCATCTTCAATTTAATTTTCCACTCAAAAAAAAAATCTGCAGAGAGTTTGCATGTTTCTCCATTTATATTTAAACCTTAGACAAGACAGAGCAATCAAACCGAGAATACGATAGATAAAACATTCATAAGCGGAGGTGACCTTTAGTGAAAGCTGCATGTCAAAATAATCAGTGGGAGCGGAACAAATAGAGGTTAAAAATAAAGGTAAATATGAATCTTGAATTTTTCTCAAAGTTTTCCAATGAATTAGTTTATGTGATGGGACCAACAAGGGGGTTTAGGCAGCAGAAAGAGATGGGGTAAGGCCCTTGAATAAATATCATTGCTTACCTGTATGTCTATCCCCCCATATATTGCTACACTCTTCACATATACAGAAGTCACCCCCCAGCCTTGGGAAGCTAGCAGCACCATCTCAGCATCTGGCTGCTCTCAATACTTTGGGAAGAATGATATTTGGGAACCCAAGGACTGACAAGGGACCAGGGCAAGGCAAGGTTGGGCCATGGGGTAGACAGAAATATTATGAAAGCCTAGTTATGGAGCAAAAGCAGGTCAGAAGATGGAGCTGAAGGTCATAAACTGCTGTCAATCAGCCAGCCAAGTTGGAAATGCAAGAGTTCATAGTCATAAAATTGGGCATGGGTTGGTCTAGGCAGAAGGCAATGGGAGGTGAGATAAAAGCTAAATCAGAAAAAGGCAACAAACAATAAAGATTGCACCCACAGAGTTCAGAAACTATATCTCTAATGGGCAAGGTGGCCATGATTTGGGAGAATTAGCAACTGGCCGATCAGGGGCCATAATGCTGGTACAATCCAAGAGCTAGAAGTGGCTGATCTCCCTGCATGTGTGCATCCCCACCAAATACTGGCAAGAGACACGGACAGTACTAAAAACCTGAAAGGGGTACGGGGTAGAGCTTGGAGGGGGTCAGTTACTATCTAGATTAATTCACATCAGGCATTTTCCAATAGTGAGCTCTTCCTGACATAATTCCCAATGTTGGCCCCATCCATTTGTGAGATTCAAGCATTCAAGCTCATTTTTGTGTGTTTAGCTCCTCTTGTTACATTCTATTATAAAAAAAAATATAAACCAAGCAAAGAGAGTCGGAACCCTATATAATGGACACAACAGATGTATAGACCTGGGAACTAAACACAAGGATCGTGGAAGCTCTTCATAATGGGCACAGCAGGTGTAAAGATCTGGAAACTAAGCACAAGGATTGTTGTAGCCTTTTATAATGGGCACAGCAGGTGTACAGACCTGAGAACAAAGCACAGGAATGGTGGATGCCCTTTATAATGGGCACAGCAGGTGTACATACCTGGGAATTAAGCCCGGGATAAAGGCAGGCATACATAATGGGCACAGCAGGGGTATAGATCTGGGAATTATGTACAGGGATGGAGGGTTCCCATCATAATGTGCCCAGCAGCTATACAGACCTTATGCTCTTCATAATGGGCACAGCAGGTGTACACATACTTGATAACTAAGCCCTGGGATGGTGGCAGCCCTTCATAATGTGCACAAAAGGTGTACAGACTGGCAGAGAGACCTGAAGCATTTCCATGATTATTATGATATATAATTTTCTTGTTTTTGCTTAGTATTGTAAAAATAATAAAGAAAAAAAGGAAGAGGGTCTATCTATCCTTGAATTATTATCTTATGTGCCAACCTTTTTTTTGGGGCAAAAGAGTAGGTATTATTGATATGTTTAGTGTGTTATATTCGTGGCATACAATACAATAGTATAACATAAAATTGAATTTATGTTATACTCTTGTATTGGTATTGTATATTTTACCTTTTTTTGTATTTTACCTGTATTGTATTTTTAACCCCGGCTTTTTATTTCCTTTTTCCAAATTGCATTGTATTGTAGTTACCAAAATTAAGAGTTTTCATCTCTCTACGATTTCAGAATCGATCGAAAAATTTTGGTCAAATTTTGTCACATTGCCACAATGCATCCCACTTTGAAAGTGCAACATGAAAGTGGTCTTTGGTAGTTTGTGATGGTGCATTGGCACTTTTAAAGGCTGCTGAAAAGCTTCCTTTAAATATCCTGGACCGGCCGTAGCGCTATGGCTCTGAATTCATCCCATTAATAAATATATTTTATACAGAAAGCTAAGAAAAAAACATTGAAGAAAAGAAGAATAAAAAATTTAAATAATGAAATAACAAGAATTGACAAACTATGCTACCCCAAAGGCAACATACATAACCCATAACCTCTAATAAGATTGTATTTTTTATCAAATACATTTTGCATGAACAGCTGAGCGAAACAGTTTTCATCTTGGCTAAATATTGCCAACAGCAAAATGGGTAATTCTGCAGCAAAATCAATTCTGCTCATCCCTAATCAGGGTGTTTTGTCCTATTTTACTGCAGTGCAGCTTTTGAAATGGTTTGATTCCCCCTACACAGGTAAATGTGAATGTTCTGTGCAGACAAAAAATACACATATGAAGTGAGATAATAAAAAGATCAAAATGAGTCACGTGACCTCTCATCATCTGACACCTTGGCCAAAAAATATAAATTATAAATCATTTATGCAAAATTCATTCACCCAACTTGTTAAATAATTATCCGCTTTAATGAAAATGATGCTGGTTTGGAATGTCATTAATTATCAGGGAGGGAAAAGAACAAACTGAAATGAGATTCCTCCCAGCCTGAAACAAACGCAGTTCCATTTTTTTTCTTTACATTTCACTTATCAGCTAATTTCCGCTCTTTAATTTATTACGGCTGTCAAAGCTTCTGACATTGTGTTATCACTTCATTCAGTATTGCTGCACTTTATTCAAAGACTGCTTTAATGGCAGCAAAAGTCATTTCTCTTTTGTCTCAGTGGGAGGTATGTTACATCCGATATTAATATTGTTTAAATAATATAACATATAATTATCCTAAAGTTCACTAATGTCATAATGATATGTAAGAGTTGTCTTCTCTTTGTTTAAGGAGAACTTGTTGGAGAGGAAATGAGCCAATATCCTGGACATGTTGGATTTACACCTTTGTGTGTTTATTTGTATAGGTTTTTAGGTGTGTTATCAGCAATCTTGCATTTTTATACATTTGCTATTGTCATTATAAGGCTCCATAATACATAACGATCATACCCATAATTTATACAAACACACCATTAGGAAATAAAAACATACATATGAATTAGCTCAAATAAAACCTGTGTAGCTGTGTTGATGTGCATTCAAGAGAATAGAAAAGTTGCAGGCTGCAAGGTCATCATTCGTGTCCTTCATTTGCTACCTATGAACTCATTGCTTACAGCTAGAGAATTAGGAACAGCCAACGTGTACACTAAATTAAGGTCAGGGGATCATTAAATAATCAATGTCCAGCCTGAACTTTTTCTTGATTTTAGATAGAGTTGGGATAGAGCATGATCTAGGTAAAGTAAAGGCGGGAAGTAGGCAAAGTACGGGCGGGCAGTAGCCATGGCTGGCTATTGTGTTAAAACATGGCTTCTTATTAACAAATATAGTTTATATAGTAGTTTTTTTTAGATATAGGGTGGCTCTCGATGGTCAGTACCTTGCCAGTCACTTTGCTGGCCCATCCTCAACATTTGACAGTGGGTTGTACTACTACCCCCTCCATTCATTCTCTATGGGCAGACGAGGGTGGGACGCTACATTATGATCATGAGAATGCAAAGCAACCATTCTGAACTAAGCCTTAGAGAAATTTTACCTAATTTGCCGGCTCTAAGTGTATCATCCTTGTCGTTCATTTGCTACCTATGGAGTCATTGGATGGAAAGAAGTTGGTAACTTGTGCAGTAGAACCAGCCAATTTGCACACTAAATAAGGTCAGAGGCTCATTAGGTAATTAAAATCCTGCCAGAATGTTTCCTTAATTTTAGAAAGAGTTGGTAAAGTGTCCAATCTAGGATGCAGGCAGGTAGGCAGTAGGCAACAGGTGTTCCTGGGTGGCTTGTGGTGGTAAGCAATTTGCTGGTCACTTGGCCGCCCAAACTGCTAGCCCCTCCATTAATTTTTTATGAGCATCCAAAGTTGAAAAGCTACATGGACACATTGGTGGGGGTCATGATAATAATCAAACGATAACTGCACCACAGCCTCATTGCTCATCTAAGTTTAGCCATAAAGAAGTTTTCCCTTATTTACTGTCTAGGTCAGGGTTGCCCACACTTTTTTGGCTTGCGAGCTACTTTTAAAATGACCAAGTCAAAATGATCTTGCAACAATAAAAACTTGGACTTAATAACTCCTGTGCACAGTAGAGTTTATTTTGAAAGACAGGGCTCCGCAATCTACTCGCGTTAACTTTGCGATCCACCTGTAGATCGCGATCCACCTGTTG
This sequence comes from Pyxicephalus adspersus, assembly GCF_032062135.1. Taxonomy (NCBI): domain Eukaryota; kingdom Metazoa; phylum Chordata; class Amphibia; order Anura; family Pyxicephalidae; genus Pyxicephalus; species Pyxicephalus adspersus. The sequence continues at coordinate 171,495,092 of NC_092858.1, forward strand.
GGCACCCCTGGTCTTGGTGATTTTTTACCAGAAAGTGAGGGATAAAATGTACAACAGAGATACTGAGAGAAATAAAATTGTTTTGCACTACATCCCTGATATAAAACAAAATCTTAAATTTCTATTCCCTGGGGATCTAAGGAATAGGGTAGGGGATGCACAGATTATTGGCTTGACCACTATTTGGGGATTTGATTATAAAGACCCACAATAATCCATAAACATGCTTAGGTGGACCCAGTGAAAATCTTCATGGTTGGGGAACTGGGAAACCTTTCAAATGTAAGACATTATTCTAAATAGAATTTTGTTGGAATTAAGGCAACAATTATTCGTTTTTCTCAGAAACATTGGCTTTACTTTTTGGATCTTTCCAAGATGGTTCTTTTGCAACAATTTTGATGTCATGGTATTAAAAAAGTCATACTTATGCATGTATAGGTCAGCTATGGAAATGATTGGTTTGTTTATAGTAGACTTCATTGGAAGGTTTTCCTTGAATAGAATGGCATTGTGACCATCTGGGCAGTATTCGCATTCTTCTTTAGCATGCATACCTGATTCACTTTTTCTTCAAATGCCAGAGTTACTTTTATTCCACAAACCATATTTTATTCCATATATACAAGTATACATATATACAAATTGATTAAATTGGTAATGAAAAATAATTTAAGAAAAAACAACAGTTTTTTTTGGAAAGTTTGGGAAATGAGAAATATAAAGGAGAATGTTTGCTACCTGTGAGTTAAGAACCCAAAAGAAGTCCCAGGATCAGTTATGGGAGTCTCTACATGTATTTCCAGAAATGAAACTGTCTGGGGTCACATAATAATAATCGACTCGTATGGCCTTCATCACTGAAGCTGATTATATTTCCCTCTGTTCTCTGGTGTAATAATAGTCATCTGTACAGCCTCAAATCTATTTAATCTTCGAGACCTAAGCACTGCATTACAGAAGCTACAGACTCACTAACATGCTAATACATGGTTTAATCTGTGATGGTGTTTCTGGTTTCACATTGATTTTAACTCAGCACCTAAATTGGCTCACTTGCTCTGAAAATATCAATGCATAATAAGAACCCGATTTATATCTGAAATGTTCTGCATCTGTGCCTGGATGATGGAATTTCATGCAATGAGAAGTCTTCAAAAGAGCCCTTTAGTCAACAAACAATGTTGGAAAATGTGTTTTCAGGCATTTATAATGGCCACTGACTCTGCAAAATCTTTTTCTGAGCGGGCCGTCACTTATTCTTGCTGTGTTACAGCTCTCACTGAGTTGCATTATTCTATAAAGTGTTCTAATGTTTTCCAAGCCTGCAGTTATTGCTGCACAAGATCCAGGCACGTGCCTGAACTCCATGTGCTAAATATCTGCCGCCCACGCCGTGCCTGCAACGTGAGATGGTTGCAGCTCTGCTTTATAAACTTTTAAAAACCTAACTTTTTAAGACCTGACCGTTATAAATAAATAAAGTGTGTACACAATCACTTATTTAGGCACTTTGCTTTTATTCAGCAGCCAGTGAAGTTATACTCATATGAGCACTGTGCATGGAAAAGGCAATAATAAAAAGGCAAAAAGTTCCAGAGAGCCGCGCAAACTGCAGAAACATAAAAAAAAAACTGTGACTGGTGGGATACAGATGTCACACCGATTAGGATGTGAACAAATCTGAAATCTGAATGCAGTGACATGCACAACAATATATCCTGAGAAGAGGGAAAGGAATTATATAGACCAGGGGTGTCAAACTCAAATGCACAGTCAGCCAAAATTAAAAACTTAGATAAAGTCTATTTATTAAAAAAATTGAGGAAATTTTCCCTTCTCATTAGATTTAAAACCTTGATGCGATCACGACCAGATAACAGCAGGCTACACACAGCCTGAGACACCGCTATATGACACAAGGCCATGGGTCGCCAACAAGCTCCTGTAACTCCAAAAGCCTCCTAGCATCTCCCATGTGTAGCTGGGAGGCTAAATACGAGCTGGGAGGCTAAATACGAGCTAAATGTTATGAATGGCCCGCCACTGGAACTCCCTCTTCATTAAAATAGCGCAGCTACCACAATTCCGGGCATTACTTGCATCTATAAAACAGTCCAATGTGGGGCAACGCATAGGCAGAGAGCACGCTGGTCTATAGACGCAAGCGATGCCGGGAATTGTAGTAGCAGCGCTATTTCGAAGCAGCGCCTGCAGTTTATATTTAGGATTACTTCAGGGGCCAAAAAAAGTATGTAGTGGGCCAGATTTGTCCCACGGGCCAGAGTTTGGCACCCCTGATATAGACTAATGTTTCCCAACCAGGGTTCCTCCAATGGTTTCTCAGGATTCCTTGAGGAAATTGTGCCTCTCAGGGCAGTTTAACTGACATTAATGATTCTTTTGGCTATCTGTAAGGATGCCGTTCTTTCCATTTGCCAGCAATGTAAGAGGCATTCTTCCTACTGACATCTCACTAATGTACTGTGAGCTGTGGATATAGTAATTAAAGAAGGGGATCCTTAAGACCTAAAATGAAGGGTCCCCACATGTTAACAAGGTCAATAAAGACTGATAAAAACTATCATCTTCAAAGTGTGTTACAATTATTTTCCAACTGTGGCTCCCCCTAATTCTCTGCTTGCAGGTATAATATGGTAGGGGGTGTTATATGTTAAATTGGTCATGGTTAGAATGATCTCCAAGGCAAAACAATTGATGAAACTTCCATTAGGGATACAGACAGCAAATCTAAACTCAAAATTTCATATGCTTTACCAGGGTAGTGCACTCCTTACCTTACCATGGCATATCCTAATTAACCCCCCTCCTTTGTAATTCCATACTCACCAAGAACAGAAGAGCCATGGTCTAGCAGATTGTTCACGTCTGAAGGGTCTTCTACCTCGCCCATGCATTGGAGTCCTAGAAGTTTTATGAGGCCGAGTCCGAAGAGGAAGGTGGATGTGCCATGTAGAAGTCTATGGGGCTGTAAATTGCAGGTATGGTGAAAGAAGAAGGCTGTCAAACGTAAGTAAACTGCAAAACAGTGGCTCTTTCGTTCTTGGTATTTATGAATCCTCTAGGGGTATGGCTGGTGGTTTGGGGTAGATCACAGTAAGCTTCCAAGGTCATGAGTTACATCACTCCGACCCAGCCAGTGAAGGCAGCTAAAGACTCCAAACCTACAAGAAGCCTAAGTAAAGATGACAGCGGCGGAAAGGAACGACCAAGGGATATCACAGCTGTTGCATTGCTGGAAGGATGCACTTTCCCAGATAAGTCAGCCATAATGTGCAATTATGGAGTATGGCAATGGCAATTATGGAGTATTTACTTGCACATTATAAAAAAACCCTGTGAACCATCAGCAGTTAAAATCCACTTTTGTAGGTATTTCCTACTGTATTTACAGCCCTTGGACACTTTTTTGGTTTATCTCACAGCTATATATAGAATCCATATTTGCATAAACATATTAATGAATGCAAGCGGCACTGCTTATGCAAATCAGTCCAAGAGAGATTTATGATGCAACGTTGGCAATAAAGAGAGCAAATTTTAAAAATCATTTCCCAAAAGCGACTCGCAGTATGCCCTCTCCTGCTGTTCCATAGGCTGTCCTCACCATCATTAATATGATTTCTTATTATATCTCGAAGATTAAAAGAAAGAAAGACTTTCAATTTCTTTTTATCATAATCCTCCCCTTAAACTTTCCCAAATCACTTCACTACAAGATACGGCTCATTTGTGAAAGTTGTCCATATGGCATCAGGTTTGCAGCCTTGACCATGTTGAAATGTTAACATCTTTATATTAAAGACAGCCAGTCATGGCTTGAGATTTGCAAAAACTGGAACATTTGTACCTAAATTGTGCACTTGTACAGGAGTCCAGGGGTGGGTCATGGTTCCCAGGTACTGCCCCTCCCCCTTGTTATAGCTTGTGGTCCCTCGAAAAACAGATTATAAACTGCACAAGGAATCTGGGAAGTTTTGTTTGACAAACAAGAATCACTGATTGGTTAGTTTTCTTATAGGGATAAGAAAAGGGTCTTGGTGGACTTTCCTATCCCAGTAGCCAGGCTTTTAGAATGGCACGACAGGTATGTCTCGGGTATTCGGGAGCAGGGTGCTGCTTAGTCTGGGAGTAAGGACTGAGGCTGAATGCGGAAGCTCCATGGTTTTAGGTTGAAGGACTCTGAAACCCTTTGCTACCGGAGTACCAGGTGCCCCCTTGGTGTAGCCGCTTTGGTGGCAGGACTGTTGAATGACTGACCTATAGAACTTAACTAAACCTCTACAGTATCCTGCATTGTGCTAATCCCCCTAACTTCTCTTTGGGAATAATTTACCCAAATGCCCTCTCATTAAGCTTTAATTATTTGCTATGTGCCAGAGATCCCCAAATTTTGCTGCACCATTGACTGGCCAAAGGCACAAACACGGGTAATTTACTAAAGTATTATAGGCAATTGACTTACCAAAGAGATAATTCACTTAGCTTAGTGAGTGTGGAGATAAGCTACTTTGCAAATCATTTGCTCGGTTTGAGTTGACCAAGGTTTTCTCTTTGGGCAACCACTGTTGGCACAATTGACTGTAACCTGTTGGCAACCAACATTTTTATTGGCTGTTGGTTGTTTGGAATCGGGACCACGCCTGACATTAGCACCAATGCTTACCCCTGCATGAGTTATCCTAATTGGTTGGTGGTGTCAGTAGTGGTTTCGTCAATTGATGACCACCAACCAATGAAAACGCTTACCAATAATTTTAATTGCCATTTTTTTTTTACAGCCCTGTATATACAAGCAGTAGAAGTAGAACAAATATACCAAGCAGCTTGCAAGGTAAACTTCAGACTTCAGCTTAAATATTGAAAATTTGCTGCAGTATTATAAGAAAACTAAATCAGAGAAGGGCAAGGAACCCAGAATGAGCTTTTTTAACTAACAACAGTAATATCGAGTGTCTGATCCTAAGAGGAATGTTTATTCTAGTAGTGCTTTTATTGCTCAGAAAATTAAATTAACCCGTTCTTCGCTCTACAGTTCAGCAGCACACACTTTAGTTTTTTTGGCCAAAATGCAAAGAAGTGAAACCAGCAGTCTTATCGTGACTTTCTAAAGCCAATTTCCAACTTTCAGTAAACTTCTGTGGTTTAATAGAAGCTCAACCACTCCCATTCGACTGATAGGAACAGTTGTAAACCATTAGTGCAAATTTGCAATATGGCTGTGGTTCAGTTCCTGAGAAAGAATTGCAGCACCACTGCAAACACAACAAATGCAAACACATTGACTTGGTGCATAGCTGTTGCTTGCTACGTGCTCTGAAGCTTCTATGTGATTTTCGAACTGCAAATCTAAAAGAAGCATTAAAACAGTCATTCTCAACCAGGCTTCCACAAAACCCTAGGGTTCCTTTATAGGTAGTGTGATGGACGCCCTCTCAGCCCTGTGCATTGAATTTCCAGCACGCTCAGCAACAGTCCACGCACCAGCAGGCTGAGAAGAGCCGTCATGGGGCAAGGTTACCTCTATTACCCCTTGCCACACACACCATCACAGGTAGACTGCCACCATGTGCTTAGACGGAAGCACGCACAGTTACCCTTGACAACCGCAGTTATGCATCTGCTTCTTTAATACTGTCTGTGTCACTCGCTGCCACTCCAGACAGGGATGTCTCAGTAATCACAATGTTTATAGTAGCGTTTCAGGTTAGCAAGTTACACAATTTCAGATATTCAGCTTACACTTTTTATAGTGTAAAAGCATAGTATAAAGTAAAAGCATACAAAAACACAGAGCATAAACAAATACAGAAAAATAAGGACTAATCTAGGAACAATAACAGAACTATAGCAACAGCATAAAATAAAAGGGAAAACTGAAATAATACTTAGGTAGAGTTGGTTTTCCTTGGTCCCGGTTGCTGTGTAAAGTCCAAGATATGAGTCAGTCACCGGGCTCCCTGCAGTGCTCAATGTGTCAGTGCCGTTGTCCTTAGCAACAAGATGAAATCAGTGAGAGCTGTCTGTACTAGACTTACATGGCTTTTTCTAGGCCAACAACAAAGGTAGGATGAATCCAATGACAGCAGGGTGAGGGCTGTCTGAGGGGTATAGATTAGGATGCTTGTGGACATTCCTAAGAGGCCCTTGTTCTAGCCGTTATTTATAATTTCATAAGTACAGGTTATACCATGCCCAGATTATTAATCACTACAAAATACGGTGTTCACAGAGACCAAACTAGGCATGTCTGGGACTTATGGTTCACCAGGACAGGCTACATATGGTTTCCAGGCTTTCCTGAGGCCTAGTTTTTGGTCTCAAAATGCTCACCATACCAATCCAACTACAAATCAGTCAACTACTACTTTATACAGAATGGCATATTAGAAATACAAAGATTATTAATAAATGGGTTTCTGTTCATTCAGGGGCCACTCTACATTATCTGAGTTTTATAATACACGGAGACACAAATCTCCAACTTTTACAATGGGTGTTGTAAGCTATTGGGTCTTGAAGGATGCTGGTTTTCAGATACAGAAATATCTGATAAGGGGAAATTTTTGACCCTAGTGTGGTATTTCAAACAAAGACATTTTAAAAAAGACATATTTATATTTAAAGGGGAGATCAGGAATTAATGTTATCCCAATGAGGTTCCTTATGTCGTGGGTTAAACTTTCTTTTAGATCCAGGCCTACACGTTTTAGAGCCAATGCCATTTGGCAGAGCAAGACGGCAATGATCTTTTAGGCTGCCTGTAAAGGTGGCATTGTGACCATCAATGTGATATTTGATTTAGAAGGGGTTCCAAAGACTTTGCAATTTATTTCAAGGGTTCCTTTGGGGTAAAAAGATTGGGAGGAGTTGCACTAAGATAATATCGGGTTATCATGTGGTCGCAACCATTGAAAAGTTTTTTTTAGCTGTTGGACTTTATATTGATATGTACTTATGATGTTATCTTCCTTCTAACTGTTGCACTGGGGCGAATGGGGTGGTGAAGTTCCTTTCTGTAGACAAATTCAGGTAATAGGCAGGTGGAATTTTCCCAAGAAATAGACTCAGTAGATCAGTCACCCATTAGGGAAAATTCAGGAGATAAAATGGAGAACGTAAGAGCTTTCTGAACTCATTTGAGGTCTTGACTGGCGTTTCCATTCCAATTGTGCATGCAGATTTTAAGTTTAGTTTGAAAAGACTCATATTCGTGTAATAAATGCTTCTATGTGTGAATATGCCAATTGGGGAATTTGCCTTATAATTCCTATCTTTATGAAAGCAGGGCAAGAAATGAGGCAAATGATGTCACCATGGGCGGAAGACCTACTCAGTAATACGTCTTTTCTGGAGTTGAGCTTTAAATGTGCTTTTTTGGTTGAAAGGACAATTTAGTAAATTTATATATATCATAATGTAAAGAAAAACAAATTACAATTGCAGAATTTTTCTTTAGATTGCACATATTTGCCAAGCTTCTAAAGCATTTTTTTTTTTAAAAAGTGCTTTCTTTGTCCTCTAATATGACAGTATGGTAATGATAAAGGAAACAGGTCCGCGTTCTGGGCGAGAATATCACGGCAGCTTGTGGCAGTTGGTCCATCAGATGCCGGGGGACCATTCACTTGATAAGCCTCAGAGCCAGGGGAAATACGTGGCCATAAGCTCACAGCTTTCTTGGCAGGGAGAGAAGTATTTCTGTACGGGGGCCTCAGCAGCATTAAATATTCAGCATGGTAAGCGCCAGACGAGGGCCACCTGGGTAATCGCTGTGATTCATTTCTGCATCATGGTGCTCTTATTAAAAAGAACTTGCCGTGCAGTGAGGATTTGCGTATGGCCATTCTCCTAGGCTGCAAATTTTTTGTGTTCTGGGATAAAGAAATCAATTGCTGTGAAGATGAATAAAATCATGAAGATGGTGAATGGATCAGGAGCCAGCTTTCCTCTGAAAGTTCTCATACAGCTTTTTAAAGTTTTTAATGTCATATATCTTTTTTTATGCTTTTTAAAGTTTTTAATTTCATATATCTGAATGTCTTTTAATATGAGTTAATGAGTGAAGAACCAATCTATTCGGGATCTCTTTATCTGTGATACCTAAAAAAGAATCTTTGGGAACATGGACTGGTATACCACCCATTACTGGTCCGATTCTATAACTCATGCTCCATTTAGCGCCAAAATTCATATTGACCCTATTTTTCCTGTTTGGACTTAAACAGTTGCAGTTTTTTGTAAGGTCCAAAAGTAATGAATGAGACTACATAGTACACAACATACCAATGCACAAGGGTTGGGTCTTCCTAAAAATCACAGCTCAGGAAACATTAAGCCAGGGTAGATGCACACTTTAGAGAAGCTGAAGTTTTGTAGAGATGTGGTGCAGAGTTCTCCCCAGTCCCTTTTAGCTAGGCGTACCACCCAGCACTTTTCAGTAACCACCCGGCTGCTTTTTGGGTGGCTATTGAAGAGTTGGGTCACAATACAGGGGCTGCCACCTGCCTACAGCTTCTTCCAAAAAAATTCTGGGGAAAATACTGTGGTGGCTCTAGGGCGTGGAATGGTGGCAGCATTTAGGATCACAGAGGAGCCATACGGGACAATGCAGCCCTAGTTAGCAGGACCCACACCCCTGTTAATATGAGAAGGGTTTCCTAACTGTAGAAGTCGAGGTAAACCCTAACTACAAACACTTAGGGGTCTTCTTACAAAGACATGAATGCGGCTTCACCAAACATTCTCTGGTGGAGACTCTTCACGTCCATGTGCTCTAAATTGAAGTGGCTGATTCTCCACTAAATAATTTTTGGTGAATAAAAGATGCCCTTTTTTTTTAAAATAGACTGGTTGGTGTACCATAAATGCTATAGCTCTCTATTTCATCAAATATTTTTTTGCTGCATGGCATTTCTCAGAGCGAGTTCCCTTATTGTGACACCAGTGGACCATGCCTTCAGAATGTGAATTGAAAAACCCATAAATGGTATCAATGGGAAGCTTGAGTGCAGAAGCTTAAAGAAAAAGAATTCAATTGGCCTCATTTATAAAATCTCTCCAAGGCTGGAGAGTATACATTTTCATCAGTGAAGCTGGGTGATCCAGCAAACCTGGAATAGATTTCTAAAGAGTAATTCGGCATTTGTTAGCAAATGTTTTCAATCCTGGACCAGATCCATTCCAGCTTCGTTGCATCACCTAGGGCCACCCATGATAGACTATCTTCTCCAGTCTTGAAAAGCTTTATTAAATCAGGACCAAAGGGTCTGATTTAATAAAGCTCTCTAAAACTGGAGAGGATAGAGTATCATGGGCATACTGGGGTGATCCAGCAAACCTGAGATCAATCTGGTCCGAAAACTGAAAACCTTTGAACTACTAGCAAATTATTTTTAGGAAACCCATTCAGGTTCACCCATGATATTCTATCTTCTCCAGCTTTATTAAATCAGGCTTATAATATTCTCACCTGGCAGTAAATGTCTGAGCCAGAACCCTTATCACAGGACCACCATTTATTGCAAGCTGCATATTTTACGTTATTAAAAATGACTTTTGATATTTAATTAAATTAACATGCTAAAGGCTATATTAGTGATTGGGTCTACATGTCCTTTGAGCTGAGATATTCTCCACTATATGTAGAATTGCAGGAAGTAAAAAAAAAAAAAAACAGGATGGTTTTCTTACCAGTAATAGCATTCACAGCTGTAATTACGACAGTGCAGAAAATAATTGATTCAGGTAATTGATCTGACTGCCCTTGTGGTGTCCTGATAAGTTTCCTTTTCCCAGTAACGTAAAATCATCCAGAGAGGGTTTAATTTAGCCATTTCTCGATCTGCAGGAGTAGAAACTACGTGTCTTGGACCTAGCGAAATATCTGACTATGAAATTATAGTTTCACCACCTCTTCTTTCTTATTCTAATTATCCTCCATCATAAATCTTCCATCCTATTGATATACGATGGGGTAATAAAATGTCTCTGATTTATGAAGCAGCAGAACAGTACAGCCAATTGTGGACATTTGCTGATTTAAAACATTCCTATTTATTTTGCTGAAAAGTCCTTGATATTTAAAATAGTTCAATGCTCATCTAATACACAATGCAAGCTTCATTTGATTGTTAGCTATAGACTGGATTTCATGCCTTCTCTCTATACTCACAGATATTGGGTGATCGTTACCGAACCCTTAGATATTGCAACCAAACTCCTTTGGGGTAGATGACATTGCCATGGAATACGGGTGCTGATGACTCTGCACAAAGAAGCATGTAGCTGCCCTTTTCTACCCAGATCAGAAGGTGAGGGTAATAGTGGCAACCCCTAAATGTTGGTGGTAACCTTAAACATTCTAATGATAAACCTGTATATTGGAGTAAAACCCTGAGCATGCTGGTGGTAACCCAAAATGTGCCAGTGATAACCAAATTCTGGAGGTAACCAAGAACATGCTAATGGTAATCCTGTATATATGGGTAGAACCCCGAGCATGTTGGTGGTAATCCAAGATGTGCCAGTGGTAACCAACAACATGCAGGCATTGGCAACCCTGAACATGCTGGCACATGGTTTTTGCCTAAAGGTAATGAACCTGATTCTGTATTTGCTTGTTACACTTGTATTTTCTATATATTGTCACAATTTGCCAGTTTGTTTTCCATATATTGCCACGGCTATTGGCCAATGGCCATTTTATTTTTCATATACTGCCACAATTGCCCTGTTTTACAGTAGTTCTATTCTTAATCATTAAATTTAAAGAATGTTGCTATTATCCTTATATTTTGCTATGGCACACTGCATAATGTATTATTGAATCCCTGTGATTCCTTTTAATTAGCACACCAATATCATCCAAATGTTTGCCTTCATGGACCTGGCAGCTTGGAGTCATTGGACCTGATTTATTAAAGCTCTCCAAGCCTGGGGAGAATGTACTTTCTTTAGTGAAGCTGGGTGATCCACCAACCTGGAATGGACTTCTTTAAAGTCATTTGCTATTTGCTAGCAAAAATTAGCAAATTTTTCCTGGATGACTATTCCAGGTTTTCTAGATCACCCAGCTTCACTAATGAAAGTGTATCCTTTCCAGACTTGGAGAGCTTTAATAAATCAGGCCCATTGAGTCAACTATGAATTCTGCACCATGTCATGGTGTGGTTGATGGGAAGTGAAACCATGTGTCCCAAAGTTAAAGATGAACTATAAATGGATCTTTCAATGCAACAATGATCCAAAGCAGAACTACGAATCTACTAAAAAACTTCTCAAATGAAGAAATGTTGGGTTATTGAATGTCCAAATTAAAACCCTGATTGGATCCAATGGGATAGTTTTTATTAAAATGGATAGTCATGGAGGAAAACCCACATAAATCTAGAAATATTTTTGCACATGGTCCAGTGATCAAAAGTTTCACCAAATCAATGCCAGAGAAAGATGGGCAGGTTTGCAAACCAAGACCTTTTTGCCAAAGGGAGAAATAGCAGCTTTAGAGGCCAATCACATGCCTATTTTATTAACTGTAATTTGCACCATTTTTGATCTTTGTCTTATATGAACAAAAAGAAAGAAAGAGGTATTTTCGGGGTACTTCCGGGTGTGCACGTGCCGATCACAGGAAGCCAGTCGGCTCTCCTTTACAGCACAGGAGAGCAAAAGCTTCCTTTTAACTTCTCCACATTTTCCGATCTGGATCCCGGTTTTCATCCTAAACAACGACCTTGTAAGCATGTGAATGCTGGCTACCCAACCACAGTGCATATTGCCTTATCACCTCAACCCATCCCTATTCTAAGGCTGGCTACAAATAAAAGCACCCCAGAAACACAAGGTGGCTCTATACTACCTGTGAACATATTGTACTGCAACCCAACCTAGCGATATCTTGAAGTTGACATTGCATACCCTGAGGAAGCCCGCAGTGCCGAAACGCGTCGGGTTAATAAGACTCAACGGTTTAACACTAAACACTAGTGCATTTCTGTATAGTACGGTTAACCCTAGACCATGATGTATAATGGGCAGGGTAAATTACTTCATTGCTGTTATTAATTATGTATGAACATTATTACCAATACATCATTTTTTGTTTGAAGCCAAGGCCAAAACCCTGTCTTTTCTTTCCTTTTTTATCTTTGATCTTTGTCTTATATAAATTATAGACAAATAAAATTTTATATGTGTGTATTTATATGTATTTATATATATATATATATATATATATATATACATACACACACATAAATATATATACTTGGCTGCCGATGATAAAATGACCAAAATGCGTCAGCTTTATATTCCGAGAATATGCAAGAACAGGATGACAATACACAAACTCCTACCTATTTATACCATGTAGCCGAGTGATTTCCACATTATTAACAAACAGAAAAGCTCACAAAAGAAAGGATGGGGCCACATTCTGTGATGATTACAAGGACCACATGACTGCAGTCAGCTTACATAACTAATTCCATGCAAATCTTTACACGTATAATAATTAAAACTACATTCCAGTCAAACGTGAATATTTTGCACTTTCCCTTCCTTAGGGGATTAAACCAATACACTGAGTGGCTTTAATTTTTATCCTATAATTTATCTTGTGTGCTTGGATGAGCCCCTAATTAAATCCCTACATAAGTCTCATTTTCAGAATGTTGGGAGTTAGGAAGTTTGTGCTGGTGAATGCAGGGCCATGAATGTAACACTGTAGTATATTCAAAGGGCAAGTTCTGTAATTAAATAACCCCGACTTTGTAATATACCCCTAAGTACCCTTAAATCGGACCTTACAATAAAATTGCCCCAAGTTTCCTCCTTCTCACTGAAACTACTACTATATGTAGGTAAAAAAAGAAACTATAAAGGACAAAGTTATACTTACTTTACTCCTGACTTCAGAATGGATGTGTGTGACATTGTTCTGGATTGAGTCCTTTTGGAATGTAGAGCAGGTACGTATCATTCATGGGAAGACACTCTGAAGATTTTGCCTGATTTGCATTACACAGAACTCTACACGGTAGGGTGGTAATGTCATCTTTGCTAGGTGTTGAAAGTGGAAGGGGTAAAGTTGATATACCGGTAACTTTTTCCTATACAGATAAATTGGAGAGGGGCCTTGCTTCCATATGCAATTAATTTAATTGATGGTCTTCTTTACCTAAATCATCCACTTCATGGGTACTCACTTACATCCTCGGATAATGAGAGAAAAAGGAGGAAGGGGTTCAACTTTTCAATCATTGCTGGGACGGGTGAGCTGCAGAAAACACCTTGGATAAATGTAGTACTTCTCCCGGAAACTTTGAGGATTCATTTCTTCACAGTAAATGCGCTACATAGGTTGGTGAAATTTTTTTTATTTAAAGCTCATTTGTTAGGAATATGTAAAAATGGTGGGAACCTTTCATATAGGACACCACAGGTGAATGGATTCGGTAACTCATTTCACCAAGAGACGTCATAAGCTTTAACTCTCCAGCATCTTTCAAACAAAATATCAGTTTTGGGTGAACTTACCTTTCAATGCATCAGTTATTTAATGAATAATAGATAATAATGAATAGATAAAGGAGTTAATAGTAAACTATCATTTAAACCCCCCACCTACTAAATGCCTGACTCCAAAACCAAACTTTAATTGCCCCGCCACACAAGATCAATGCCTAAAAGTACCATGGGATTGCAATGCCCATAATTGCAATGCTGGAAACAATTGATCAACCTGGTGTGGTGGTGTGGTGGTATTGCCTGGTGGTGCTATTTTGTACACAAACCAGACAATATTTAAATATGTTATTACCAAACGGTAAATACAGAAAGAGAAAGATTCTTTGAATTTGCCATGTTAAGCTGCACCCATACATTGGCCTCCCATATCTATGTGACAATCATTCTGTACTATATACTAACTATAGCTGTATTCAGCAAGGCAGATCAATGATAAATAATATGCAATGTAGAATAGAACAACCAATCTTTTAATGTGAAAGCAATTAAAACCAAGGAAACAAAAAAAATCACAAAGCTGATGGCTGACTTTGGGTTAGCCACCTTTTCCTATCAAGTCACAGAAAAAGTTTTTATGAATTTGCACCCAAACTGCAAAAATATAATTCTATAGAAATGTAAAAATCCTGTATATAAATACAAAGTGTAAAAATCCCATCCGAAGATTTAATTATGATAACGGAAATAAACCTACATACTTTTTTATTTTGCATCTTGCAGTAAAACACATCATGATGTGAAAGTATTCCTAATAATACATGGGTAGCACCCCACAGAGGTTTTGGAAGCAACTCCATTTAGTTCTTCATATATATTAAGCTGTATTTATATAGTGCCAACATATTACATAGCCCTGTACATTAAATAAGGGTTGCAAAAAATGAAAAGATACAAACAACGATATATGAGGAGGAGAGGACTCACCCAAAATGGTTTACAATCTAAGATTATATAGTTTGCATGTTCTTCTCATATTTTTGTGAGTTTTACTCTAATCCTCCAATATCATTACACAATCCCCAAACAGGTAATCTGCCTTCTGCAAACTATGCGATTGCCACTGTAGGTGGGACTGCATGAACCTCTGGGCAATGGAACTGAATGGTTCAATGTACAGAGCTGCAGAATAAGTCAGCAGCCTATAAACCAATGCTAATAACAATTGTTTCTGTATGGCTATCGCCGACTTTAGATTGCAAGCTCCTGGAGGCCAGGAACCAATGTGTAAAGTTGGCTCTTATATATTAGTTATGTTGATCAATAAAAAGAATACTGCTAATATATAGTACTAATAAACAGTGCATTCATGATTGTGGAGGGGGCTGTATACAGTATTTATAAATACTGTACTGTATATACTGATAAAAATGCAGAATGTTATAAAATATTTACATATAACAAAATAAATGATTTGCATTCATAGTCATTACTGCTAAGATTATATTGTGTATGTAAATGGCTACGAGGGTGACATTAGATTGTAAGCTCTGCTGCAACAAGGTTTAAAGCTTAAGATCTTTATAGAGAATCAGTTCCCCTGGCATAGGAGCTTCAAGAGATGTTTCTTTTCGCTCTTGAAAATGCTAAAGAAAATATCAGCTCCATAAAGATGGATAATAATTGTAGGAACGTGTGAGTGTCTGTAGAGCATGGGATTTCAGGCTTCACTGGCAAAGAGCTGCACAATATGATCTCAGACAGAAGGAAGAACACACACAATTATATATTTATATATAAATATACAAATAATATTTATATATATATATATATATATATATATATATATATATATACATATACATATATACACACAGTAATAATTGTATCTGAGATCAAAGCAGATTGTAAGCTCTTTGTACAAAACTTTAGAATGAAGTAGTGATAATGAATAAATATACTAATATTTGTGACTGTGGTGCATTAGATTGTAAGCTCAACTGTCACCAGGTCACATAAAGGTAATTCTTCATTCTTCATGAAAAATAAAGCAATGTCAGAATTAAATAAAAGATACTGGTTTAAAAATAAAATTGATTGAGACATTAGATTGTAAGCTCCATTAACACAAAGGCACATGTAGGGATTTTTTGTACTTTATAAAATGATTCAGACCATGTTAAACTGATATGTGTATTTGACTGTTGGGAGCATTAGATTGTAAGCTCTTCTGATACAAAATAACATGGAAATTTGTTATAATCTGATGGCACAATGGAAAATATAATGGTTATTAAATGTACTTTCTAAAATGATTCGGACCATGATAGTGATATCAATTTTTATGCATATGCCAATGTGTCTGGGGGCATTAGATTGTAAGCTCCCGAGATACAAAATAACATGAAATTTGCTATGCACCCCAAAGACACAACAGAACATGTAATGGATATTATATGTAGTTCAATAAATAATGCAGACTGGGTCAGATTCTTAGTTGAGTTTGAGTAAAATTAAGCTTGAGGTATTAGATTGTAAGCTTATCTGATCTCAAAGCACATGTAATGATTACATATACCTAACTAAATGATGCAGACTATGTCAGATCTTTATTAAAAATGCAATAGATTGGCATAAACATTGTAATATACAATGAGACAGTCCATATGAGATGCTTATATACCGATATATTATTAAAGTGTATTTGGAGCATTAGATTGTAAGCTCTTCTGCCACTAAGGAACATGGACATTGTTATATGTGCTTTATACAAGGATACCAACCATGCACAATGGTTATCAATAGATACCGACATACTATAAAAGTGTGTTTGGAGCATTAGATTGTAAGCTCTTCTCATACAAAGGATCTTGAATATTTGTTATACAAAGCTACAGATCATGTCAGATCCTCATCCATAGATACTGATATATAAGTGTGACTTTAGGGCATTAGATTGTAAGCTCTGCTTACGCTAAGGAACATAAAGATTGCTATATGTACATTATTAAATGATATGTATCATGTGCGACCCTAATCCATAGATACTGATCTATAAATGTGACTCGGGGCATTAGATTGTATGCTCTGCTGATGCAAAGGAACATGAAGATTGCTGTATGTACATGAAATGATATGTATCATGCCAGATCCTTATTAATAAATACAGACAGATATATACATGTGATTATGGCATTAAGATTGTAAGCTCAGTTGACCCAAAGGCACAGGTGATACAAACAATGGTTGATCGATTTCAGTTCATAGAAATAAATACAAATGTGTTTGGAAAATTAGATTGAAAGCTCTTCGGTCACAAAAGGACATGGAAGTCATTATATGTACAATGATACCAACCATGGCAAATTCTTATCCATAAATAAAGACATATTAATACCGGTGACTTTAGAGCAATAGATCGTAAGCTCTTGTGACACAATGGAACAAGGCAGTTGTGATATGTACATTATGAAATGACCATGACAAATCCTTATCAAGAAATAGACATAGAGCCATAGTGACTGAGGCATTAGATTGTAAGCTCTGCTGGCCATTGACACATGTAATTTGGATGCATACTTCATACAGATCATGTAAAATCCTTGTCAACTGATACCAAAATAATATTAAATGTGACTTCAGAGCAATAGATTGTAAGCTCTTCTGACATAAAAGGCGGAAGTTGTTATATGTACATTTTAAAACAATGTCGGATCCTTATCAATAAAGACAGACATAGAAATAAATGTGATTGTGATTGAGGCATTAGATTGCAAGCTCTGCTGACCCACAGGCACATGTAATGATTTAATGTATTTTATAAATTGATGCAGATCATGTCAGATCGTTACCAATAGATAGACACATAGGAATAAATGTCCGGGGAGCCCGGGGCATTGGATTGTAAGCTCTTCTGACAAGGAATATGGTAGTGGTTATATGTACAATATAAAATGATACAAGGTTATTATTAAGTACAAACATACACAAATAAATGTGATTAATTGAGGCATTAGATTGTAAGCTCCTCGGACCTATAGGCACATGTAATGGCTATGTGTGCTGTAGAAATAGATGTAGATCATGTCAGACATGGGAATAAATGTGAGTTTGGAGCATTAGATTTGCAAGCTCTTCTGATACAAAGGAACCTGGAAATTTGCATATGAATGGTATAAAATGATGCAGATAATGTTAGACCCTTACCAACAGACAAGGCAATAAATATGATTTTGGAGCATTAGATTGTAAGCTCCGCTGTTGCAGATAGTAGGGATCAAGGTGATTGGCTCATTGCCCCCCTCCCAACAGCTCTTCAGATTTAAATGAACATGGAAATTGTTATATGTATGTTATAAACTGATGCAGATTATGGAAGATCCTTAATAAGAGATACATACGTAGGAATACATTAGATTGCAAGCTCCACTGTTGCAGGGAGTAGGGAGCAAAGTGATAGGCTTAGTACAACCTTAATAAAAGCTCTTCTTAAACAAAGGAATTTGAAATTAATATATAAAAATACACACACATATATATTTATATATAAAATGATACAGATCATATCAGATCCTTATTAATGAACGCAGACATGGGAAATATGTGAGTTTGGAACATTAGATTGTAAGCTGCCCTGTTGCAGGGAGTAGGGATCAAAGTGATGGGCTCAGTGTACCTTTCCTGATAACCTGGAAATTGGTATATATAGTAAAATTATGCATATCATGTCAGATCTTTTCCATCAGATCACAACATAGAAATAAATATGAGTTTGAGGCATTAGATTGCAAGCTCCACTGCCCCACTGTTACAGGGAATAGGGATCAAAGTGACACTGTACCCTTCTCAATAGCTCTTTGGCCACAAATGAACATTGGCATTTGATATATTTGTGTTAAAATGATGCAGATTATCATTAATTACAGATATAGAAAAAAAATGTGAGTCTAGTGCATTGAATTGTAAGCTGCTGTGTTGCAGGTTGTAGGGATCAGTGCACAGTTCCCAATAGTTCTTCATATACATAGGAACCTGGAAATTGTTCCATATGTGTACAAATGATGCAGATCATTATCATTAATTACAGACATGGGAATAAATGTGAGTCTGGGGTTTTAGATTGTAAGCTCCTCTGTTGCAGATTGTAGGGATCAGTCCACCTTTTCTCATATAGCTCTTCATATACGAATTAATATAGAAATCGTTAAATATATGTTATAAAATGATGCAGATCATTATCATTTATTACAGACATAGAGTCTAGTGCATTGAATTGTAAGCTCCTGTGTTGCAGGTTGTAGGGATCACAGTGATGGGATCAGTGTACCTTGTGTACCTGGAAATTGTTACATGGTAAAATGATGCAGATCATTATTAATTACAAAGACAAAGGAATAAATGTGAGTCTGGGGCATTAGATTGTAAGCTCCTGTGTTGCAGGTTGTAGGGATTCAAATGATGGGATCAGTGTAGTTTTCCCAATAGTTATTCATATACAAATGGACATGGAAATTGGTATATGTATGTTACAAAATGATGCAAATCCTTATCAATAAATACAGACATATGAGTAAATGTGGAGTCTGGGGCTTTAGATTGTAAGCTCCTGTGTTGCGGGTTGTAGGGATCACAGTGATGGGCTCAATGCAACCTTTCCTGGTAGCTCTTCATATATATA
>NC_092858.1:171514998-171524621 GCF_032062135.1 Pyxicephalus adspersus
ATTGTTACATATGTGTAAAAATGATGCAGATGATTATGAATAATTACAGACATGGGAATCAATGTGAGTCTTAGATTGTAAGCTCCTGGGTTGTAGGGATCAGTGATGGGATCAGTGATGGGATCAGTGATGGGATCAGTAATGGGATCAGTGATGGGATCAGTAATGGGATCAGTGATGGGATCAGTGATGGGATCAGTGTCCCTTATACCCTACATATATACAATGTTCCATTAGCATCATTCCATCATATAGCAATCATCATGTTTCCAGCTTGCAATCCAGCCTGGCTCACATCTCAGCCTTGCTCCAGATTTTTGCACAGCAGGAAGACACAATACATGCAGCATGCAACCCACCAAGGGCATTAAAATCAAGCAGCGATGGCCTGGCCTGCAGAGCTTGCAATCTACACCTGCAGACATGTAGGGATAGGTGAATCATCCTACCTAGCTGATGGAGATTGGATCATTTTCTCCCCAGCCTTCGGAAACGCAAGGTGGACGGATTGTTCAGACAGATGTTGATTGAACCCCGATTGGCTCTCAATAGGTTATTACAGCAGCCGATCTGCTCTCATCCTCCCCCGGGTCACTCCATGCCACTTCTTAAGGAATCCCGAGCAAGAGCTGACGTGTGAATGGGGATGGCCGGGCCAGTTGCGGCGCCACCTTAAATGGGGCTGAGAAGAGTTACAATGTATCTCCGGATTGTTTCATGTCTGCGGGGCTCAGCATTTAAATCTGAATGGCGGGGACGTATGGAGAGCAGGGCGGGCTGTGCTGCCATCTGATTGGCTGCTGCTTAGGCATGCAGTGACAGGGGGAGGGGCTGTCGGGAGTCTGAGCAGACTGGGGGACAGGGGAGGGGGCAGGGAACAGGAGAAGGTGCATGGAGTATGTTCAGAATGGAGATATTGGGGTACCTTCCCCCACCTCCTAGATTGTAAGCTCTTCTGGGCAGGGTCATCCCCTCCTCCTGTATCACTGTCTGTACCTGTCTTTCATTTGCAGCCCCTATTTATTGTACAGCGCTGCAGAATATGTTGGCGCTATATAATTCCTGTTTAATAATAATAAACTGCAGTATGACTGGGGTTGGTCAGAGATCTCTGTCCTATAGTGGGGGATGTGAATCTGTGTGGGGGTTAGTAGTGGGGTAAATATGGGGAGGGGGTGAAGTCCATCTGGGGTGTGCAGCAAATGGAGAATTATATAAATGTGAGGATTGCATTAAAGGGAAAGTAGGGTAAATCTGGGGTGTAAAGTACCCCGAGGGGGCAGTTGAAAGTATTGAGCAATTTGACGGGGTAAATTTGGGAAGTGCAGTGAGGGGACATTGTCGTAAATATGGGGTATTCAATTCCAGGACAGTGGGGTGACTTTGGGGTATACAGGGTAAAGAAAGCAGTTTGTAAAAGTGGCCACTAGAGGGAGCAGAGACTTGATACGCCTTCACTCACTTCCTAACAGCTGTGCCATGATCCATCAGCCACATGTGGAGAGCATTGTTTCCAACAAGTCACATGACCTGTAGACTTGCAATGTGGGAAGGAACAGTGTATAGAATACATTGTGTAGCACTGCGCAGTGGGAAACAGAATGCCCACATGAAACAAGTATGACTTCCTTATCTAAAAATAATACATAGGGATTAAAAAAAGACAACAAACAGTAACACACATCAGTGCTTTTACATTAGGCTAAGGGCCAAAGTAAATCATTGCTATTATATATTGTAATACAACAATAATGGGACATTTTTTACTATTCTAGCAGTTCCCCCCACCTTTAAAGGTCTCACATGCCTTTCCAAAACTGCCGAGATAAACAATGTGTTCGGTCCCAGATTGATTAGCGGAGTAATTTCTGTAATGTTAAAAGAGCCATTGCAAACCTGTGCAGTTAATTTGTGGTGCATTTTATGCAGATTGTATTGTACATGGTTTATGTATGCATTTTAATCTGTCCCACCTACCAAAATACTCCGCCCCCCCCCCCATCCTCGGCCGCTCTTCTCGCTCCTCCAATGATCTACTAATGACTTCCTCACTCATAACCACTTCCCATGCACAGTCCAAAGGCTTCTCCAGAGCTGCCCTGACTCTCTGTACGTCTCTCCCCCATCTGCTTGCTCTTGCTATCTTCAGATTGAAAAGAGCCCTTAAAACCCAAAGCTTCAATCGCACCTACCCGTCTTTTCTGTTTCTTAAACCCTCACTACTCACCCATCATTACTATCCGCATCTAATCATGTTCGATTTTCTCCCTTCTCTTAGATTATAAACTCTTTTGGGCTGGGTCCTCCAGGCCCGATTTATTCTTTTTACTACTTCATAGAAATGAGGAGAGAGGGAAAGAGAGAGAGCAGACAGGGCAGAGAGAGGGAGAGGGCAGAGAGAGAGAGAGAGAGCAAAGAGAGGGGAGAGAAGGAGAGGAGAGAGGGAGAGAAGGGAGAGGAAGAGGGGAGAGAGAGGGAGGGGTGGAGAAGAAGAAAGAAGATAAATAGGGAGATGAAGAGTCTCTCATTTGCAACCCTTATCTAATGTACAGCGCTGTGTAACATGTTGGCGCTATATAAATACACAAATATTTAATTTTTATGTAATATTTTAAAATATTTATTATTAATAATAATAATAATAATAATAATAATAATAACACATCAATATGCTACTGGTAGATTTTCATTTACCAATACCTTAAATAGTGTGTAGAAATCTTCCATAGGGGAGGGTTCACACCAGTATTTTGCTATATACCCGCAATGTTCTGGTGAATTTACTAGCTCATTTAATGGCCTGCCAGTATTATGCAATGCTTGTTCAGACTCACTGATCCTTGGCAGCTCACCAGTGGATCTTCTGTGGCTCCTGGACTGCTGAGGGCCACAGCCACCTATGATCCATACTATTGTAGAGACTTGCGTGAGAAACTATTGTGCTACTAACTCATTCAAGTACCATAATTCTTTGGGGTAAATGGGCCCTTAACTTTGACATGTTGTGCATCAAATATGGAAGTGACTTCTGATCTCTTTTTTCATGAAAGGGAACTATATTCTTTTTCTTAAGAATCTGGGGAATCTTTTTTTTTTTATTTATATTATATATATTGTTTGGCAGATTAGAGACAGTTTTACAAACCATGTATTTGGGGGCAGCCATACCCGCTCCTCAATGGCAGATGTACTCAACAGTGGGCCCCTTTGCAGAACTGACTTGGGCCCACTGTTGGCCGAGAAGGATCCAGGGTCCTCGTGCAGTGGCACACTTAGCACCATTACTTGTTCAGGTCATTTCCTGTTGCCGGTCACTTCCTTATGTCACTTATGGAGGTTATGTGACCAGCAGGTAACCAAGGCCCACCACCAAAAGCAGTTAGGACAGGGGTGTCAAACTCTGGCCCGGGGGCCAAATTTGGCCCCCAATGTCTTTTTTTGGCTCCCAAAGGAATCCTTAATATGCGCTGCATTGAAATAGCGGCGCTACTACAAGTCCTGGCATCACTCGCGTCTATTCACCAGCGGGCTCTCTGTCTATGTTTAGCCCCCATAGGACTGTTTTATAAACGCAAATAATGCCCGGAATTTTAGTAGCGGCGCTATTTCAATGAAGAGGGAGTTTCAGCGGCGGGCCACTCATAAGATTTAGCTCGGCATTGGCCACGTCTGACATTTCCAGCACTCCCCCTCAGCTGTATTTTTTCTTGCTACTCCAAGGCATGGACTTGAATGGTTGGATTTTCATAGAAGAATATTGTTATTAATATTGTTAGCCTGTGCAAAAAGGTTGCCATTGAAATTTAACTCAAAAGGCTACAAATAGAGCAAGAGGCATAAGATTGTTTCTTAAATAAAATTAAATAAAACATTTATGCCTCCTTCTCTATTATAAGCTTGTTCCAGATTGAATGTGAAGCAAAATCTCCTTGTTTCCATATGAAAAGGGTTTATATCTAATGAGAAGGAAACATTTCCTCAATTGTTTCAATAAATTTCAAGGTTGGCCCGTGACTGTCTAAGTTTTTAATTTTGGCCCTCTGTGTATTTGAGTTTGACACCCCTGAGTCAGGAGGTGTTCACTCTTCTGCCAGCAGATGGCGTGTGTCTGTGGAATACTCGTTGGGGTAAGAGGGGCAGATGCAGCCAGGGGCAGTACTGTGATTTCATGGTGTAAATACCTGTGAATATTACATAACATTGCATGCAAGTACTTAGCATAAAAAATCTATCTGATCCCAGCTCCTCTTTAATAACTGAAAATGCATGTTCAATAAACACATGGCACAGCTTCCCAAGGTAACCATCATTATTATATTCACCCTGGAATAAATTGAACAACCTGCTGTATTTTTTTCCTGTAAAGGTTCCACATTGTGCCTAAGACAATGGAAGATCGGCTTCTAGCAGATGGAGTATAAGATGGTAAACGCAGTTAATTCCGGAATGTTTCTTCCTCCTTCCCATTGTGAGATTGTACTAACGGTGGAAGCTGCCGAAGGCACAATAGCTGTGCAGTGTGTCAGCAACACAAAAGGCCTGAAATCAAAGGCTTGTTTCTGAGTGCCGCAGTACTGGAAGAACCGACGCTCAAGGACACAGAGAAGCGGAATGCATCTCCTTCTAAATACCGCTCAGTATTTCTGTATCGCATTAAAGCAGTACTCCAACATAACTCAGTACACAGCAAGCGTACATTATGGAACTGTTTAAATTGGATCTCTCAGTAACTTTACAAATATGAATAAACATATCGAAAGGAAAAGTATTTATTCCAGCTTTGACCCCTTACAAGGCCATTCATAACATAGGTCAGTGTCTTTGTCTATTGAAAATAAATTCCTGATACGCCAGTATGTGCAACAGTTATCCTTGAGCTTCAGCGTGGTGACTATTCCTAGAATGAGATGACGAGATTTGTGTTGGAAGCAGTAATATTACACAATATTTATATAGCACCAACATATTACGCAGCCCTGTACAAAGTCCAGAGTCATGTCACTAGCTGTCCCTCAAAGGAGCTCACAATCTAATATCCCTACCATAGTCATATGTCATTAACATAGTCTAAGGACAATTTTTGTGAGAAAGTCAATTTACTTTACTGCATGTTTTTGGGATGTGGTAGGAAACCCATGCAAACACAGGGAGAAGCTGCAAACTCCATGCAGATAGTGTCCTGGCCGGGATTCGAACCTGGGATCCAGCGCTGCAAAGGCCAGAGTGATATCAGTATGAGGCTTTTACTCTGCCCAGTGATTAGATTGCAATATTGATGGTCAACCTTGAATTGAAAGTCCTAAGATTAGAGGCCATTCTGTTTCAAATGTTCATAATCACAAGCAAGTACTGCCAAAGGCACCAGGATTTACATGACGGAGTCCTCACCAAGCCAGGATCTTGGCATCTACCTGAGATGCACTTGAGGAGCAATGAAGTTATATAGTTCCTGCATTGGATGCATGCAGTTACTTTATTTTTCAGTTTTTGTAGTTTTGATGCTGATATATTTGCTTGGTATGCAAGGTTCCTACCCCCTGGGCATATTGTTGAATATGGGTTTCTGTGCCAAAGGATAAAAGCTGAAGGCTTTCTTATCACAGTCCATTAATGATTGTTGTTCCTTAAGATTTCTACAGAACACAGGTGCCATCGTGATCAAACTGATGGAAAATCTTTCTTGCAATAAACATGAAAATGTAGGCTTTTTATGGTTTTGACTATGGTGGAAATCACTAATCTGTGGTGCAGTTGTATAACACAGTGATTTTCAAATTTTTTTAACATGGGAAACCCCAAAATAATTTTTGGGTGTTCAGGGAAACTCTGCTATAATTACTATATACACAGCTCACAGTACCTTAGCATGGTGGTTAGTGGGAAGTAAGCCTCTTACATTGCTGGCCATTGAGAAGAATGTCACAGATAGCCAAAAAGATCATTGGCATCAGTGGTAAGTGACCCGAGAGGCACAAATTGTTCATCGCTCATGGACCCCCTAGCAATCTCTGGAGGAACTCTGGTTGAGTAACACTGCTATAATTTTTTTTAACATGGGCAACCCCCAAAATAAGGATTGGCGTACTGGGAAAACCGACCTGACTGAAGAATTCCTTTTTCTGAACCTATATTTAGAGAGGTTGGGAAACCCCTATAGACCAGATCTAGAGAGGTTGTGCAGCATGTCTGGAGTAGATCACAGAATGCACAAATATCGGTGTCTGTAGAGAATATGTTCAGACCAGATCTGTAAAGGTTAGGAATCATACACAGATAAGCTCTAGAGACGTACAGGATCATCTAAACACCAGACCCATAGGGACTGGGGAGCATTTACAGACCAGCTCTACACAGATCGGTATACAAGCACACACCATACCCATATTAGATGATCTTGGATCGGTAGGTCCCCTTGTTTCTAGCCTCTCACCCTCCTGGAGCACATGAAGTCATTCATTATTTTTATCTTTACATTTATCTGTTTTTTGAGCAATCTTTAGTTCAGCCATATGATATCAGAGATCCTCTTCTTGCTTCTCGGGTCATGGGAGGGCTCTGAATGATGCATGGAATGTATCTTAAATGCGAACTCCATTAAGGTTCATGGTTCCTGTTCACCCATCTGCAGGGGGACTATGACTTCTTTCACGCACATGTCTTAGCCTTTATGACTCCTGATATGGTGGATTAAAATGAGTCTCAGTTTGATAGGTAAAAATGTGTTCAAGTTTCTCCTTACTGTTAATAGAAATTGAGGTGCTTAGGTTGGGTCCTCCATGGTGTTGTAGAGTTAGGACAGGGAAGGAAGTCAATTGGGAAAAATCAGGAAGAAAACCACCTAACATTTTACTCCAATTGGGAGAACAGTAAATGTTAAATGTGTGTCGTTTCTGGTCAACTGGACTACATTAATCTGAGGAAGGTATAAACCAATCAAGTTGCTGTATTATATGTCCAGAATCTTAAGAAGTTTTCAATGGTGTGGACCTTTAGTTTATTCTTCTATTGAGGCTGAAAAAGAGCATCATGATTCATTGGCTTTTTAGAAGATGTGGAAAGGATTCAGGAGTTGTCTGCTTGAGAAGGAGCTTCAATTGGAAGTTGAGTCCTGGGTAGCTCAGGGGAGGCCTCCAAAACCTGTTTGCTGGGAAAGAACTTTGGCCTTCGGCTGGACCTTGTGGTGGACACAATAAGCCTTGGACAGACCTTGGACTGGACGCAAGGAGCCTTGACAGACCTTGAGTTGGACACAAGGAGCCTTGACAGACCTTGGACTGGACGCAAGGAGCCTTGACAGACCTGAGGATGGACACAAGGAGCCTAGACAGACCTTGGGCTGGGCACAAAGAGCCTTGACAGACACACACTGGACAATACAGTAAGAAGGACCGCAGTGCCTTGACAGCTGATTTTGTTTTTCTTCAAACCCTGCAGGGCTATTGTTCTTTTTAAATAAATAAAAATCAAATTAGAGCTTTAAGAGTTTTACTGTGCTTTATAAACTGCGACTGCTTTTACTGTGGAATAATGGCTGTTATAAATCTTTGTTTCCTGGCACATACTATAGTGTCGACTTTCCTCCTTCTTACTTCTCCAACATTTATAAAGAGCTTAGCTTATAAACAAACACCATTAAACCGATCGCACAACTCAACAAAAATCACATCTTTCCCCTGACTCAACAAAGCAGGTACACAGAAAGGAAAATGAGATCTGGGTAGCGAAGCATCTCATTCTTAGTTATAAGCAACTTTATCGTGGGATTAACATTCTATATCCTTGTCTTCTGCCACCCAGCACAACATCTAAATGAGTTAGCATGGCATTCATTGTGTCTGTCGTGGCTTCAATTACATTAGCAAGTGAAGTGAAAGAAATGATGGACTTATCACGGGTGCAATATAATGAATTTCATATTGCTTTATACTGTTGCATGCATTTGTAAATTAATATATGTAATTATGTTTGCAACTGGCAACCGTGAGCATGCAGATTAGTCAGAGATGAGGGAACACTGTAGCAGGGTTGCAAGGTCTTGCCACAATACAAACCTTACATACCAGCAGTCAATTAAAGTTTATGGTCTGAAAAAGAGTTTTCCAAACTTTTTAATGTTAGGGAACCCTTGAAAAAACTTTCAGGTATTCAGGGAACCCCTGTTAAAGCTACTATATCCATAGCTCACAGTACATTGGCATGGGGTCATGAGAAGAATGCATCTTACAATGTTGGACATTGGGAAGAATGTCACCCTTATAGATAACCAAAAATATTATTGATATCTAATAATCTGACCCGGGAGTCACAAACTGCTCATTGCTTAATGAACCCCTGCCAACCTCTGGAGGAACCCTGGATGAGGAACACTGGTTTAAAGCATGTAGACGCTTGATCACTACATCTACATGAGCTTGTTATACATACTATTACAAAACCATTGCCATCTACAGATATACAGACTTGGTCCCTTTTTGCAGCTTCAACAGATTCCACTTTTCCAGGATGTCTTTCCAAAACATTTTGGAGTATGTCTGGGGCAGTGGAAATGTGGCTGGAGAGTAGTTCATTCCAAAGGTGTTTTTTTGGGTTGAATTCAAGACCCTGTAAAGTCCTCTAAAGTACTTCTACACCAAAGTTGTGAAACCATTTATGAAGCCATTTTGTGCTTGGAAGAACGGTCACGCTGGTGCATTGCTTTAAAGCTTTTGTAAAATTTACATCTGAATACAATGGGTGCAGAAGTTTCCCATGGTCCACAGACATTGGAGAGTGCCAGGCAATCCTTTCATTTATGGTTAGATTAGAAGGTGTTTTCATATGTTTGTTGGTTACTCATTCTGCCTCCCAAATTCATTGTGGCTGACAGTCCCCGGGGCAAAGTCAGTCCACCAGGAAGGATTTCCTTGGTCATTTACATTTGCCTACTTGAAAACTTACATGCTCCCACTTTTTCCATAGACACAAAATGTCTAATGCTAAGTTGTATGTTTGTACAAACATCTTTCATTAAAGTTCTATATCTTACAATCCTTAGATGTGGTTTCTGAGAGAGAACAAACCTGTGTTTGTGCAGCAATGTTGTACACACTTGTGGCATTGGGAGTCATCTTAGGGTTGGTTCCTAAGTAATTGGGAGATAAGATAGTATCATGTATCTGGGTTTGTTTTAGCCCAGGGACAAATAGTTTGACCGTAAAGGTGGTAACTGCTATCAAATGTTCCTCCTGTTTTGGTGCTGAGACCTGAAGGAACAATACTTGATCCATGGAGCACAGGTAAAGGTCTCAGGTAATTGGGTCATGATGTGAGGCTTTTCAGATGCAAAGAATTACCAATGTTGTGCAGATTCATGTTGAGAAAGAATTTTATCATTAAACATACACCATAAAGGAAAACTTCACCTGAAGGTAAAAAAAGAGAAGATAGGGAGGATTGACATTGCCTGAAGAAACCATGGGGGTGCAGAGGTGGTCTAGACTCATATGAGAAAGAGCAGCAAGGCCATCCTATTGTGTATTAATCCCCCCACCTGCTGAATTGTAAGCTCTTCGGGGCAGGGTCCTCTCCTCCTCCTGTGTCACTGTCTGTATCTGTCTGTCATTTGCAACCCCTATTTAATGTAC
>NC_092858.1:171525411-171534113 GCF_032062135.1 Pyxicephalus adspersus
TCTTCTCCAGTCCTGGAAAGCTTTAATAAATCAGGACCAATATTGGTAACTTTTTCTACTTTTTACATACATCTTCCACAGTACCAGTAATAGAAAAATTATACTCTAAGCTTCATCAGGGGCAGTGACTAATGAAATCATATATTCAGTATTCTGGGATTTCTAGGTAGTCAAAGAATGTTTAGGTTTTGCTTGTATGAATGTCATGAATCACAAAGTCAATACAAGCCATTGGCTGGTTATTATCACTTTCTGTGTTATCTAATATAACATTGTCCTTTGCCAAATGGCATGAAAGCCAAAAGCATCACTTGCCCATTCTTCTGTTCTGTGAATGTGATGAGCAGGAATAGATTCGCGTGCTTCAAACACCCTAAAAACAAAACCAATGTAAATAGCGGCAGCTGATGTTATCCTTGTACTTACATGAGTTTGCATGGGACTCTCATTTTACAAGTAAATATTCTAACCTAACAGATAGCATTACATCAATAAACAAAGGACACAACGGCAGCTGTTTCAGTGGCTGTCATCCTTTAATATTTTGATTTCTTATTGAAAGAAAATGAGTACCAAGTGTATCTAAAGCCAAGAACAGAAATGTAAAATATTACGACTTGTGTGAAAATGTGTCATAATATAATGATAAAAAGAAGTGAAAACATGGTCAAAATTCAAATTTCACCAGCTATTAAAAAAAACATATTAAAACTTATATTTTAGCTATGTCACTTGGGTCATATTTCTAAACATCTTACTCTGGACCCACCCACTTTTCATGGCAATATGGGGATGTTTATGGGGTTTGGAAATAAGTCAACAGGGTTGTTAAATTATGTTTTATTGACTATACTATATGGCTATGGTTTACAGGAAACTAACTAAAACTTTGAATTTCATTTAGGATATGTTCCCACAATCCCCCCTTGCATCCATCATGCTGTGTCCAGGGGCTTTGCAATTAAATTGTACAATTGATCCATATATAAGCTAAAATGTAATTTTTATTTTGTGCTCATCCCTAATAGAGAGGCAGAGAGGGAATGTGGATGATTGTGCAAACCTTGCTGGGGTATAATGTTATAGTTCAATGCTATTGGTTGGCTCAAAGACAAATGTTCAGATGCAGTACCGCTATGGTTTACTGCTACTAACCATTACCCAACTGTTCCAAAGCCTTGGTTATCATTGAATTAAATTGGGGTGGTTGAAATCTATTTTTACAGCAACTCAAGGTAGTTTCCATCTCTTCCAGAATGGGAATTGTTTCCAACCATATTGGTAAGCAATGTTACTTACCAATACTAATGTTGACCTGTTAATAGAGCGTTCATCAAACACTAATCATGAGTTTCCGGGGCCATAGCCATT
This sequence comes from Pyxicephalus adspersus, assembly GCF_032062135.1. NCBI lineage: Eukaryota > Metazoa > Chordata > Amphibia > Anura > Pyxicephalidae > Pyxicephalus > Pyxicephalus adspersus. The sequence continues at coordinate 171,526,783 of NC_092858.1, forward strand.
GAAACCTGGGGATGGCCAACTGCTCGATCACTCATAAAGAAGCAGCGTCTGCAGATTTGACAGCAGGGGCAGTGAGCTGTACTGTATCTCTCACTGCCGCCCCTATTCATTCTCAATGGGGCCGCAGTGGCACCCCAAGCACCCCCAAGGCAGCAATTCACTGGCACAAGGAAGCCATAACCGCACTGCAATCTCATTGCCAATCTGAACATAACCAAACTGTGAAGTTTTCAACTGTCTGTTTGAAATTTTGAACCTTTGTAAGAAAGAAAGTATTCTTTTGTTATAAACAATATCTGTATTTATCCAACAGTGTTGAATAAATAGATATAATAAAAGAAAAAAAAAACAGATATGAAACAACAAAGTACATTCTATATATATACCACTGAGCAAGCACATACTCATATTGTTCTAAAATAACTTGTAACAATTTATAGATTCAATTAGAAAATGTGTGAATCAACTGTTAAGCATGATTCATACATTTTCTATTATTCTTTTGTTGCATAGTATTGTAGAGGTTGTGTATGTGTGTGTGTGGTGTGTGTGTATACATATATATATATATATATATATATATTAATATATGTTTGTGTATGTGTGTGTGTGTATATATATATATATATATATATATTAATATATGTTTGTGTATGTGTGTGTGTGTGTGTACAACCCCTATAATTTTATGAAGAAGAAAGAAGAAGAAATGTTATTATTTAATAATTATATATATATATATATATATATATATATCTCAATAAGTCATTTCTTTTTATATTAATATAGGAATATAATATATATGTAATATATGTAACTCTTTAATGACCAAGACAAACTCTGCAGTTTCTTTTTGCATAAAGGCTATATAAAGATTTTTTTTTTTGCTTTGTGATTAACTTACTTTTAGCATTTGATACAGTAACTGACTCCATGCTGCCTAATAATATGTTGAGACAAACATCTGTCCTAATTGCATTTAGTAAAATATTGTACATGTTTCGACTTACATACACATTCAACTTATGAACAAACCTACAGTCCCTATCTTGTATGTAACCTGGGGACAACCTGTATACTGTATATATATATTATAATAATAAATATCTATTTATATCTATATATAATATAGAAAATAAATATTGAAGATAATACTAATAATAAAATGAATATATACTAACAAAATAAAAATATAAAAACATATATCTGCCTTCTGCCTGTTGACAAGATATAAGACTGATATTACTGAATATTACGTCTCACATGAAAATAGCTCTGAATCCCAAGAGAAGACGAAATATATATAACAAGAGAAGCTGCATATATATTTCTCTGATCCTGGCTCTAAAGGGCACAGAGTCAAGGTCAAGGCTGTGCTATTATAAAAAGAAAATAATGTGCAATATTGCTTTTTTCAAACAAAGTTAGATCTTGTCATCTCAGAGGGCTTTATGGATAATGTATTGGCATAACCCCCCCATGGGCCTGGTTATTACGGCGATTCTGTAAGCAGCTTATATGAATACAAGAGGTGACGATCTCTGAAGGCGGGGGCGACATTCTCTGGAACTGAATACAAGGCAGCCTAAGGTATAATGATCTACACAAAAAATGTAAATTGGGTTCAATATAGCAAATCTTGGAAATGCAAGAAAAATATTTTTACATTATGTTATCATCTAATCATGATGATTGAAATTCTCTAAAATGTAATCACCGTTGTGGTCTGTAATGGCAAGAAAGCAGATGGGGGCAAATCACTCAGAAGGGAATGAGGCATCCAACAAATACAGCACTGAATGCAATCTTTCTTTTTAACTTTTTAACATGGGGAACCCCATGAAATTACTTTCAGGTCTTAGGGAACTCCTTCTATATATACTACGTCCACAGATCACAGTATATTACAATGGTGATCCTTTGGAAGAATGTCACCCTTACAGATCTAAAAAGATCACTGGTGTCGCCTAAGCTGACGATTGCTGCTCATTGCTCAATGAACCCCCAGCAACCTCTGGAGGAACCCTCGGGATATATGGGACCCAGGTAAGAAACACTTTTTTTCTACTGATAATAGAACAATATTCGCTTATCGCTTTGGTGTTTGTCTCCATTTTGGTCACATTATATGGCCAATGTTGGACCTATATGAGCTTATTGGTTTTTCCATTCCAATAATATGGAGCTGGCTGCTCTTTGGGCCTTGAACGCCCACTACTCTTCCAATGTCTTATTTATAGGGTTGGAGTGTATATGGAGGAATTCATTTAGGCAAAAGAACATTTGTCAGGTTTAGAAAAAGATCGTCACTCCAAAGGTGTTCAGTAGGGTTGAGGTCAGAGCTTTCTGTAGGACACTCAAAGTTCCTCAACACAAAACTTCCCTATCAATTGGCCTGATTTAGTAGGACTCTCCAAGACTGGAAAATAAAGACTATCATGGGTGAACTAAGAGGATCCAGCAAACCATAAATGGATTTGGTGCAGTTTTTAAAGCATTTGCCAACTAGGAACAAATTGCTTGCCATTTAAGATTTGCTAGATCACTCCCGTGATAATCTATTGTCTCAAGTGTTGGGGAGCTTTAATAAATCAGACCCAATAGCTTTAAGGAACTGGCTTTGTACATAGGGGGAAAGTCATGATGGGAAAGAAAAGACCTTCACCAAACAGTTGGAAGAGAACCCTTCACTAGAAACACCTTCAGATCCTTCAGAGGGATGTCTACATACCCCATTGGTCATATAAGATTCACTGTTTGCATTATCATTTGTCTATTTTTCTTATAATTCGAATTTTTATTTATATAATTAGAGTTTTAAGTGATTGAAATAAGGTTTGCCCTTGTAATCCAAGTGAATCGATTTATTAACCATGCCTACCTATGGAAATTGGATACACCTATACCAATGAGTGCTGTTCATACCACCTGTACATATCTAAATTAGCACCCCTACTTGTGCAAGTTGAGCTCCCAGGAATTAGGATTCATACCTCTTACTAATTTAAACATATCTTGGTTTGAATGTGATGTTCCCCTGAGGAAGCAGGCTAGTGCTACGAAACGTGTCGGGATACAAAACCTAATCACCACCAAGACTTTTTGGGAACTTTATGTATTCATTAGGAACATTTGAATATGTCTTAAGTACAAGTTGTTCATATATTTGTCAAAATGTAAAATGTTTTTAGGTATTTGCTTGAAATTAAGTTTTACTGGTATTTTAATACATGTTGTGATATAAGTAGACCAGCATAACTCCCTACTTTCATTGAGATTGAAACTAATTACTAAAATCTCTATTAATGTCTGACATATCAAAGCCAACTCTATCTGGATTCCTCTTTTTACCCCTAACTGATTGTATTATTGTGTCATAAACCTTCTGCAAGAATAAAATAGTATTAGCAGCTCTGGTTAAAAAATGACAAGGAAAGTACAATCCCAGGGTTGATGTGTCGGCACATTGATATGCTCCGATGTATTTTTAACAGCTGTAAATGGAGGTAATCGCAGCATTAAAATGTCTTTTTAAAGGAAATCTGCCAAGAAGCGCACGGCTTGCCATTGCCGGCCCTTAACACAACACCTTTTGTCTGGATTTTATTCTGGCACTTTTTGATTTTTACTGATTGAAAAAAAAAGTAACCATCTTTATGCTTTTTTAGGTTTAATATACTTGGGAAGATTAGGATCCGTCAATTGTGCCTAAGCAGAGTTTTTTTAAAAATTGAATCTTGCTAAATTCCTATGCCTACCATCTAATATTTTGGATGTCTATAGTGGAACCCATTTATTGCACAGCTGTCTCTGACTGCTAATCTCACTACATTTGGGGTTATCACTATTGTGTTTCTCACTGTTCTCCTTGCTGGAGGCTCCGACATGTGGAAGCAAATCCCTGCCTCTACCAAAATGACTTCCTCCATACGGAATACAAAACGAGGCATGGTAAATCAGTAATGAGGAATAACCAGCTCCAGAGAGAATATTGGGACCAATCATTGGCCCTCTGCCTGCCTCTTTATGGGCACAGCTATCAGAAATCAGTTCATGTTTATTTGCATATGTACTCTAAATCAAGGAACCAGCATTCCCTGTAGACAATGGGCCAGCATACAATTCTGGAAATTCCAATTTTAAAGAGTTAAAAAAAGGCACCCTACGCGTTTCGCTGATAAGATAAGAGTAACACATACACAAAAGGCTATTTTCTACCTCTGTCCACAGCAGTCATTGGCAAAGCAGTGTAGTAACAAAATGCTGCACCTTCCCACTTTAAGTGACTTTTATGCTGGTCCTGAAGTGCACACACAGGCAAACTGTGAGATTGACCCTCAATAATGTGTCAGTTTCCTGATTTATCAGCTGCTCAGTTCTCTGTAGCATTTAATGAGATTTCACTCCTAATTTTGCGACCTTTCTCTTCTGCAATTGTCTCTATCTGCTTTGAATGGACACAACAGGCTTTTTATATGAATACATATTATGCCAAAGTTTGCTTAGTAGTAATGCTGACTTGCTGCTTATTATACAAATGGGCACTGGAAGGAAATTGTGCATATCTCTGTATGCAATAAGGTAATAGGTACAGAAATTAGCAAGAATAGAAAATGTTGCATCAACGATCACTTAAAGGAAACTTAAATAGTTTTAGGCTTTGATCATTTGTAAATCAAAAACAAGAATGCAACCAGAAACATTTACATAGCATAGCCACATAATTGTCCAAGGTCCATTTCCAAGGTCATGCAAGGTCGCACATGTTTTGAGATTGTTGTCTCCCATTTCAGACAATCTATCTTTGATTGAAAATTGAGATGGAGACTTTTACAGAAAAGGATAGACGAATGCATCAACACTCCTCCATCTGTGTATTTCATTTTGAGCTATTGATCTCTGTAAACAATAAACTTTTTACATCAGGTAGTAGGAAGGAACCATAAAACATTTGAAAACCCTTAAGCTTCTTATGCTCTACCTGCTGACATAAGAATACAATTATTATTTATACAAGTAACTAGGAAAAGATATGCGATGATCAATTTTAAGTGGTGACTCACTTTCAAGGGAAGACGATGGAAAAGGGACATGGTTGTGCTGTTGGGCTGTAAGTTCTTATATCTGAGGACTTAAGGGCAAGAAACCTAGGATCACTGTGATTTATATTGAAAATTGAAAGAGATTACTTAGTAATTAGCTAAACGGGATTTGAATATACCATTGCCGCCATAACCACCTCCTTCCTTGCAACAATTTTAAATAAGAGGCCTGCTGGAAGTAAAAACATCAGACTTCTCCTCTCCTTCCTTCTGAAGAAGCAGAATTTTTCTGTGAAACCCAACGAGAAGTAATTCAGAATTTAAACCCTTACACCCACAATTTTATTGTGTTTTTTGTATTTGAAATAATGTTTGTTTTTAATGTTTAACCCCCTGGGCGTTTCACTGATGTCTGGATTGCTGTACCAAAAGTGGTACACTGTTTTTCATGAATTTTTTTTTTTTATATTGTAGACCTGTAACTTACAGAAATATGTCCGAAAAAGGATCTAGTAGATATCCTGAATATAATAAAGTTTGAAACACACAATCATGTAAAAAAAAAAATTAACTTTAATAATAAAATTAAATAAAAAACACAAAAATCATCTTAAACAAGAATGCATAAATAAATAAAAAATACAAAAAAAATGCAATAATTTGGTATACTGTATAGTAATATATTTTTCTAAAACATCTCCCTAGTGTGGTAAATTTTAAAACAGATTCCAACGTCACATACCTATAGACAAAACCACATAAATATATTTTGTATTATTTTGTATATAATTTTTAGGTATAACTCACCGAAATATGTCCAAAATTTAATAAATTTAATGATAAATTAAAAAAATTTTTTTTTTTAAAACATTATAAAAAAAAAAAAACATCCTTAAAAAAAAATAGTGTATAATGTAATGTACCTGTACAGTATATAATACAATTATATATATTTTATATATAGGATTTGTCAATCGGATTGCACTGTAAGGCGTGTTTATATTTTTACCTACCCCTTGCTACACTTGGTTCGGGGTAACCAATAGTAGCAAGTTTTCTTACCCCGAACCAGGCGCGCGCTAACCGCCCAGGTGGTTAATATTATTAAAATGTTGTTATTTTTGTAATTATTATTGATGGAATTGGCTTCAAAAAGTCCCACTTAAAATTGATGTCTTTCATTGCATATCTTTTCCTATGAATGTTAGTATTTTTCGCCCTATAAGACGCTCTGGAATATAAGACGCACCCAATTTTAAAGGAGGAAAATCTAGAAGAAAAAAGATTCTGAAAGATTATTCCCCTTCTGATCACTCATGTGCCATTCATACCGGTATTCCCCTTCTGATCACTCATGTGCCATTCAACTTCCCTTTCTGATCACTCTATGCCTTTCAAATTCCCTTTCTGATCACTCTGTGTCATTCAAAATTCCTTTCTAATCACTCTGTCATTCAAATTCCCCTTCTGATCACTCTGTGCTTTTTTTGCACTGTACGGCAGTTAGGACAGGGAACAGCAGGTGGCGCTGTGCCGGCTTCTTTCGCTCTGCTTTACAGACAGGAGAAGACACGTGCTGCTGCCAGAGAGAAGAGGAGACAGACGCTGCTGCAGCCAGAGACACACGCAGGACCTATACCAAGCTCTACTTTCTTAGGGTTAAGATTTTGAAGTGTTTATGTGAACATTTGTGTCCATTCAGCCTTTTATGAGGTCATGTACTGATGATGGAGAAGACCTTCTTTATAACCAGCATTCCAATTCATCCCAAAGGTGTTCAGTAGGGTTGAGGTCGGGGCTCTGTGCAGGTCACTCAGGTTCCTCCACACCGGACTCATCCCATGGTTTGTACACCAGGGTGGGAATGGCCTTCACCAGTGGGACAGCACAATTGCAAAATGTCTTTGTAAGCTGTAGACCCCTCAATGGAAGTTCCTTAATGCAACCATTTGGAGAAGACTTTATGTACTTTTGGTCAGTGTGGTCTGACTTTATCAAAGCTCTCAGAGAATGGAGAAGATAGAATATCATGGGAGAACCTGGGTAATCCAGCAAAGCTAGAATAGATCTGGTCCAAGATGGAAAACATTAGCCAACTAATAGCAAATTATTTTTTAAGAAATCCATTCTGGACTTGATGGATCACCCAGGTTCTCCAGAGATGGTCTATGTTATTATTATTATTATTATTATTAATAAACAGGATTTATAGCGCCAACATATTATGCAGCGCTGTACATTAAATAGGGGTTGCAAATGACAGACTAATACAGACAGTGACACAGGAGG
>NC_092858.1:171535277-171546888 GCF_032062135.1 Pyxicephalus adspersus
TGAGTGTCATCAGCATACAGATGGTACTGTAAGCCAAAGGAGGATATGAGACTACCGAGAGAGGAGGTGTACAGAGAAAAGAGGACCGGTCTAAGGACTGACCTCTGGGGAACACCAACAGGGAGAGAGTGGGAGAGGAAGAATTACCATTGAAAGAAACTTGAACCATTGTTCTCCAGTCTTGGAGAGCTTTAATAACTCAGACCCCATGGTGCCTACCTAACATGGCAGAATCTCTAGTTGGAGATTTTCCCACCAAAATCTAAGGAATGATCCAGCTAACATTAAAGTAGGATGAGTGTAGACAACCCTTTAAACTCAAACTTTAATCCAAATGATATCTTATCGTACATTGTAGTTCAGCTTTACTCTGCCGTTCAGCAATCTATTTCAGTTGTGTGCCACAATAAAGTTGAGGTGTCCCTATAATGGGCTAGAAATCTGCAGATTTTACACAAATTTTATAGACTTGTAAACCTCAGCATTTCTAAGCTCCCAGTAAATTGATTTAAATTACTTCTTCAACACTTCTCTGCTCAACACTTATCATTCTAGCAGTTTATGTGCAGCTTATATGTTCAAATTCAGGATTTCAGTATTGCTCAAGACAAATAATGCAGCTTGAATGCAAATTTTTAAATCATGCTCAATTTGGAGGCTGCGTTTACAGACCAGTGAAGAGTTTTTGGTGAAAATGATTTTACGTTGCACTTGCCAACTTTGTCAGTGGTAAAATGTTGAACTTATTTTGCTTACTGCACTGTTTCCTTCAAGGTTCTTTATCATTCTGTGTGTTCAATAGATTGTAAGCTCTTTGGGGCAGGGTCCTCTCCTCCTCCTGTGTCACTGTCTGTCTGTATCTGTCATTTGCAACCCCTATTTAATGTACAGCTCTGCGTAATATGTTGGGGCTATATAAGTCCTGTTAATTATTATTATTAATAATAATAATTATATTAATAAAAATAATAAGCAAAACTGCTCAGGTTTGGTTAATGGGGGGTAAAAAAAAAATAGAGGGAGATGGCATTGCCATGGGGTCATGCACTATTCCAACTTTTATAACAGCATGGTATGGAGTGAGTCTTTTAATGCAACATTGTGCAAATTCTTTTAATTACCTTGAATTGGGGGGTGCGTAAAGCTCTATACTTTTTATAAAACTTCCCATCAAAATTCCTACCAAACTTTATCTAGGTATGCAGCTTGGGTGACGAAGAAAAGGGCGGCAGTGAGCATGCACTCCCCTTTCTTTTACAAGGCCAAACAAAGTTTGGTATAGGGATCCTTTCAAAATAGAGGGCAGGAAAATCTTGCAAGCCCCCCCCCCCTGCAAAGAACCCTTGCTCCCCCAGTGTCGGATAACAAGGGGCTCTTTATTTTGTCCCTCTCAAAAACCATGTAAGGGTTTGGTAAAGGGGCTTAATGTGGAACCTGAAAGGGAGGGAGCAGCTATCTGCCCCCTGTCAGGGAAATGGGTACTGGGGTACAATAATACCTCCCCATTTCTGCAAATGTAAATAATTATAAAATAAATAAAAAACACAAGCTCCAGCCATGTAAAACCACTAAAATCATGATGGCCTACCATTGCTGGCAAGCCATGATTTTTTGATAAATTGCAAGTTGTATTTTTTCTCTTTCCTTTGTGCTGAGTGTTGCTGAGTTTTTGCATTCCCTTTGCTTCTTTGCAGCCATTGCCTGTCTACATGCACCCCCATGATGGCTGCATGGCATTTCCCTGTGTGGGTTTCCCAATGGGCCATTCCTATGTAATGTGTAACAGCATGACAACACAGGAATATAAATGGGGGGCAGAGACAGATAGTTGTCACCTAATGGCAGGATTGCCATGGAATATCAAAATGAAAACTGCAGAAATGTGGCCACGCTCAGAACAAAGGTCATGATTTTTGGAAATCATATGTATGATTATTAAATGTACAAGAAACCTAGAAACTCCAAAAACTGTTGTAATTAAATCAGCATTATGGTATGTGTTCAGATTTATTCAGTGAATAAATACATAATAAAATGGATTGCCCATTAAATTTAATTATCTTGATATAATGAAGGAAGGTTTTAATTACATTTTAAAACTTTACTGCTTTCCTGGACGCCATTGGGAAGATCTGCCCCCAGCAATGCAGATAAATGACCCTGTCCCATATTCCCATGCAAAATCTATATATGCTTTATATGTGTCCTGCGCCCTCTAGTGGACTGTCTCAAAATCCAGACTTGGTTTGTCATTGCCATGGCAGGCTGATGGTTTTTGGATTCAGCAATTCTCAGATGTTTCATTTGCTGATGCGCCGAATTGCAGGGAGATATATTTCACTTGAGAGTTTGCAGCCGTATCAATAAAGCTGATAAATTCCCAGCGAGGGGCACGGCAAAGTCTTTATTTTGATTGCAGATATACTATGGCCCCGGTTTGTGCTTCATTCCAGACTGCAATGAGATGTATTGTGGGCTGAATTCCCCCCATTGCCATGCATTGTATCTCTCTGCCGCCTGTGAGGGAAGCAATAGAGAGCTTGCTGAGATTAATTTTCACCAGAGAAAGCCCTCTCTCTGCCCTCCTTCAAGTCACTTCAATGTTATTCAGATGATAAATTCCACCATTGAATACGCGTCTCAAACCTCACGCAGAAATCTTCCGCCACCGAATAAAATATGACAGATAAATGGCACGCCGAAAGCACAGATTTCACAAAATCATTTATGATCTTTATTGGGGTAACAGAGAATGTCCTCGAATCCGTCATCTCCTGTCTGCCATGAAAATTAAATGAAACCCAACAATGGACTCAATTTTGGTCTGAAATCTTACTTGCTTCTAAATTTCCTTATTCCAACCTCCCGTCTATGGTACTCAGACCAGAAGAGGGAGAGTTGTGTAGCACTGGTCCAAGGTGACAACACTGCTATCCTATAGGCAATCCTTGATATACTTCTCTCCTGCATATACTGCTCGGGGCCAAATCCTCCACACTTCTCTACTCCCATTATGTTCATTGTAATACTGTCCATACTGCTGTTCTTTACATACCACATGCTGGGTATACTCCACACTCCTCTCCTACACATACTGACTGCTGATCAACTTTCACGCTCCTCTCCTGTACATACTGCTCACCATCATACTCTGCATGCTCCTCTCCTGCACATACTGCTTGCTGTCATATCTTCTGTACTCCTCTCTTGTACACAAAACTCACATTTATAACCTCCATGCTATTCTTCCAGACATACCCCCTGCTGCTATACCCTTCTCATTTCTGCACATAATGCTCACTGTCATACCCTTTACACTCCTCTCCTGCACATACTGTTATATTCTCCTTACTCTTGCTTTGATATTCTCTGTACTTTTCCTCCTTATATAATAGTTGCCGTTAAACCCTCCATCCTACTCTTGCATGTACTGCTTTCTTTCATATCCTCTGTGTTCCTCTCCTGTACATATTGAGCACTGTAACAGCTTCCACACTCATTCCACTGCTCATTGCCATATACTTTACACTCCTCTCCTGTACATAGCACTCCTCTCTTACTCACACTGACTGCTGATCAACTTTCACACTCCTCTCCTGCACATTATGCCCACCATCTGACCCTCTATACTCCTCTCCTGTACCTCCTGCCCACTATCTGACCCTCAACACTCCTTTCCTGCAGATACTGCCCACCATCTAACCCTCTACACTCCTCTCCTGCACATACTGCCCACTATCTGACCCTTGACGATCCTTTCCTGCACATATTGCCCACTATCTGACCCTCAACGCTCCTTTCCTGCACATTATGCCCAATACCTGACCCTCATCACTCCTCTCCTGCACATTATGCCCAATACCTGACCCTCAACACTCCTCTCCTGCACATTATGCCCAATACCTGACCCTCAACACTCCTCTCCTGCACATAAGGCCCACCATCATATCCTCCATATTTCTTGCTTGCACATACTTATGGCCACAGTCCTTTCCAGCGTTTTCTCATTCACATTCTAGCCACCCTCGGGCACCCTGCCTGAATATACTAATATTGATTTACTAAAGGAATATTAGCTGTTCACATAGAAAAGTGAATTCCCCCCACAACCCCCCCCCCGACAAGGTACATCTCACTTAGCTTAGAAAATATGATGAAACTTTGCTGCCCTCAACCATCCAATTATGGAAAATCTTGTTTTTTTTAATCATATTTCAGTGCACAGGATGACGTTTTCATTGCAAAGAGATCCATCATCACCTTTCTAAAATGAAGTGAATTATACCCTGCAGGGTGAAAATTCACCTTGGTAGGTGACCAGCTTATATTGCTTTGGTAACTCTATTCTATTGTCCTATTGACCTTATGTACACACTAATATTATTATTATTTAACTGTATTTATATAGCGCCAACATATTACGCAGCGTTGTATATTAGGGGTTGCAAAAGACAGATGAATATAGAAAGTGACACAGGAGGAGGAGAGGACTCTGCCCCGAGGAGCTTACAATCTAAGCGTCAGATGATTTACACCCGATATGAGGCTGAGTTTGTCTTGGGGGAGAATCTGGACATGTGTAAAGGGGTCGCCTGATGTTGTTCATGGATCTGTCCAGATATGGATCAATGAGTGACCAACGGTGAACCTCTGCAATACAAGTGAAAGGAGAGGAGACTGCAGCAGGGTACCTTTTTTGTTCTCCCCCTTCCCCCTCCATAGAACAGTATGGTGCTATGTGTACAGCACTCATTTGTTCATCTGTCACTCTTTTGTCGCTGGAAATGATCATGAAAGATCATTTCCAGCTACTTTATTTGCAGCCTTAGTCATTTTTTGCATATATTGGCTGCTATCATACCCTCTATACATCTCTCCTGTATAAAGAAAGTTACATTTCCTACATCAATAAAAAAATGTGCACATTGTTTCATCACCTATTGATACGTTATACGATATATTAATAAGTTGTATATAAAACGTTGTATCAGCAGTGGTTGTAAAACAATGGATAGCAAAAATGACAATACATATAACAATAATCTTCATCATGGGTCATAAATAATGGATTCCGCTGTGACATGCTAATAGTAACAGTCATCTTTCAAATCAATGTAATTGCATCCCCAAATTGTAGGAAGAAGCTGCAATATATATATGGCTTAAAAAGCACTTTGTGTCTTCTCCACCCAGTAAAGTAACCTCTCCCTTCCCAGGCAGGGCAGTAAATTGCAATCGTTAAGGTGCTGTCTATGTAAACTGCAAAGTAAAATCTCTCTCATTGCAAGACTGTGGGCTTGGAAACCATAAACTGTCCATATTCCAATCTGAGCCTCTTGCAGCAATGCTGAATGTAATCAAGTTGTAAGGTTTATAAGCCGTCAATGTGAATGAAACATTCTGGGGGCCACAAAACTTGGTCTGTAATAGAAAATGCAGCATACACCTGGAACCATATGGCAATGTCCAATTTGTTTGTTACCCTGGGGCACAGATCGGCTCTGAAATGTTCAGCGCATTCTGTGCTGAAACAATTTTATCTCAATAGCAAATTTGTATTTTATGCCAGAACCGGAAAAAAAATGTCCATAACCAAAATCTCAAAAAGTGTGTGACCCCTTTTTACTTATTTACATCCTTTTATACATTTTTCAATTTATCTTCTGTTTGCTACAGCTGTGGAACCAATGGATTGCCTAATTTATTCTGGAGAAATATTTGTAGCCCATTCATTTGAATATGGACCAATCTTAAAAGGAAGAAGGAAGTCAGTGCATAAGTTTTTTGCTTTCTGTAGTTCATCATTCTTGGGAAATTTCTGGCTAACATCTAAAGGGAAACCAAAAGTTGGCAATGGATGATCACCGGGGTCCTTTAAATAGTTCTTCGCTTTGACCTTCACACATTACAGGATATCAGAGTGAAATAGAAGAGCCACTGCACACCGGAGCATCCATGGGATTGATACTTCCACACTTGTAAATTTTTCCCAGGATTTTGGGGAAAGCTTCCTACCAAAGTGGCGTTCATGGACAGACACAGCAAAAAAGAAAAAGGTTCTTTTCCAGGAATGGCTATTTCCAAATGGAATACCCAATGCCAGAGTCACCCTACAGGGCATCTGTCATTGAAGAAATATAGAAGCTGCCACTGGTGACCTCTTTTTGGAGCTCAGTGGCTTTTATTTGTCGCTTGCTGTTTCCATGCCAGTGATTCAGAGATGTTGGTCCATTTTTGTGCCCCATACATGTTGTGCTTATAGTGACCCCCTCACTGTCCTATCCGCCCAACCTTGAGAAAATTGGTCTATAATTGATGTAAATAAAAAATGATCAGACTGTAAAACCAGGGTGCCGTTGGACAATGTAGTCTTGCGGGTAGAAGATACACAAATTCAACTGCACCACTTCCATAGAACCTGCTATAGTCCTTCCACCCAGGCCTATACCATGTGTTTGGGCCATACCATTCCATAAGTGATGCCACTGCAAGCAGCCCAGGAGAGATCAGGAAAGTACCATTAAGGATAGCTGTGGTAGGCTGTAGAGAATGGGGCTGGCTCTGTCAGTGGGCACTGGGCACCCACCAGTTTCAGAGCACCCAAACCTATAGGAAAGAATGGCCCATACCATGTGATTGGGCCATACCATTCCATAAGTAGACAAGCAGCCCAAGAGGTAACAGGAAAGTGCCATTAGGAATGGGTGGGGTAGGCTGTAGAGAATGGCACTGGCTCTGTCAGTTGGCAGTGGGCACCCACCAGTTTCAGAACACCCAAGCCTATAGGAAAAAATGGCCCATACCATGTGATTGGGCCATACCATTCCATAAGTAGGCAAGCAGCCCAAGAAGTAACAGGAAAGTGCCATTAGGAATGGGTGGGGTAGGCTGTAGAGAATGGTGCAGGCCCTGTCAGTGGGCAGTTTCAGAGCACTCTAAACCTAGGGGAAAAAAGTGCCCATACCATGTGATTGGGCCATACCATTCCATAAGTGATGCCACTGCAAGCAGCCCAAGAGGGAACAGGAAAGTTCCATTAGGAATGGTTTGGGGAGGCTGTAGAGAATAGTGCAGGCTCTGTCAGTGGGCACCCACCAGTTTCAGAGCGCCCAAACCTATAAGAAAAATGGCCCATACCATGTGATTGGGCCATACCATACCATGAATGAGGTCACTGCAAGCAGCCCAAGAGGTAACACGAAAGTACCATAGGAATGGCTGGGGAGGCTGCAGAGACTAGTGCGTGGTCTATCATTGGGTACCCACCAGTGCTCCATGCCATTCACTTACATTGCCTATAGGAAGAAATGTCCTGGCAGCAGCCTCCATAGATCTCTCATAACGTTTTCTTTAACGAAATACATTTTCATTCTTATTAATGTCCACACATGATGGCACGATAAAACAAATCTTTGCATGCTGGGTTCTTTGTTATGTAAAAAAGATGAACATACTGTGAGGATTGATTGCGTTACAATCAGCACTTCTCTATCATTGATCAAGAGACTTCAAGATGCCATGCTGAAATAGCAGGCACTAATTAAAGTTGATTGAGTTCGGCTTATAGATAATGAGGATTTTCCAGTATAATGCAGATTTGATGAATTGGAGACATGGCTGGGTGCTGGGAACATCATTACCTATAGATGAACATCACCAAAGACAAGATTTTATATTTTTAAGTCATCGCCTTACTTTGAATGATACTCCCAAAGTCTCTGTATTGAAGCACCAACATCACCAGGTCTCAGCAGCTGCACTGATTGCTGATCTGTTCTAAAAATATCCAAATCTGCTATCACAAGGAATCTTTTTGGATTATAGAAGATTCTGTTCTGTGGATAGATAACTTCCTGGAATGCTGATTAATGTACGATAAGCCAAGATGGGTTTTTACTGCTATCCAGGCCTCTATTGGAACATTATCAAATGAGCTCTTCTGCTGCAAACTTTAGGGATACATTCCACAGTGGCTGCATCTAGAGAGATTAGAAATGGCTTGGGTTGAGAAAGCCCTATATAGAAATCAATTACACCTCCAGACTTCCAGTGCCTAAAACAATGACTCTTACTCCCCCTTCAACCCTGTTTTTCATTAGATTTTTTTGTGGCATTATGCTTTATTTATTTGCATTGTTTACAGTGCCCAGTAGCTTAAGCCTATTTTTTTTTAACCTTTTTCAGATGCTTCCTGGTCGGTCACAAAGCATGATGTGTCCCTTCAGTCTTCTGATGGTGGGCAAGCCCAAATAAATGCAAAAAATAAATGCGTCTTGTGCCAATAAAAATGTACTGGAGAAAGTGAGGGGTCTGTAGATGATAACTGGAAAAAGCAGGGCTACTCTATTGGACCCTATCAAAACAGGGGCCCAGCAGCCACCCAGCAAAGTCTGTGCAGTGTTTCTTCTTCCTGCTAAACTGGCTGTCATCAGATAGGGACTCAGTTTGGGATTCTTGAGTCTGTCAGCACTGAGATTGATACATTTGTGTATTGACAGCCATGGGTGAATGATCCCTATGCGTGTTGGTATAGATGAACTCCCATGCGCTAAAACATGTTAGCCTGGCCAAGAAGGCAGAAATGGAGTCAGCTGCAAGTCAGGCTCCAATTGCACCTGGCTCCATTGCTTGCTAGCCATATACCCTGCATGTGCCTGGCTATCTTGCTCAGCCTTTGCACCTGGTTTCCATGCTTTTTAGATCAAACCCAATATGCAGCACTTGTCTACCTTTCTGGTTTAGCTCAGATCCTCCATTTCCACCTAGATAGCCAGCAAGGGGGCCAGGTTCAAGTACCAAATCTAGGCTAGCCAGGAAGGAAATAAGGTGGTAATGAAGGGTCTGGTTTAGCCATAAAGAGAGACAGGTTGGGAGTGGACGGTCTGGATAGCCACCAAGGGTGCCAGGTGCAAGTGAAGACAGACCCTCTGTTTTCACCTATCTTCCTTTCTGGCTAAGCTAGATCTTCCAATTGCACCTGGTTTCCTTGCTTGCTATCCCAAACACAACAATTAGTCCTGGCTTCTTTGCTGGTTGGCCCAGGCCCTTTAACTTGGATCAAATCTGGTTGGAGCAGTTGAGAAAACCTACTGATTTGGCAGCTGGATTGACTGATCCCTACTTTACCTGTCATATATTGAACTACATGACCACGATTAGCTGGGGCACAGAAATTTCTGATGCAGCCCTGGTAGGAAGAGTTGCTATTTTACTATCAATGCTTGGGGAACATTGAAAAATTAGGAGCAATGCTTAATGTTGAAGAATCAATATTTCAAGATGAGAATTTGAGGTTTTGTTGGATGGACTATCAAATCTTAAACTGTGTTGAACTTTGGAATGAACAAGTGGAACAGAATGTACTTTTCATGGCTCAAAGTAATTCTCTTCCTGATGGGAAATAGAACTCCAAAATAGTATGTTTGGCACAAACTAGTTTACAAAGTATTTTCCTCTTCAAAGTCCTGCCATTAATAAAAAAATCAAACTTTTGCCCAGGTACAAGGTCACATGGTTAACGTCTGCCAGTAACATTATGTCATTAGGACATTGATAAAAGTTTGTTATTTTCAATACAAAATGAGCACTCATATGCATAAATAATTATTTCCATAGTACTTAGCAGATACAAATATATTGACAAGCAATGTGGTATTAAATGTATTCATGCAATCGTTTATTGACATACAGAAGACTATAAATGCATTTGCTGAACAAATGATAAAAAAATTAAATTTCATGCCATATAAATAATAGATTTTTACCCCCATCAGACCACTAAAGGGAGCTCATGTATTTTTATGTATAGTACAATCAGCACTCTTGCAAAACAACCATCTTATCCTGTAATTTAGTGAAAGACAATGTGATCTTAGAACTACCTGAATCCTTGCAATAAATTGGACCAATTTATAGAACACTTGAAATTAGCAGCCCTCCCCATACCACGAATAGGAAATGCATCTTGGCTCCAGGCCACGGCTTAGAAAACAGAAGGAGAACCTATTCGTGTAGCCTGTGTAATGTACTGACTTAGCCGCCATGACCGACTTTAAATATGCAGAAAATTGCATGACTTTTACTCGTTTGGCTTCAGAAAGAACATTAATTGCTGAAATAGAAAGTATGCTGCAACAATGTAGGGTCCAATTGTGGTGGTAAGAATGGCACACCATCAATAATCAGGCATCGTAGGCTAGGTAGACTCTATATGGTTTGTTTGTAGTGGTCTGTGGAGGACAATGGACACCATCAATGGACCCCCCCATTCACTTTTGGAAAATGATTGATGGTTACACAGTTTCCAGCACAGAAATATTATGATACATTTGTTACATTTTTCTTTTATCCACTGGGAGAAAAATGTAACAAAAGTATCATTACTGTGCATGTTACAGAATAAGAAATATTTGCCGACTGAACACTGAGCTAATCAATGATTGCAGTTTTGTCTGCAATCATTGAGAAGACTGTGTGATCCCTGGGGCGATCCGGGGATCGTAGTGCAGAATTTATCTGCAGTTTAGTTCCCACAGTCACATGACCGTGGGCACTTTGCGGTCACAGCTGTGACTGCAAGCGATCCCCGGGCACGGGAGGTTGACAAGTTTCCCCATTCATCACATCTAGTGCCCTGTGTTCTTGGATAGAGAAACTCTATCCAAGAACACATACAACTAGCAATCTGATTGCTCTTGCATCCCTTAATGGTCCCTAAAAATAACCAGAATTCTCCCACTATTGGCTTTAGTGGTGTTCAAATTCGGCATTTGATCACCCGAACCAAATTTCACTATTTGAGCGAATAGCTGTCGAATCGAATAGTGAGATATTCAACCAACACTCCTGCTGACTGCCTGACTACATGAGATGGTTAGGAACTGCAGAAATTCTACTAAAGACATAATGCAGGAGGTGGTCAGGGAGTGCAAACATTCTAAAAAGGGTGGTCACAATTATTCCAGGGTTGGTGTTTAGGAACTGTTGACGTTCTACTAGTGGTGGTCAAGGACTGTGGACCTTCTACTCAAGGAGGAACAGACATTCTACAGGAGTTGGTCAGGGATGGAAAACATTCTACAGAAGGAGGTCAGGTACTGGAGACATTCTAGCATAAGTGGTCAGTATTGGTAGATATTCAGGACATTCTAGAAAAAGTAGGGAACAAGAAGTGGTAAAGGACCATGAGGTTGTAAGGAACGATCCATATTCTCCAAGAAGTGGTTGGAATCAGCAGACAATCTATAGGAGGTGGTCAGGAACCTCTGGCAACCTACAGGAAGCAGTTAAGAACATTAAACATTTCCTAGGAGATGGTCAGTGACTGCAAACTGGTCAGGGACCGCACAGACTGTCTGGGACTACATTGCAGAAAAGGGTCTGTGCTGTACATTAGGGTCGATGCTGGGGGTGGAGAAGAGGAACCATAGGTAAGTACTGGAGGTGGAAGTGGATCGTGCAAGGAATACACTTCCTGTCTTAGTGTGACAACATATCTAGTACTGAACCCCTGGAGGTGCAGCGTTGTCACCCCTAGATTTTTGCTGCTGATTCAGGCTACAGAACACATTCACCTCTTACCCTTTAATTGTATTATTTCTTTATAAGAATA
>NC_092858.1:171547279-171548579 GCF_032062135.1 Pyxicephalus adspersus
TTTGGCTATTGCTCCTCGCAGTCCTCTATTGCAGATGGACATTAACATGAATGACGATTCGGTTGATAGACATTTTGCATTCTAATTGGGTTCTAGGTTAGGGCAGCTGCAATAAGGGCTCCCTAGGAACTTTCCTCAATTTTGATGTTAGGTGAAAATGAGGTGAGACGAGTGAAAAACTTAATTAGAGTGTAAGGAAAGCCTCAACTAAGTTGGTAAAACCACACACAGGTAGATGTGAATACCCAGCTCAGGATAGGAAACTATAAATGCTTTACATAGTGAACACTGAAAACATGCTGAGAGAAAGGGAGATATATTATTATTATTATTATTAATATTAATAAACAGGTTTTATATAGCGCCAACAGATTACGCAGTGCTGTACAATAAATAGGGTTTGCAAATGACAGACAGTGACATAGGAGGAGAGGAATATGAGAGAGAACTATAAAATTGGTAACAATATTTTACCATTGCGTTTATCGCCCCCTAGAGGTAACCACTAGGTGCCTGGAAGGGGTAACTGCTTCTTTTTTTCCAGGCATTTGCAAACACCAGGCCTAGTAGATTGCTTTTTCACTTTTTTTGGATTAAAATAACTTGGAAAACTTATTGTAACCTCACCTGGACACTACATGTAACATCCACAAAAATGTGCAAATTAAAGGATAATTAACTGACCCATTTAGTAAAATGTTTTTGGCAAGGGACTACATTTGGTACAACCAATTTTTGCAAGCAGTTTTCAAAGAAAGAAAATCTTGAAACCATTAGCAAAAAGGTCTGAACTGAAAAGAGATGAGAGGGAGAGGATCATGCTATCATCTATAATTTTATTGTCTGATCGTAGCCTGGGGCATGTCTAGGATGAAGACGTATTGCTAAAATGCAGCATGGTCTGCAGGGAGACCTGGACCTGGCTATGCTGTCTGTAATGAGGGCTGGATCAAAGAAATTCCAGTAAAATACATTTTATATATGCATTTCAGCTTTGTATTTTATGCAGTTCAACTTCAAAGTGAAAATAGGGTTTTTGCTTAATTTTGGAAGAGCCAGTGGCTCACTGGTTGGAACGTTTGTATTGCAGCACTGGGCTTCAAGTTTTGAATCCTGGCAGGGATACTTCCTAAAAGGAATTCAAGCTCCTGTGCTTTGCCTTCAAATCCCTCCACAGTTCTTGTCCCACTTACCTATTTTACCTGGTAAAAAAAAAAAAACCCATAGCCATTCTCTCCACTCCTCCAATGACCTACTAATGACTTCCTCACTCATAACCTCATCACACGCACAGCTCCAA
>NC_092858.1:171549825-171579834 GCF_032062135.1 Pyxicephalus adspersus
ACTATGGACTTTGTACAGCGCTGCATAATATGTTGGCGCTTTATAAATACTGTGTAAATGGTCCGCTCTTTGATGGGAAGTAGAGTTGCATTCCTCCTCCTCTTCATTCATTATTGTGAATATTCTGATATCTCCTCCTTTTTTATCAGTATTAGAAGCCTATGTTCTAGTGTGTACAGCTACCTGTAGATTACAAGTAGCAAATAAATCAAGTCACGTGTAATAAAATGCAACTTTTTTTTTTTTAAATGGATCCTTATAAGTAAAAATAATTTCTGATAGTACGAAATGTGCAGAACTCAATCCTGCCAATGCATAGAATAGTCCAGAAGAGGTTTATTATTAATCCAAAAGAACTAGAATTCACCTGAAGGGTTTGTTCATATCTCATTTCTTCATTTACCATGAGCATTTGTGTAAATTTTACCCTCGCCGGAGATCCTAACGCCTGGCAATGAATCATACAGTATTGCTAAAATCTGTAAAACAACGCTTTGCTACACACGAACGCCTAATGCGCATCCAGGACAAACAGCGCGGTCCCCTCAGGCGGTGTAATTAATGTCTGTGGACTTAGCCGAGATATCCGCGGATTATACGAGGATGTAAGACTTTCATATGGTCAGGGAAAAAAAAAAGCTGTTATGATGGATGTAGACAATATCCAGCAGCGTATTGATATCACCCGGGGGGCGAAGGGGTCACGTTAAAGGATCAGCTGTGAAGACAACGAATGATTTATAAGCTTGCCGCGATATCTCCCCGCAACATATTAACGTTGAACAATCTTCCAGGCCGCTGAAAGACACGCGTTTAGCAGAAGCCACGCTGCTGTAACCTTTCACCTGTCACAGTATGATCCTGGAGAGATGATCTGCCCAGGTGCCCCATGATCTGTGTCATAAAGGGGGCTATGGAGAGGAATTGTCAGGTTTCTTGATCTTTGAATTGTTCACTTTATTAAAAAATCAATCTAAAGGTGACGCACAGTAGACTTTTAATTTAAAGGGTCAGAGTACTCGTAATACATTTTTGTGTTTGTATGGCCTGAAATGACTTTAAGATGGACCTAATATTTGTCACGGTGAACCTTTTGTGTTACAGGTGTGCCGGATTGTAAGGAACAACAGCAATTTAGATTTTACGCTGCAAGAGCAACTCATAGAAGATTGATACTAAGTCTGGCCAGGCATGCAATTGTCCAAAATCTAAATTTAGAAATAAGTCTAGAAAGCAAAATAAATTTAGTAAAATGAAGCAGGATACAGAGGTACAGAATATGTTATTCTGGCACAGCGTGGAAGCATTGAGTTCCTTTTAAAGGTGGTTAATAAGAGTCAGGTGTGCAGGCTTGGATTAGCTGTTCTGTAGTACCAAGAAAAGCCAGTAGATGGTAATGGAGAGCACATTGCTGCAATTCAAAATCTTCCACAATCCAGCCAATTTTAATTTTAGACCCAACTAAATTACTTACTATTACTTGATAGGAGCTGTTCTTACTCCTCCTGATACCTTAAGTAGACATATTAATACTAGGACCAGTACAAATAATTTTCAG
The DNA here is from genome assembly GCF_032062135.1 of Pyxicephalus adspersus. Lineage (NCBI taxonomy): Eukaryota > Metazoa > Chordata > Amphibia > Anura > Pyxicephalidae > Pyxicephalus > Pyxicephalus adspersus. The sequence continues at coordinate 171,551,384 of NC_092858.1, forward strand.
GACCTTCATTTTCTGCATTTTGCTCTGAGCCCTTTAGTAATGTGTAGGCCATCAGGAGAAACCAGAAAAGCTTCAGGGATCTCGAGAGACTGACAACCTTGTTTGCTCTGCTTTGCAATTGCACTGCAGTGTAGTCACTCTGTGGACAGGGTGTCTTTAAGGTGGCCATACATAGGATGATTTACCCATTCAGTCGAACTGATATTTAATAAAGTATTAGAAAAACCTTGAATGGCAATGTCAGAAAAGTATCTGATGATTTTTTGAGAACTTTCAAATGAATGTGCTGCGCTGCACTATATAAATCCTGTTTATTAAAAAAATTCTGTTGCATTGAATTGTGGAGCTTTTGCACCTTTGCAAACTTTCACTCCTCTTATTGTGCCAACTCCCTGCTCTTGCAGCTGGTGGCGCTCTCCTGCTGTGCTAGATCACTCCCATGCCTCGCTAAAAGCCTTGTCAGTCCGACCACCAGGGTCACCCCCCTAAGAGCAGAGGTTGGAACTTGTCTAGCACGACTTGGAGTTGAGTCCGACTTAAGTCACCTAATAAACAACTTGCGACTCGACTTGGGGGTTTTGTCCAGCGACTTGCAACTCGACTTCCTTGCATTCTAAGTCCACGGCTTTCTCCTCTGACAGCTGAGGGGGGCAGAGAGGTAGGCAGAGTTAAAGAGGCCTCACTACCTTCCTCCCTGTCCCCTTCAGCCGTCAGTGGAGAAAGCCAAACTTAGTGGACTTTAAATGCAAGAAATGCGGGCAGGAAGGCATTATAACAGACTAAGTACGACTTGCAAATGACTTGATAAATGAAGTGACTTGACTTGGGATTTGACTTGGAAGAATTCTTGGTGACTTGAGACTTGACTTGGGACTTGGTGCCAATGACTTAGGACTCAACATGGACTTAAAGAGTGACGACGTAATCCAACCTCTGCTTCAGAGTAACTAAATGAGCCTTGGGTGATGCTAAGGTCTCGCCACCAATTTGGAAAGTGGAGAAGGGCCCTGCATGTGCAGAAGTGAGGAGTTAGGAAAATCATTCTTCATGAACAGGAGCCACTGCAGATGGAACACAAATGTTTTGTCTCCAGTTCAGATTTACACCAGTGGTCAACAATGGGCCCTTGGGCAGAATTGACTTGGGACCGTTTTGGGGGTCCCTGTTGGCTAAGGAAGGTCTAGGACCCCCATACCCTGGCACACTTTGCACCTTCTCCTAATTTCGCCTTCCTCCTGTTGGTGAACTTTCTCTAAATCAAACCCCTGGTGCTGATTGTGTATCCAACAACAACACAACAACCCCAGGTATGTGAATCTCTGAGAGCTGATGTTGTGATTGGTTGTGTCCTGATGGTGCACCAGCATCAAACACAGCACTGAAATGCAAACACGGGCAGGTCCATACACACAGACGTAACAAAGCACCGCACCGCCATTGCATGCATTGTACCTCCTCCTTTGTTACACCGGTCATGCCTCATTTATTCCCAGGAACTTCCTTCCATCTCCACCTTTATATATCAGCTGCAAGGACAAAAGTTTATTATTTTCAGGTAGATCCGACAATAGACTTATGTGTGAGCAGACTATCCTGGAAATCACATGCAAAGCAGGATATCAATTTACACTTGTATGTCTGATGGCTTCAAAGGATGCATATATACCCTCCCCCGCTGCAACAGAGGCAAGGTTACCTTAGAGTTCCATTTTGCAACAAGTGCAGAACTAGTGCTAGGCTTTCTTGTTGGGAGCCCAGTATTCGTAAATTCTGCATGAAGATTTACCCCTAAAATAAATATTGAAAACAGTTAAAAAAAATTAGTTTATGAAAATAAAAGAAAAGGTGAATAAAGCTTTCTCTATTTATAAATGATTCCCCCAGTCAATTCCTCTGAAATCTGCTGACAGATGGTCATATCTCTCTACAGATCTCCTATTAAAACAATGACTCGTTCTGCCACCTAGTGGCCAATCATCAAAAGTACACAGCTGCCACAATAAGAAATGAATAGAAAAGCAACTAATGTTATAAGCGATTGACAGGGAAATAATTTACAAATTGAGCCCAATATAAAATTTGCACAAGCAAGCCAGTTGGTCTATAAATAATTATCAGATGCTGATTCATTACAATTTGCACAAAAAAATTATTTTAAAACTTTTGAAATTGTTTTTTGAAAACTCCAGAAATAAAAAAAGTTATAATAAATACAGTGATGGTGGGTGAAAAGGATCAGCATAATAATCAGGCTACTAACATTTTCAGAAGGAAATCCACAATGGCAAAACCTATATTTCTTATTATAGAGTTACATAAAGGTCAACTACAGTCAGCCCTCCCCAGAGGTTTCCTGTGTTTAATGTGTAATGACTTTATGTCAGTCATGTAATCCACAGGGCCACCTTTTCCAAAAGAATGGCTGAGAGCAGAGTTAATGTGATGAAATCAGCGCCTCCTTACATCATTACTCTGTGAGAGCACGGCTTGGTGGTAATGCCTCCTCGGGGGTGGACCCATGATGGCTTGTACTCACTCAACTTGGAAGACCAAGGACATCTAGTGGTAGGAATATGAAGTGAGTATTGCAGCAAACACTGACATTTTTTTACCTGTAACTAGGGGACCTTTTCATTTAAACAAAAATACCCTTTAAAATATTTTCTTGTACAAACAATGTACATCTTGCTCATCGGTTATCAGCATTTTCAGGAAACTGCCAAAACTATATATAAAAAATATTTCTCAGGATAGATATGTCATATACAGTGACCCCCTTCCCAGTTATGTATTGCACATGGTCACCTTCTGATAGAGGATGGCAGTTCTCCATGATGCACAGTGCAGCACTAATGTGATGAATCAGCTCCTCCTTGCACTACATTGTGAGTGCAGGGATTGGTGACAATGCCTCCTCGGGGGCGGGCCTATGAACTCACAGTATATCCACAGCTTTCTATACTGAATGATCTCTAATGTCATGCAACTTGGAGGATCTGGGACATCTGGAAAACCCTATATATCTCATGATAGATTTACTTAAAGGTCAACTACAATCGCCCCTCCCAGGGGTGTCCTGTGTGTAATGTCCAATGTTTCATTCCAGTCATGTAAGGTACAGAATCACCTGCTGATAGAGGATGGTGGTTGGAGAAAACAGCACTCACATCAACTTCTCCCTGCATCATTACACAGTAAGTGCAGTACTCTCTAATATTGCCTCCTTGGGGGTGGGCCCATAACATCCTGTGCTCACTCAATCTGGAAGACTGAGGACATCTTGTGGTTGGAATAGGAAGTATTTTTTGAGGAATTTTTTTTGTACCTGTACATATGGGACCCTTAATAAAACAATAAAAAAAATAACTTTTAAACTATTTTCTGTAGAAACAATGTACATTCCATACTAATCCAATATTCTAAGGAGTCTCTGATACATAGTGTAAAAATACTGCAGTTCTCCAGGATGAGCCGAAAGTCATCAAACTTGGAATGACAAGGTGACCGCGGATATATGAACTACTTTCTCATTTACCGTGGCGCTCTTTGAAATCCTATCTCTCCTGCTCACGTTCGGAAGCTGATTATAAAGGAATGGGAAAGTATGATTTGATAAAGCATCTTAAGCTAACAGCATCAGATAAAAAGCTGTGTGTGATGGAGGATATAAAATGTGAAATAAAAACAAATTGAGCCCATGCCACTATATGCTCCTTTTTTTTCTACAGCACAGTTGGGGATCTGTATAATCTCATTCCACTTCAAAGGAATTCACAGTAACCCTTTAAGAACCAGATTGCGGTCTGTGTGAAGTGCTTACCTGATAAATGGCTTATTGCAGAAATGGGAGCAAGGACTCGCTTTGCATGATCAGAGGCCACCCCACAACCCATGTGCTCTATACCAAACCAATACAAATCCTAAATTAAATTGGATTGAAATGCTCTTTTTTGTGGTTTGAGAACCCATAAAGTGTGACATATAAACCTTTAGGTATATTCCTTACAAGCCACAAAAGATATAAATTGACTTTGTGGACACTAAATGCATTTGCAAACCTGGTTATTACCCTGTAGCCTGTGTGGGAGGGACCCAGGAGCGCCAGCCACTAGAAAACTACAGAGGGGGTGGAAACAAGACCAATCACCCTGCACTAGAAGAGTGTACAGCAATGGTTGACCTTTATTTGGGGAAGGGGGTACAATGGTAACCACACAATCAATATGTTGCCTCCTGCGTTGAGACTCTACAATAGCCATTTTATTTTGAACTTTTGGAGCAGGCATGGTGGAGCAATTCATCCTAAAATGTAATAGCGGGAAACTGAGCTTGGTTCTCTCAGCAGCTCAGCTCAACCTGCTTTCCCAGTGTCTCTGCTCTGTGTTAACATTGGAGATTAGAAGGCTGGCAGGCCACTGAGTAATTTTATGGTGGGATAGGGGCACATAGTTAACTGAAAAGTGGTTTCATAGTTAACTGAAAGTGATTTCAGGTCCATGGGGAAGACAAGCTGCTAAATCACCGTATGGAGGGGTAGCAGAAGAAGCTGAACAGCTGGATCACTGCAGAGAGGGGAGTGCTGCACTGCTGAGATAAAATACTGCAGTGCTGTGAAGTTTAGGAGTTGAGGGTGAGTTACTCAAAAGTGCCTGCAGCTACAGAGGTCAGTGAGGGCTCATTTTAAAGCTCATTATTTGCTTGTGAAGGGTACACACATGGGCCCAAACCCTGGCTACTGGTTCACTTTATGCTTTAAGCCATATTAACACAGCAGAAGAAGCTATACATGGCCAGGACTTTTTAAAAATGTTCTGCAGTTTAGAATACAATAACCACTAAGACAAGAAGACTTTAAAAATGACAGCTCTTTCAGGCACCAACAAAAGGATAATGAGCATCGATTGTCAGAGCTTACAGCTTCCTTGATGGCTTCAATACAACAAATACAATCAACACTAATGCTAAGGAAACAATGTTTTATTTAAATGTACACAGTCTGCAAATACTAGGCCATCTGAAGGAAAGACAAAGCTCTAATTACTCCGCAGATGGAGTGTGGCGCTGTCTCAGCGGAGCAGATGGGTGACACAGACAGAAATACATGCAGTAATTTGTCATTTATTTAACATATGTGCAGGAAGAATTCACAGAAGGCTAGATAAAAGGGCATGTCATGCCTGTGATGTCCACTAGGTGATGCCCTGCAGCTTACCCACTTTATAAAGTTAGTAAAAGTCTGCAAACTTGTATAATAAAAAAAAAGCAGTAAGAGAGGCATGGCATTAGTATGAACCAAATCAGAGAAAGAATGAAGAATATAGGAGGGATTAATACTAAACCTATATTTTGCTTTATTTTCTATGTCCCAATTTTCAAGCTCCTGTGCTTTGCCTTTAAATTCCACCACAGTTCTTGTCCCACTTACCTTTCTAACTTGATAAAAAAATACCCTCCCTAGCTGCTCTATTCGTTCCTCCAATGACCTACTAATGAATTCCTCACTCATAACCTCATCACACGCACGGCTCCAAGACTTTTCTGGAGCTGCCCCAACTCTCTGGAATGGTCTTTCTCGTCCTATTCGGTTTGTTCCTACTTTCTGCTCATTTAAAAAAGCACTCAAAACCCCATTTTTCAAACTTGCCTACCCATCTTCTTCTGTTCTTTGAAACCTCCACTACTTCCCACCACTACATATCTCCCATCCTATTGTGTGGTAATTCCCCCACCTCCTAGATTGTAAGCTCTTCGGGGCAGGGTCCTCTCCTCCTCCTGTGTCACTGTCTGTATCTGTCTGTCATTTGCGGGTACAACGAGGGTATAAACAGATTATTTTAGTTCATACATTAGTAAATAAAAAGAAAAATTGTACATCGCAATGTCCCATAGTTGGACATTTTAAGGACCCTCAATATGGCAGTGTGGATTTACACAAATATGTATTCCATAACAGATGTTCAATTTGAATTTAGGATTTTGAGACAGTTTACTTTTTAATTAACAGAAGAAAATGTTGGGTAATTTCTGTATTGATTGACTTTGTCTATTGCACAGGCTTTCTAATAGGTATGCTAGGTATACTACAACATTGGATGTTATCACTCTATATAATATGCAGTGCCACATCCATCTTCATTGCAGTGTCTTATACCTCTCTATTATTATTAGTAATCCATGCCTCCTCTGTTAATCATAGTGCTTAGTATATATTTCCTTTCATACAATGCTTGTGTTCCTAGCAGTGTCTTCTGAATCTAATATATTAAATATACTATATTATGACTATATTAAATGTCTAGCACTTTTCCATTTCATGTAGTGCCCATAGAATTCTCTGTTACAAGCAGTATCTTACACCTCCCTTCATGCTCAGTGCCTCATGCCTGTTTATTAGATATAGGTTCTCCATCTCTCCATTATACAGTGCTTCTCTGTTATTCTGGGTATTTAATTCTTTATTACACACAGTGCCACATCCATCTTATTGCAGTGTCTCATACTTGTTGCTGCAAGTGTCTCAAGCCTTTCTATTGAACACAGTGACTGTTATCTTACAACTCATAACTGTAATATAAGCAGTATCTCAGTATCTCTATTAAGTACTGTTCCTAGTATTTCTCCATTGCATTCCATATTCTTATACCTTTCTATCACAAGCAATAACACATGACCTTCTTTACACTTAGTGCCTTATACCTTTTTATCAGATACATGTCCTTTTACCGCTTACCTAACACCTAGCACAAAGCACTAACCTTTTCTCTAGTATTCAGGATATCTCATTCTATATTACACGCAGTGCCACATCCATCTTTATTGCAATGTCCCAAAGTTTTCCATTTCTAGCAGTATCCAATGCCTCTCTAGTATTCTAGTAATCTCACACCTAGTATTTTATGTAGTCTTCAGCACTCTGTATCTGTTATCTTTATTTAAAGCAGTGTTTAGTATCTCTCCATTTCATTCTATATCCTTATACCTCTATGTCACATGCAGTATCTTGCTCCCTCTACATTCAGTGCCTGATACCTGTTTTGGATACAAGAACTCACACCTCTTTATTACACAGTGCTCATCCTTCTCTTTTATTCAGGATATCCAATTCTTCTATATTACGCGCAGTGCCACATCCATCTTTATTGCAGTGTCCAATACCTCTGTATTATTTGGAGCATTTCATGCTTCTCTGCTAAACAATTTCCATTTCATATAGTGCTCATATTTGTGTTACAAGACAAATTTCATTATCCTTATTACCTGTGGTGCCTGGTATCTCTCCAATTAATTCAGTGCTCTTTTACTTCTATATTACAAACAGTAACTTATGCCTCCCTTTACACTCAGTGCCTCATACCTCTTTATTAAATACAGTACATGTTGTTCTCATACTTATTTTTAATACAACATTCATCCATCTTGTCTTCATTGTGTCTCCTTCTTCTATATTACAACAAGTGCCTCATACCTCTTTATTAAATACAGAACATGTTGTTCTCATACCTATTTTTAATACAACATTCATCGATCTCTCTTATTCATTGTATCTCCTTCTTCTATATTACAATCAGTGCCTCATACCTCTTCTATGAAATCCATTGCTTTTCCCTTTGCATATCAGGATTTTCAGGTAGAGTTAATAATTCTCAGTTCTGTTACATTTAAATGTAAGAAGTATTAAGCTGCCCACACACATTTGGCAGTTACAGAAATTTACAGCAGACTGATATGGAAAGGTATTTTTAATCACATTAAATTGCAACAAGGCTCATTAGTTTAGTTTTTTTTTTTTTTTCAAATGTACATTTTTTGTGTCATGTCATTTACAGCGTAATTTGTACATTGCACCTGTCATTTCTCAGTACAAATCTGGAACATTCTTGTGTACATTATGTACATTTTAACAAATAAGCAAGCAATATATATTGAATTGCCTGCTTGTCTCTCTTATCACTCAGACTTCCTCATATTCTCCTGGAAATCCTGACATAGCAGGCTAACGACTGTACATTTCCAGCATTATCATGCAGAGGATCGGCACACAATGTACCTGGATTGCTGGGAATTTTCCACACAAGCGGACTGTAAGGTTCTACAGTCTATTATGAGTACTGCAGATCGCTACAAATATCAAGGCGTGTGTGAAGTCTTGGGGGTGCAAGAGATCCAAATTTGTAGAACAATCCATTCCTTTTATACTGGGTGACCAAGGGTAATAAACAGAATATGGCGCTCTTTTAGGTTGGCCACGGTTTGGATCTTTGATGGAAGGGTCATGCTTGAAGCCAAAATGCCTTGAGATGTATACAGGCAAACGGACCTTTCCACTCTTATATTGCACAGACTGGTCATGTCACATACCTGACAAGAGGGCCTACCTTGCACCTTTTGCCCAAAACCTCCTGGATTTAGTGGCAAGGGGTACAGGACAAGGGCTTGCATGCACAGCTACAATGCATCCGCATGCAACAGGTGATATGAAGACCATCTAGTGTTTCTCACCCAGAGTTCCTCCAGAGTTTACTAGGGTTTCCTTGAGCAATGAGCAGTTTGTGGCAGGTCCATGCAGAGTTGTGGACTGGAACTGGTGCAGCGCGTAGGAGCAAGGTCAGAATTGAGGCCGGGGTCAAGATAAGATGGGCAGAGAAGGTATTAAATCAGCAGGCAGAAAGTGAAGTCAGGACACAAACCAAGTCAGCAGCCAGTAGGCAAGCCAGGTCAAACGCAGAAGCTGTGGTCTGGTTCTGGCTAAAAATTGCCAAGAAGCACTTTCCTTCTGAGCCGAGAAGCAGCCAAGAAGCAACTTTCCTAATTTTAAGTTGTGCTTTGAATTGGGCTGCTGGCACCAAAGCCACTGCCAACTTTCCACAAGCTGGTCTCCAGGCTAGGTTAGGGACCATTTCTTACAACTATCAAATTATATATAACATTATACCCTATCTAGGGTAGCGTGCCCTTTTCTTCAGTATGATTGTGACTTGTGTACAGGACGTGTCCTCATATGGGGTTTAGATCTGTTCCCTTCAATGGGCATCTTGAGTGCCCTGTCCAGAACAGAGGCATATGGTATGTTGTTTATGGTATGTGTTTATTAGTACCAGGTATAGGCAATATAAAAAGCAATAAAACCAAAGAAATATCCAAGAGTTGTATTAAATATCCATGAGTGATTGGAGTCTTTCTACAAATGAATCGTTTAAAAAGATGGCCAATATAGGGGTTGGTAGACAGTGGGCAAAAAGTTGGTTCTTAAAGAGTCAGTCCACTAAAAGTGGATGGCAAGCCTGCAAGGCTGGGTGTAAAGGGGAGTGGCACAAGGCTGGGTACAAAGGGAAGTGGGACGAGGCTGGGTGCAAGGCAGAGTGGAACAAGGCTGGGTACAAAGGGAAATGGCACAAAGCTGGGAACAAAGGGGAGCAGTGCAAATCTAAATGCAAAGGGGAGTGAAACAAGGCTGGGTCCAAAGAGGAATGGCACAGGGCTGGGTACAAAGGGCAGTGGTGCAAGGCTGGGTACAAAGGGGAGTAGCGCCAGGCTGGGTGAAAAGAGGAGCAGTGCAAAGCTGGCTGCAAAGGGGAGTGGAACAAGCTTGGGTACACAGAAAACTGGCACAAGGCTAGGTACAAAGGGAAGTGGCACAAAGCTGGGTACAAAGGGGAGCATGGCAAGGCTGGGTGGTTCAGGGCTGGGTGCAAAGGGGAGTGGTGCAAAGCTGGGTGCAAAGGGGAACGGTGCAAGGCTACATACTAAGTGGAGTGGCACAAGGTTGGGTGCAAGACAGAGTGGAACAAGGCTGGGTAAAAAGGGGAGCAGTGCAAGGCTGGTCACAAACAAGAATGATTCAAGGTGGGTACATCATGGTACAAGGCTGGGTGCGAGAGTGGGTTGCGCAAAAAGTGGTATGCATGGGTGACAAAAGTGAAGAAGTTTCAATGATTAGGTGGTTGACAATCAGGCAGTGAGGTTTGCGGTAACAGCAGCTGCTGAAAGGTGCACAGCAATCCAAAGGGGTGCACAGGTGGCTGAAGCTTTTTAGAGGGATTTTTTTTTTTTTACTGAGAACAGATTTTTGCCATGGGAGTTTTTTTTTATTGTCTGAATGCCAACCATCAGTCCCATTAATGCAGTGTGGTCACACCTAATGTTCACACACATAGCATGGATGGCATCCAAAATTTTTCATTGGTTTTTAGTTACGATTCAAACTTTCAACACAAAAATTGGTGTATAAAATTCTGTATAAATGCTCTGAAAATGTTGTGCAGTGGGCGTGTTTGGGAATCCAGAATTCTTCTAGATCACAAACAAGAATGAAAAAGGGTTCCCAAGCCGAAGTGACGTGACCGTGGCACTGCCGCATTACCGGCTGGTCCACCCTGAATCTCACGGCTTCTCTCGCAATGTTGATTGGATGGAACATTTAACGTTCCTTTTTTTTTTTGTATTTTTTTTGTATTTTATACATTGTAGTACATGATCTGAAGCTGGGTAGTGGCATCCAGTGTAACATAAATAAGACGCAATGCCAAGTGATTCTGGCACCGCCGTACTACAGGGCAGATGGCCAGGGTGATAGAAGGCTGCATGGCCAAGTCAGATAAATGCGCTTCGCTCTGTACGTGCCATGCGGGCAGTTCTCCGGAGGGTGTCTAATGGCCCATCATCCATAACATTGCTGGAGTGCCGTATTCAGGCTTAGCCTAGTGCCCAGAACACACCGTGCAAATCCTGCGTAGCAAACCCATAGCAAGAACAGCTAATGCGATCGCTCTCTCTGCCCACACGTTCCTGGCTGTAAAACGAGCAGCCATAATAACAAGTTTTATCGATGGATTTTTACCAGCTTGTAACACCCTAAAGGGAATGAATTTGTTTAAAAGTTTCTAAACTCAAAAATCAAAATGTAATACATTGTAACCTTCCTGCCTGGAGATGTGGTGGCTGCATTAGTTTTCTTTCTTACAGGCCAAAACATTTTCTGCAAGCACAGATAAATACACATGACCTTGCTAAGGATCAAAAATCTATAACTTTGTTCACTGATCTCAATGTTTTTACTCTTCAAAGTTATCTTGTGAATTACAGAAATTCTTCACCTTCTGTATTAAAGATGAGGAGAAGGAAGGTGTATGTTTTCCATATGAGGAAATCAGTCTGGAGTGGCAACGCTACACTTCCATCTATAGCCGGGGTTGTCACCCTACGACAGGGGCACAAGGTAATAATAAAGCCCCAGAACCGACGTCTTATTATGGATCCTTACAAAAAGGGAAAATCCTAAATACAAACAATGTGCATGAGTGATTGGACACATATCTGCATGGACATAAAGCTTGCAAGTGAACCTACCTGAGGCTGCCTATAGGTAAAAGCCTAACCTCATAGGATTCTTTTAACAGCGGGTATGGGGGAGCACACGGGGCCTTCAAGATTCTTACATGAAATATTATATATCATTGGTCTTGGTGCCTAAACTGGGGAGCCACTTTGGAGACATATGTGAGTAATTGAATTATATATAATAATAAATGCGATAGTTCTTTGAATTGATGCTGAAAATTATTCTGTGATTCTAGTCTGCTCTGTTCCTGAGTAAGCGGATTTTGCTCCGTGAAACGCGTTGAACATTTAGTGCCTACCGACATAAAACAGACAAAATATGTCAATGTAACGATCAATTTGATGGTTTCATGTATTTTTCATGAAGTTTTGAGAAAGGTAATGTTTTATGCTTTGGTCTATAAATGTTGCATATGTTATTAATAAATGCCTTTAAAGTCCCGAGGTTATCTATTCACACTGAAATCCAATATATGTATCTTGAATAAGGATGTGGCATATGATACTATTCTGATAGATTAGAGGAATTGTCCTTAATTATTTATAGGATTTCATATTTACCAACTGTAGACAGCAGGTGGCGATCTTTATGCAAACATGGGCACTCCCTGGATGCTCCTTGATATTTTTTTTTTGTTTGTTTTATTTTTTAATGGTTACTTCTTCTCCACATGCACTCCAGCAATGATACTCAATTTATTACTGGCTGGCTACTAGCGGGAATTACCAGAAAGCCAGGACAATAATCTACATACAGCACAGTAACTGCCTGTTGTCACCCGATGATAGGATATGTAATAAAGGTCTGATAAATGAAAACTAATGCAGCCACCATCAGGACCAGTAAGTGGCAATATGGGACATCTTGGGTTTGCATACACCTTTGCTTCCCATGGCTGCATTGACTCTACAGCCCAGCACAGATGCAGCAAATATAAATAGCATGCAGGGGTAGATATACAACTAATGGGGGCAGACAGGGTGTAGCGGAGGATAACAGGGGGCACCTGGAAATGGACAAGAAGCAGTCACTGATAGCATTATCTTCGGTGAGGGACAGGCCAGCCGGCTTCTCTTCAGGGCCGGAGGGAGGGGACGGGGAAGGGGACATCGGCTATTTTTAAGTCCACCAGTGCCCACCCAGTGCCTCGCTCCTCGTTTGTTTCCTGTTGAACAATACGATGGGGAAGAATTGTTTGGTTGGCTGCCAGCAGCACAGAGCACACTTATCAAGGTCACTCCAGTGGCGGCGGGCCTGGAGGTTTATAGGGGGCCGAGGTGTGGCCCTGCCACCGGGCCCCAACATGGATGCTGATTGTTTAAAGAGCAGCTGCAGGCCAGAGCTGCAATCCGTCAGCCGGCTGCTAACAATGTACATGTGAGTCATTATTCAGGGCCACGTCTATGGCCTGCGGGTCCCTAAGGGCCTGGGGTGGTGAGGGCCATTGTGGATCTCAGGCAGACAGCTGGTCAAATAAAAAATGAGGGAGTGTGTGTGGGGGGTGAATGTGATATTGTAAGCTTGATGGTGCTTCCCTCAAACGATCGTATCCAGTGTCTGTACATTGATGGATTATATTTGAACGATCGTATTGTTACAGCATATACAGAATTGTGCAGAACATGATTGTTCAAAATAATCAGAAATAATAATCAAAATAACCGTGGATCATTCGTTATAATTATTGCACTTGTGTACCTAGCCTTAGATTGTAAGCTCTTCTGGACAGGGTTCTCTCCTCCTCCTCGTCTGTCATTTGCAACCCCTATTTAATGTACAGTGCTGCATACTATGTTGGTGCTATATAAATACTGTTTAATAACATTAATAATAAATATAATATATCATCTCTAACATATATATTGCATACGTGCGCAAAAAAAAAAAATGTCATTAAATTCTGTATACTGTACTAAATAAAACAGCTTTATATTCCCCATTTTCGGCTCATGTGATTGGCTCGTTTTGGCTTCTTTTCCAAAAAATCTGAACACCAGGAAATTTTCAGCATCCCCTGAATCCATTCTGAGACTCATTCTCGTCTAAAGGCATACAGCTGCTGCAGCTTTTGCCAATGCAGCCCTGAGGATTCTCATGTGGATATAATGAAGGCGGACCCCTCGCCCAATCAAAAATAATGGAGCGAATACCAATTTCTTCTGCAGTTTTGCCACTATGCTGACACTTTTTTTTATTACACATTACACAGTTTTTATATAGCGCCAACATATTACTCAGCGCTGTACAAAGTCCACGGTCATGTCACTAGCTCACCATCTAATATCCCTATCATAGTCATATGTTTTTATTACAGTCTAAGGACAATTTTGAGGGGAAGCCAATTAACCTCACTGCATGTTTTTGGGATGTGGGAGGAAACCAGAGTACCTTGCGGAAACCCACACAAACACGGGGAGAACCTGCAAACTCCATGCAGATAATGTCCTGGCTGAGATGCAAACCTGGGACCCAGCGCTGCAAAGGCCAGAGTGCTAACCACTGAGCCACCATTCTGCCCTTTTCAGATTGCATTCCAGACTAATCCTCTATGGTGGAAAAAAAACCTTATCGGCATCAACTGAGCGCCTAGATAAATATCGTGAACATCTTTCACTGGTTACAATTTAGAGCTCTCTCTAGACAGGCTTCTTGGCTCCTGACATCTTCACCATTTCATCTAATCATTATCATTAGATCCGGCTAGGTTGCTGAATAGATCTCAATTTCCCGTGAAGAAGCCCAATAGGGTGAAACGTGTCGGGCTCAAGCACAATTTCCCCTAATGGGTTTATAGCCTGAAACAAAACCTATGGCAATAAGGAGAACTCTGTATAGAACCTATTCTCATGAAAGCTCCATAAAGATTACCCTGGGGCTGAGACTTGAATTTCATATAAATGTATCTTATATAGTATGTACGTATATAAATGTACCGCTATAGGTATTGCTATATTTCATGTTTGATGTGTAAAGATCTTGCACTCAAATACATAATTTGCCTTGTTTTACCTCTTCGCTATATTTCCACTAAGGGGTTGGCAGCCATACCTTTATTTTATTATTTCAGTATTGGATCCAGTCTCTCTTGTTTTTTTTTATCCTGTATCTGACACATGGATCACCTGCAGAATATTTTACAAAATTTGCTTGAATAGAATTTTTGACCAATAAATATCTTTGCTGAAAATATAAATCATGTGCAGCCTGCGTTAATCTGTCTCCTGCATTGTTGGGAACTTGGTACTTTATTATTCTTAAACTGGATTTATATAGCGCCAACATATTATACAGCGCTGTACTTACAACATGTTTAAAAATTGTCCAGATTAAGTGGCAATCACAGGAGATCCCATTACACTGTACCTGAACAATAAACTAGATTATTAAATAGATCCAAACCCAATATTTACATTCCCCTATAGGCTTTGACGGATCATTTCTATAAGCCTGCAGCTTACCGGTACATTCTGCTGATCCTTTACCAGGGCACTTCCTGTTATGAGGTGACAACTGTCCCCGAGTTCCAGACTTGTGTTGTCACCTCATGCACACGGTAGAGATTGCATACGGCAGGAATGGTCCACCATTGTCACCATTAGGATGCTGGTTTAGACCAGGGATCCCGCTGAAGTGAACGAGGGGATCAGTAGTTTAAAAGTTGAAAAAAGTGATTTGTCAGCTGGTTTTCATGGATTCATTTATGGTGATGAAGCAACCAAAAATGCATTGAGTATTCCACATGTGCGTTAGGGCAGCCATTTTTTTTAACCTTAAAATGAATGTTTTTCCCCATTGGTGTGCCATGCAATACAGGTGTACCAAAAAGAAATGCACCCCATTGCAGAGGGAGGATGACCCAGCATTGCACACCGGAGTGCTGCCGGTGCTTGCAAACATGCGCATACGCACATAGGAACATTTATTTGTCTTATGCAGGTTACACAAATTACAATCAGATTGTACAATCTCCTATTAGGGATTCCTACAATATACAGCACACCAGCTTTGCTGATTGGAGAAGGACTGAATGAATTATTGTACAGCGCTGCGTAATATGTTGGCTCTATATAAATCCTGTTTACTAATAATAATTAATAATAATTGATTTTAGAGGTTCTTGTGTAAAACGGTGGCTGGGAATTTGTATGGATTTTGCAGTTTAAATCCTGATTGGATTGTATATGACCTCTTGCTATCTTAGCTTGGGCATACAGTATACATCTTTTTATAGATTAGATAAAAATATCAAATGGAAAATTCATTGAGAAAAAAGGGAAATTTGTATCAATCAGAGCAGGTGGTGGGCAGTCAATGGAGGGAAAGCAGACTAAGCTGGCAGCGCCATGTTCAATTCAGATTTCAGCTCAGATCTGTCCATTATTAAGTGGTGCAAGGCGGTGAAATGATCGATACCCCCTGATCGATTTTCAATAGGCTAAATATTGATCTGTTTCCTGATTGGCCAATCATCCAATAGTGTATGCCTAGGATTAATGTTCCGTCCAGCTCCTAGTGACATCAGATCCCTGGGGTGAATGTACCACCTCCTCTCTAATATGCCCATGGTTTGCCCCCTTTATCTCTTTTTTTAGGTCAAAGGGCACCCCGCCTGTCCCTGTGTTCCGAGGGGTCCGCAGGCAGATTGGTGTTTGTTCTCAGCCCTTTTCCTCTCGCTGTTCCCAACATGACCTCACTTCCACATCGTATCAACAACACACTTAAGGAGATGAAAACAAGGACACGAGTTCCTGACTACGGTGTACACAAAGGCTGGAGAAAGTATATGGGCCCTATGGGGCCAGAGGAAGGGACTACAAGTCCCAGCATACCTCCCATGGCTATGTATTAGAGTAGAAATACATAGGAAGTCATAGAATGTCATAATACTTAATAATGGAGTAAAAACAAATATATTCATTATATAAAAATGGGCATTTACTGATCCCTCGGGGGTCAGACTGGCAGCTGGGATGGGCACATTGCCATCCAAAGTCAGTGATTCGGATTCTTGTGCTGCTTAATTGGTTCTAAGATGAACCAGCTTGGAACATTTTACAGCGGGTGGAAGCTGGTGGTACTGACCCGCTCACTGCCAACCCATTCATTCCCTTCTGGGGCATTTGCTAGGACCAGCTCTGGTACTATTCTATTCCACACTTTCCAAAAAGAACCTTGTGGGGCTTCGCCAGCTACACACCATGGCACATTTTTATATGAATGAGATGAATCACATTGGGCATAGGTGCCTGGTACTGACCCACTCACTGCTGCCCAATTCATTTTCTATGGGCTGCCGTGGCATTTGCTAGGACCAGCTCTGCTAGAAGTCTATTCTGCGCTTTCCCAGCTTTCCAAAGAAGAACCTTGTGTGCCCATTTTATGATGAATGGGATGAATCACATTGGGTGTAGCTGCCAGTGCCAACATTTTCCAGGCGGTGGCAGCTGGTGGTACTGACCCGCTCACTGCTGACCCATTCATTCTCTATGAGCAATTACTGAGTTCATATCCAGTAGAAGTCTATTCTGCGCTTTCACTGATTTCCATAGAGATCCTGGTGGGGCTTCACATTTTTGGAGAAAAAACAAATGCATTCATTATATAAAATTGGGCAATTACTGAACCCTCGGGGGTCAGACTGGCAGCTGGGATGGGCACATTGCCACCCAAAGTCAGCCACTCGGATTCTTGTGCTGCTTAATTGGTTCTAAGATGAACACTTTTGGAACGGCTTGGAACATTTTACAAGAGATGGCAACTGGTGGTACTGATCCGCTCACTGCCACCCCAATCCTTCTCTATGTGCTGCCACAGAATTTTCTAGGTCCAGCTTCAGTACTATTCTATAAGAAAAACCCTGTGGGGCTTTCCAGCTACACACCATGGCACATTTTATATAAATGAGATGAATCATATTGGGTGTAGCAGCCTGTGCTATTATATTGGTTCTTAGATTAATTGGCTTTAAACATTTTACGAGGTGGCAGCTGGTGGTACTGACCCACTTATTGTCATACATGTTCTGCAGGGGTTTATCTGTATACTTGTGGGATGGAATAACCTCTATCCACCATTGGTATAGCCTCAGCATTTTATTCTGTGCCCTCTGTGGGCTGCCATGGCATTTACTAGGACCAGCTCTGGTAAAAGTCTATTCTGCACCTTCCCAACTTTCCAAAGAAGAACCTTTTCGGGCTTCGCCAGCTACTCACCTTGGCCCATTTTATGATGAATGAGATGAATCATATTGGGCATAGCTGCCTGGTTCTGACCCACTCACTACTGCCCTATTCATTCTCTATGGGCTGCCGAGGCATTTGCTAGAACCAGCTCTGGTAAAAGTCTATTCTGCGCTTTTTCCAACTTTCCAAAGAAGAACCTTGTGTGCCCATTTTATGATGAATGAGATGAATCACATTGGGTGTAGCTGCCAGTGCCACTTCGATGAAACAGTTTTTAACATTTTACAGGGGGTGGCAACGGGTGGTACTGACCCGCTCGCTGCTGCCCTAATAATTCTCCATGGGTTTCCATGGCATTTGCTAGTCTATTCCACCCTTTCACAGACTTCCATAAAAGAACCACTGCGCCACGTTTTATATGAATGAGATCACGTTGGGTGTAGCTGCCGGTATCAATGTACTGGTTCTGAACCAGCACTGAATATTTTATAGGAGGTGGTAGCCGGTGGTACTGACCCACTCATTGCCACGCCATACATGCAGGGGTTTTTATTGTGGGGCACAATAACCTCTATTCACCATCTGTATAGCCTCAGCCTTTTATTTTGTGTCCCGGCTCATTTTCAAAAGAGAACCAAAGCCCACTTCATATGAATGGGATGAATCACATTGCTTGTAGCTCCCGTTGTATTGGATCCTAGAAGAGCCAGCTTTGAACATTGGCAGTTGGTGGTTTTGACCCGCTCACTGCGGCCCCATTCATTTCCTATGGCCTGCCATGGCATTTGTAGGATTAGTTCTGATAGGAGCAGGGAAGCCTCCTGTAGACATTAAACCACTTCTCCTCCAGATACAAAGAGTGCCTTCTTGTCATGACCTTAAAAGATTTATATACCCTAACAATAATTTAGGTATCACCCCAGAAACTGAAATGCGCAGCTCTCACCTTCAACCCGTATGAACTTCATTCAGTCACATGACCTGCCACCAATCACAGAGCTCCCTTTGCTGCCTTGAGCAGAAAAGAACCTTACAGGGCATAACACCATGGACCATTTTCTATAGGACACCTTGTGTGTCACATTATAAATGAGCCCCTTTGTTGTAGAGATAGGAGAGTGGATAGGTCAGAGCAAAAGAAAACTGGGCAGGGCTGACACTTAGTCTGGATTTCTGCCAGGTCAGCAGATATTACTATTATTAAACAGGATTTATATAGCACCAACATATTGTGCAGCGCTGTACATTAAATAGAAACATTTTCCTGGACTTCATGTTCTTTAAATGGATATATCATATGGTGCATGTAATAAAAAGATGTCCTGTATTCCTGACTTTTATTTTGTGTAACCATGGTTGGAAATTGTCCCTTACTTCCTGTCCCAGGGACCCAAAAGCAAGTTAAAGGAGATCTATAATTTCCTTTTTTGAGGGTTGCCACCAGGACTGATTGTCCCCAACCTTGTCTGTCCCCCATGGCCATCGCACAGCTCCCCTATAAGCAGCCCTGAAATGAGACTTGTTTGGTTTTGGAAATTGTGATTTGACTGTTACAATGTTTCATAAGTAAGAACAAAATAACAAGATGAAGTCATTGCAGCTTCCTGCTGCCAGTTTGGAGCAAAGTTCTGGAAAAGCCAGGGAGAACTCCAGCTGCGGCTCAGCGTGGCCTCGATCTCCTCGGAATAAAAGAAATCTAAAGATAAACACGGACTGGTCTGAGGAAAGAGCCGCGTTATGTCATAGTGTGATGTAGCTGGGGTTCAGATCCTGCAAACCTGGCTGAAAATTGAAATCAGCCTGTGGGGATTACTCAAGGCAGAGAATTGGTGGGCTGAGAATGTTGTGATCGTTGTCTGTTCCTTCCTGTGCTGGCCTTGTCCCTGATTTGGTGGGACTGTCCTTCCTTATACTAGGGATAAGCGAGAATGCCTCTGGCATTCTCATGGGAATTTCCTTGAATTTCCGATGGTTCCATAAAATTTATAACAGGAGGATTCACAAGGGATTCACAGGATTCCCTGGGAATCCTCCTGATTGCGACCTCCAGGGCACTAGAAGTTAATTAACCTCTAGTGCCCGGGGATCCCACACTCTTCTCCATGAATGCAGCCACAGCTGCAATCATTGGGAAGATGCCCAGCACAGGAGAACCTCCAGACATTGTAATATAAGAATCTCTTACAAATCATACATTTGTATCTGTAACATGTATCAATTGTAAGAGATATATATATTACAATGTCAGGAGCTTCTCCTTTGCTGGGCATCTTCCCAATGATTGCAGCTGTGGCTGCATTCATGGAGAAGAGTGTGCGATCCCCGGGGCACTAGAGGTTAATTATTACCCGGGGATGCATGATGCAGTCCTGGAAATCCCCCTGTTCAGCTAGAGCTCGACCTCTCAGCGAATCAGAAAGCCGTTCTCGCTTACATTTTCGGGAAGCGAGAAAGACCCGATTCGCTGCGAGATCAAACTTAATATTCTTGCTCGCTCATCCCTACTTCATACCTCCCAACTGTCTGATTTGGTGGGACTGTCCCTCTTTCCCATGCCAATCTTCTTACTTTCTTCAGGTTATAATCTTCAGTCGATTTGCCCAATCACCATGCAGTATGTCACCTGAGCTCAGCCCCCTCCTGGGCAGGGTGGAATCTTCTATCTGAGATATCCCACCCCTGAGCACAGGTGGAACTCTCACCCCACGACCCCTGGAGGGAGGACACCGAAAGCTTTTCAGGGGGCCGCATTGCTTCCATGTTATGCCCCTGGGTGGGGGAGAGGCCCAGAGTAATTGTACAGAATGAAGAAAGGCATTGACCAGGAGTGACATCATCGCAGTATTTTTAGCTGGTTGTGCATCGTTTTAGTATTGAGGGGCCACAGCTTGCAGAATGGACGCTGTTAATGTTTAATCCATTTTCTTTAGTTGGTGATTAAAGGCAAATCACTGGAGGCAGCTACTGTTTTCTTCTTTTTGAGCTTTGATCAGATTTGAATTGGCACGTGGGAACATCTGTGTGCTGCATTGCCATAAGAATGGTTTGCATGATAGAAATATATATATAGAACACTCTTTCATCCAGAAGGACAGTGCCATCTTTATTCAGGGTATTACCCAGGGTTATCTTCCTGGGTTGAGATGCCAGTAAATCCCGGTACCTCTGCAGATGTTGGCTGTTTAGCCCTTGCTGTGACTTCTTCCCTTGGGATTTGTTACAAAGTTGCAATGTTTTATTCTTTGCAATCTCATCACTGTGGGCAGAGACTGAGAAAATGATTCTTCCTGCCTGCAGAAAACTTAACATATACACATTGGGTCTGAATAATTAAAGCTCTTTAGGAAAGAAGAAGATGGAATATCATGGGTGAACCTGGGTGATCCAGCAAACCTGGAATGGGTTCCTCCTCACACCTATGGTTATGTTTTAGGAGAACCTGCTGTAGGCTCCCATGGGTGGTGCAGAATAGGGACCTTGGTGGAAGGGGAAATTCTCCAATCTTTGTGACGTAACAGTTTTTCAGATATTTATGAATCAGATGAGTATGTGATTGGTCACCACAACGTTCATTAAGTTTTTTTTTTTTTAATGCTGTCTGTGTTGGTCATATTATGAAGTATTTGGGTGAGTAATACTTTATCAGAATTCTTCTCCGGTCTTCCCAGATACCTCGTGTCCTAATCTGCTGTCTGATGTAAATTATTGTTGTGTGAAGTCTTTTAGAACAAAAAGAGGAAATTGTAATGTCACATGATAAAATAACGCAGCTTACAAAAACTAATCCCTGATATGGAGATCAATTAATATTAACATGTTAGTGGAATTTTGAAAGCTGGCAGCAATATTGGTAAATCTGCAGCTTCCATGTCCCTACTCATACCCCCAATAGGGATGAGCGAGTTTTTAAAATTGTACAGAAATTGTAAGCTGGATCGGCCAGTGTAAATTCCCCAAACGAGATCTCATTAAAAAAAAAATTTTAAACAAAAAAAAAAAAGATTGCGGGCTGTGCTGATTAATGAATGCAGCACTGGCTGCATTAATTGATCAGCTCAGCGTGCGATCCCCGGAAAGCTTTCCTCAGCCAATCAGAGAGCACTAGAGGTTTTGAACGGGGAGACATGTCCCCATTTAACCTCTAGTGCCGGGGAGCGCACACATGATTCACAGGGTTGTGTGAACAAATGCATTTCTAAGAATCTACTGCGATTTCCTCCATCTTCCCATGGTTTCGCAAAGTCGGTTTGATGAAATTTCAGGGATCCATCAGAAGTTTGAGTAAATTTTAATGAGAATGACAGAGGCATTCTCACTCATCCCTAACCCCTAACTGCCCCTGATTTGGAGGGACTGTCCCTCTTCATACCCCCAACTGTCTCTGATTTGGAGGGACTGTCCCTCTTCATACCCCCAACTGTCTCTGATTTGGAGGGACTGTCCCTCTTCATACCCCCAACTGTCTCTGATTTGGAGGGACTGTCCCTCTTCATACCCCCAACTGCCCCTGATTTGGAGGGACTGTCCCTCTTTATACCCCCCAACTGTCTCTGATTTGGAGGGACCTCTGTCCCTCTTTGCCACCGTTTTGGAGGATGAATACACCTCTGTACAAAATGTAACATTTACAAATACAAAATGTTATTTTGGACTAAACCTTCAACTATCCTTTGAAATATTCAATTTGTTATCATGACAAGCAAATAAAAAGAAAATATAATTGAGATAAAAATCAGTTGTTGGTTTAACCAATCATTTTCTGGGCGTGGCATTTACCTAAACACTTTGAGTCCAGAAGTCAGGAATTCTGATATTCCCTCTGGTTTCTGCTTTCCGAGGGTCGTTGACCTTTAGTAGGGGAAGCGGCCCATATCACCAGGCTCATGATGAGGGTTTTGCCCGCTGGACGTGTGGCACCAAACGTTTCTCTACAGAAGATGAAAGTTAAAGGAAAAAACAAGAAGTCTGAGGGATTCCTCGGCCGTGCCCCTTTATATGCACAACAATGCCGGGCAGGGAGGGATGACGAGCCATTGTTCTTCTGATTATTTTTAGTGCTGTGCACATTACACAATGCCCAGATTTCATTAGATTACCAGGGACACAATGGGCCCATCCATGGACGGGCAGGTGTGGGGTAACACTGGGACCGGGCTAAGGAGAAATAATAATGAATTGTAATCTATTCTATTTTTTTCTATTTTTGTAATACTTTTTTTGCTATGTATATAAAATATTTAAGGTCTGATCTTATCATTAGTGCTTTCACCAAAAATTCACACAATATTCACCCAAGATGTATCTATTTTTACAGAAGCTTTGATAAGAAAACTAAATACATTAGGGGTGAGGATTGTGGGAATCTTGGGTGAAAAGTTACAACTACACCATAAACAGATCTGTTTAAACAAACCCATTGCGCATCACTTTTTTTAACCCTAACCTGTGTCCTACCCCAGTACCCATCCTATTGTACCCCTAAACCCTAATTAACACTCAACCTAATGCCAACTTTTACACTAACCCAGAGTTTTAGCCCTAACCTGCACCCCCTCATTTAACCCTTATTCAATCCCATAAACCCTGATTATCTAACCCCAACAGTCAATTTAGTTCTAACCCAAACTACAACCTAATGCGTAATCCTAGCCCCTCATCCCAAACCCTAACCCCAAATCCCAATCCTCACGGTTATGTAGAATTTTGACCCTAATTTTCATGCTACCCCAATACCCTATTTAGTTCAAACCATAACCATCAACCTGATCCCCTTCTATAACCCTAAACCCAAACTCTAACCCTAACACTTAACCTTTTCCCTAATGTCCATTCTAAAAATTTTAACCCTAGCCAGCACTCTAACCCCTAATTTTACCCTTTATTCCATTTTATAAAATCTGTTACTTACCTAACCCTAACACTCAATGTATTTTTAACCCTAACTACAGCCGAATGCCTAATTCTAGCTCTCATCCTAAACCCTAACCTCTAACACTTACCCTTATTCCAAACCTTAATTCTAGGAATTTCCATGGGTTCTCGAAATTTCGGGCAAAATTTTACGAATCCATCGGAAATCACTATGGGAGGATTATCACGGCTGCATTTATGAATACTCCTCTCAGAGTTCCGAGTCATGCGGTTTGCGTTTATGAATGAACGGGGCCGTGGGAAAAATGAGTGGATTTTTCCCACGGTGCATTCATTCATGAGCAGCCAGCGAGACTCACGCTGTGTTCCTGAATTGAGAACACAGAACTAGTAAAGGGCTGCAGGAGCAATCAGGGCAGCTCTGCTCCCTTGATTGGTCTTGCAGGTCCCAAAAATTTGGTCTTGCCGGGAGAATTTACAAAGGCCGTTCTCGCCCACCTGTTTGGTAAGCGAGAATGGCCCAATTCACTGCTAGATCGAATTAATAAAATTTGCTCGCTCATCCCTATTTAATTCTAACCCCAACACATAACCCAATACCTAAACCCACATGCCAAAAAAACAGAATTTTATTCTAGTTCCAGCCTTAACCATCAACGTAATCCCTTTCTGTAACCCTAACACTCAACCTAAACCATAATCCCAACCTCACAATAACCCAGAATTTGAACCCCAACCTGCATCCTACCCCTTACGTTTTTCTTCCTCCTATAAAAGCTTCCATCACGTACCTAACCCTAACACTCAGTTTAGGTTTGACCCCTAATGCCTAATCCTATTCCTCATCCTAAACCATAACCCTAACAATCTAGTTCCAACCCTCAAACACACAACCTAACCCCAAATACCAACCCCCCCCCCCCCCCCACAAAAATCCAGAATTTTAACACTAGTCTATATCCCATTCAATACCTGATCACATTCTAACCCAAAATATCAATTTAATTTCTTTCTGTATCCCTAACACTCAACCTACCCATAATACCCAGAATTTGAACCCTAACCTGCACCTTACCCCCCAAATTTTTTCTTTACCCCATAAAACTTATTACTTATCCAACCCCAACACTCAGTTTAGTTCTAATCCCTAATGCCTAATCCTAGTCCTCATCCTATACCTTAACCCTAATGCCTAATCCCAACACTCAACCTAACCTGAACCCTTACCCTAAACCCTAATTCTAACCCTAACACACAACCTAACCCCAAATACCAACCCTACAATAACATAGAAATTTAAAGCAAACATGCATCCTACCCCAATACCCAATTTACTTCTAACTTTAACCATCAACCTAATCCCTTTCTGTAACCCTAAACTCAAACTAACACTCAACCTAACCCCTAATGCCCACATTAATAAGAATTTTAACCCTAGCCCCCAATTTTATCCTTTATTCCACCCCTAAAACCCTTTTACCTATCCAACCCTGTATTTCTAACCATTACTACTACCTTAAAACTAATCATAACCCTCATCCTTGAACCCAACTCGACCCGAACACTCAACCTCACCCCTAATCCCAAAAATCCCTAAAATAACCCAGAATTTTAACCCTAATCTGCATTCCATCCCATTTCCAATCATGTTCTAATCTTAACCATCAGCCTTATTCCTATTTGTACCCTAAACCCATCCTCACCCCAAATCCCAACCCCTAATATAACCTAGAATTTAAACCCCAATCTGCATTCCATCCCAATACCAAATCTTGTTCCTTCTTTAGCCAATCTAATCCCTTTCTGTAACCCTAAACACAACCTAACACTCAACCTAACCCCTAATACCCATATTAATAGGAATTTTAACCCTAATCCCCAATTTGAACCTTTTTTTACTTCCAATTAACCCAGTTACTTATCCAACCCTGTATTTCTAACCTTAACTACTACCTAAAACCTAATCCTAGCCCTCATCCTAGAACCCAGCTCTACCCTAATCTCAACCCCTAATATACCCCGGAATTTTAACCCCAATCTGCATCCCATTCCAGTACCCAATCTTGTTCTAATCTTAACCATCAGTCTAATTCCTATTTGTACCCTAAACCCAACCTCACCCCAAATCCCAACCCCTAATATAACCCAGAATTTAAACCCCAATCTGCATTCCATCCCAAAACCCAATCTTGTTCTTACTTTAGCCAACAATCTAATCCCTTTCTGTAACCCTAAACCCAACCTAACACTCAACCTAACCCCTAATTCCCACATTATTAAGAATTTTAACCCTAACCCCCAATTTGAACCTTTATTCCCTCCAATTAACCTGGTTACTTATCCAACCCTGTATTTCTAACCTTAACTACTACCTAAAACCTAATCCTAGCCCTCATCCTAGAACCCCAACTCTACCCTAATCTCAACCCCTAATATACCCCGGAATTTTAACCCCAATCTGCATCCCATTCCAGTACCCAATCTTGTTCTAATCTTAACCATCAGTCTAATTCCTATTTGTACCCTAAACCCAATCTCACCCCAAATCCCAACCCCTAATATAACCCAGAATCTAAACCCCAATCTGCATCCTACCCCAATACCCAATCTAGTTCTTACTTAGCCATCAACCTAATTCCTATCTGTACCCTAATCCCAACATATAATATAACCCAGAGTTGTAACCCCAACCCTAATTTTACCCTTTAATCCACCCCGAACACCCTATTACTTATATTTCCCCCAAAAATTCATGCACACAATTCTAGCCAACAACAAAAATGTGGGAGCCAACGTATAATACCCCCGGTCGTCAGTACCCTAAAATAAGGAATGTCCGAGCCGCATTTCGTTCTGTATGGAGCTGGCACAGCACGGAACTCTTTTCAGGCTGTAAAAATAGTTTGCAAACACCTGACACAGGGGGGGAGGGAAAATCAGCGCGCTGAATATTATTCTCATAAAATAATCTAAAAATGCAACAAAGTAAAAATGTTTATTCAACAGTCGCCAAGAGGGAGTCGGAGGGCCCAGCCGGCACCCGTCAGTCACCGAACGCAGCAACAAAGCTCATCAATCCGAACCCAGCCGGACGCTGACAACCCCCAACGGTAACTCACCGCCGTTCAGACAAGCGTGCAAAGTTCAGCGCCTCCTGAAAGGACGAAGCGTGGATATGTGGGTGAATGCTATTCACCGGTACAGTTTCACTTCATTGTTCTTTTTAATTGGTTTTCAACTTTTGAAATAATGAATTTGTGCTGCCGTGGCATCTGACGCCCCCCTGGGCTAAATCAGACGGCAACTGGATTAAAGCGGAACTCCAGCCAAAGAATAAAAACATATTAGATTGGTGCTTGAATATATGATCTGAACATGAGTAATGGGAGACGTATACAGAAATAGAGAAACAGACTTAGAATGAACTCGATGCATGCAGGATGGTGTAATCCGGCTCCTGGCTTCCTTCTGGCACCTTACCCTGATGAAGCATAAGCAGCCGGGTTCACGTCTTGAATACAGGTCCGCTTTAACAGCGCGTAAAGTTTTCATTATTGAAAAAATTCCATTAGAATTACAGAAGGGCGGATTAAATAATTCACATTTATGATTTCGGAGAAAAAGTGCCGGAATAATGGAAACTCCAGGGAAGGAGTCAGGCGGGGCATACATTGATCTGGTATAAAACATTCATGGAGATGAATCAATGCCACAAATTTACACAACAGAAAGTGCTGGCGGCTGAAATGTTGGGGAGGATAATGATGAGCCAATCAGATTCCAGTAACAGCGATATGGTAAAGGGACACTCCAGCAAAAATCTCCCAACTGCCCCTAATTGGAGGAACTGTCCCTCTTCATACCTTCTTACTGCCCCTGATTGGAGGAACCTTCCCCTCCTTATATCCTAAAACTTCCCCCGATATGAAGGAACTGCCCCTCCTTTTACCTCCTAATTGCCCCTGGTATGGAGGGAGGGCCCCTCCTTTTACCTCCTAATTACCCCTGATATGGAGGGAATGCCCCTCCTTATATCTTCCAATTGCCCCTGATTGGAAGGACTGTCCCTTCTTACAACCATCATTTGGAAGTAGTAGTCGCTGCAGATGTCAGACACGCCCCCTGCTGAGTCAGAGCTACAGCCCTCCAATCAAGAAAAGCTCTCACTCCCTGCTGATTGGAGGACTCCAGCTAGCAAAGCTTACTAGTGGTGTTGGTGCAGAGAGGCTGCTGCTTACCACTTGCGATACTTGTGGTTCTACTGCCTCATCGCAGAGCCTGCATTCATTGGGCTCAAACAATTGTTCCAAAATTTTTAGTCCAGGACTAAAAATTTGGAACATCAGCCTCAGGCTAGAAGGGGGTAGCAGCACATTGGATGATAAGGGTCATTCTAATTGAGCAGAATGAACCAGTGGGCTGATTGCCCAATCACAGTCTGGGGGAGGGACAAGACCAAATTTGTAACTAAACAAACACAGGTCCAGCAGGCAGAGCTGTGCTGCATAGCAGAGCAGTCTAAATCTCAGGTCTGGATAGACAGAGTACACACCCTTTGGCAGGTGACACATATTTGTATTTCTGCCCGGAGTTAAGCTTTATATTATTGTTAAACACCCTGCAGGCCGTACAGGTGATATCATAATGAGCGGCCTGTACCAGGAAAACATGACAGTCCCCGGCTTCTATATATAGAGAGAGATTTTCCTTTCTTTCAGCTGGGAGAGGCGCCGCGGAGCGCAGAGACCTGGAGACAGGAAGCAGCTTCTGCAGAGCTCCGCCAACAAAGGGAGAGAACCAGAAATAGACAATACAGAGACAGCAGAAATATGGCGAGACATCCATCAAATGTTCTGCTGGGTCCAGGGCCTCCACTGTCCTCTGATCAGCATAAGGAAGATCTCCGCATAGATCTCACAGGGGGCAACTGATACCAGTGGGTGGGGAGCCTCCAGTCAATCAAATTACAATAAAATTCCAACTATCCCATTGTATGTAATGAGGGAGAAATAAGGCCCTGATGGAGGACTCTGCTCCTTCCTCTATAACTCTCCTCTCCT
>NC_092858.1:171583802-171584386 GCF_032062135.1 Pyxicephalus adspersus
TCTGGTTACATTGTTGCAGATTCCCCTTTTCAGCACTCACTGGTGAGTTGTTGTATTGTATGTGGGTGAATCTAGGTGAATGTGCATTTAAAGAGCCATCGCAGACCAGACATTTAAAGGGACCATTGAATTAAATCCACCCCCGTTAATCTCCTCCTTACCATTGGCTGACATAAGGTTGTCACTACTAGAATACAATTAATACCAGTTCATACTCCCTTACATTCCTGCAATTACCTGCCACACCCCCTTTTCATCACATGACCCTGCCACACATGCCACGCCCATTTCATCCATAGGAGTCATGATGAGTGCAATTATTGTCTGCATAGGAGATTATTCACATGAGAAATACCTCCAGCAAATATTTATATCAATAGGGGAAGCCAGGCCAAAGTCCTCCATGCTCACCACACAAAAAGGGGAAATTGTAGGACGTGAATCAGCGTTGTCACCAAACCACATGAAAGAGTGCTGATTCATCGCACTATTGACATCAATGAATGATCGCTTCCATTCTGGGAATTATCCGCACTCTTTTTACACTTTGGCTGCTTTATATCGAACAACAGATACGGTATAGA
>NC_092858.1:171585337-171602952 GCF_032062135.1 Pyxicephalus adspersus
CTCATTTCTGCTATTACTGGAGGTTCTGTGGGCCACATTTGGATCTTGGCACATGGGGGCCGGTGACACGTGTGTAGATGGAAGGACAGCTGCTGATAATTTCTCTGTCTCTTCTTTATTTGCATTCCTCTATTGTGCAGCCAAACTCTCCGGTTAGCAGGGAAATGAATCCGCAGAGTTATGAACCCGGCCGCCTCTCCCTGCGTGTTTCCAGGCAAATATCTGGCTGGCCCAGGTGTGCACCATGTCTCAGAAATGTCCACCTCTGGATGACCTTATATATGTCATCCTCTCATCTCAGCACAGAGGGAATGAAGGCAGCCCAAAAGTTCACCCAAAGTCTTATTTGGCCCCTGAATGCCCCTAGATGAAGACCTGCCCACCATAGCTCCATTCATCATTAGTATTATACAGTATTTATATAGCGCTATCATATCACGCAGCGCTGTACAAAATCCAGTCGTGTCATTAAATGAATTCAATTCATGGACTGAGGTGAGATGCCAGGACCTGCAATGTGTTGGGTTCCATCATGCTTGTGTACAATGTAGATTTCTAAGGGGCCCATTCAGATCTTGGTACATTTTGTGTTTGCCAGCTTTCGTTGATGCGCATTTTATGAGGACACAGCAAAACATCCAAGAGAATGGACATGCAACATTGTTACAGGCATTTATTTCTATTGTGATCATATATATAAAATGTAGAGGTAAAGAAAGCAGAAACATGTCTATCTGTCATTTGCAACCCCCATTTTTTTGTACAGCGCTGCGTAATATGTTGGTGCTATATAAACACTGTATATTAAGAATAATTAATTAAAAATAATTAATAATAATAATAATAATAATAATATTAAAGTTGTTAATAATATTGAAGTGCAACTATGAAGCACTACATCCCAGAAACAAATAAAACAAAAAAACACAAACAATCCTTTCTTTCAATTTTAACAAGCGGACTCTAATGTTTTATCAAGCACTCCAACCGTCCGTGTGAACAAATCCTAAAGCAATGCGCTGATGTTGTACGCTTCATAGACGGTAACTAATTGTGATTTTATTGTGCCACCATTGTACACATAAAACACAAAGTTGTATCCCATCTTCCCTCCCACCCCAATTTATTCATAGTTATCTCCCCATCTTATTTATTATATCTTATTTCCCCCTCTTGAAGCTAAGACAAATATCCCACAATATGCATATTCTTACAGTATATTTAAATATAATAACTCCGGGATAAAATGTCTTTCATATAACATATGCGATTGTATCAACTTTCCAATGTTTGTATAAGATCTGTTTTCTTCCACTTATTCTGTAAAATGAAATATAAATTGATTCTATTTGTAACTACAATAAATTTGATTGAAAAAGTCAATTTTGGTAAAATTTTATTTTGTCCTATCCAAGTTCTATCTAACATTACAGTTTTTTCTTTTCAGAGTTGCGCTTTAATGGGAACGATGAAGGTGTGGAAGTTGCAGCATGCGCCGGGACAGAAGAACAAGGCGTTCAGTGTGCGGCAGAAGAGAATTTCCTCCAACCCAGTCTGAGTTGTCCCGTTATCTCCTGCATGTCAGAACTCCTCTTGCTCTCTCTCTTTCCCTCCCCTTGTCATACCACCACCTCCCCCCACCCCTCACTCACATTGCCAAAAAACAACCCCCCCCTTCCTCATTTCCTTAACAGCGTTTCCTGAGCTGGATAACCCTGTGATTTGTAAGAAAAGGAGGAAGAAGAAAAAAAAAAGGTCAAAAAAAGTCATTGCAGACTTTGGAACTGGTGATGGCACCTCTTGGATTGCTGGCTTAGCTGGAGGAACAAGGGGCAAGTTAGCTGGGCCTGCCCCGTCTTTTAGTTGGCATTGCTTAGGTGGCAAAGCGAACGTAAGACCGTGCCCTGCCTCTGGCTGAGCAGATGCCAAACTCCCACCGGTCAGCCCTGCCCGGCAGCAGCCACAGCACCCTACATTGTAGCCACCCTGGGTGCCCAAGGATGAGATGCCTCCTTTAGGCTGCCCATCTCAGTGTGAGGATCTACCAGTCTGCTTCCCACTCCCTTCACTCCTCCCCACCCCAAAGTGACAGCTGAGCTGCTTGGATCTGCTTGCTTTTCATGGAGTAACTGGGATCTGTTGGGATATCCTCAATGTTGGCTCTCTGATTGCATTTTGTCACCCCCTCATCGCCCTATTCTCAATATTTCATTTATTTCCACCAGGAGGGGAGGGGGGCTCCTCTTGTGGACTAACCCATGAAGAACAAGGGTGCCAAACCGAAGTCCAAGAAGAAGGGAGCCTTTGGATGTGACCTGACCGAGTACCTGGAGTCCTCTGGGCAAGATGGTAGGTCAACTTTTTGCTTTTTTTAATCATTTTTTAACTTTGGGTTTTGGTCATTGGAAAGGTTTTTGGTCATTGGAAAGGTTTTTTGGTCTTCGAAACTTAACCTAGCACAAAACTTTGATCACTTAAAAAAAGACAACTTAAACTTATCCATAAAAGTCTTTAAAGCATGAGACAACCAATTCCCATCCTCTACGACTATATCATTTGTTTTTTAAGTTGACAGACAACGCTTGATACATAAAAAAGGGTAAATTTCAGCCTTGTAAATTTGCAGCGGATAATTATATAGCTGTCTTCCAACATGTTATTTTGGAGGACGTTTCTCAGTTTCAGCAGCAAAATGCCCTTGGAAGCTATTTTAAAATATTGGCAACTTTGAAAATTCGCTGCCGTGCTTATCTGGCGTAGAAATTCGTAGTAGTATGATTAACCTCCTGCATCCCGGGGGTGCAGGAAATAACTGTACAGGAAATGATGACTATGCTTCATCTTCTCACTCTCAGTAATTCAAATGATGCAATCTGATTGTTAAAAACTTTAAGATTTCAGCAACTTTTTGAAACTTTTTGCTTTTGTTTGTTTTGAATATTTTATGTCATTTGTATGCGTATATATATCTTTAAATATATTTTACGTATGTTATTATTTTGGAAAGGACTCTTGACTTTTGAGACTTTTCGTGCCATTTCAAGGCACATAGCGAAGTTGCTTTCGAGACCTAATAAGTGCTGGAGTTTGGAAACTTTCCTAAAAGAAGTTTGGCAGCTGGCTGAATGATCCCCCCCAGGGTTCCAGCAGGGGAAGGGTTAATCCTGTTACATTGATCTGGCCAGGGAACATCTGAACTGAATTAGCCACACAAGTATGGAGCTCTTAAGGTAGTTTTAGGACATTAACCCTTCCCATGCTCACCTAAAATATTACAGTCCCAGGACAGGTTCTCATAGCTCAGCAAGGAATATAGTGAAGGCTATCAGAGAAAAATGCCTGCGGGATGTAGGTGGAGGCGTTGGGTTGGACCCTGGTGGCATTGTTTTCCTATCTCAATATAATCTGTGACTGTCTGCAGATTAATTCACAGTCTTGATGTCAGCAGGCAGAGCTTCAGGAAGTCTCTGGTAACAACAACAAAGGGTTAACAGGAATACTAGTCATTCCTCATGGTCCGCCCTGTAAAAGTTATTCCTACAACATCTTCTGTGCAAACAAGTATTGTGGGATCATTGGTATCAATTTATTTAGTAAGGAAAGCCAATGATAAAAAGTGCATTGTGATGTGGCAATGGAACCTTTCAACTGTGCAATGGAGAAATCCAAAAGGTTCCATTGGCATGGGTGACATTACAATGGTTTGCATGGGTAATTTTACTGGTGTTGCAATGGGTTATAGCACAATTCTCTGCCAAGGGTTAGTGCTCCTTTCATAGGTTGGCATGGGCTTGCTGATCTCTTGCTGTCATATTAGTTCATAATAGGAAGAAAATAGATACAGTGGGAGAGGTTGACTTAGTTGAATAGCAATGCAGTGCAAAGGAGAGACAGCTTGATCCATTCATTCATTACAACATTTACGCCAATGTCAAACATGGCCTTGGTCATGTCTTACAGGTGTGTCTGGATAATTCCTACTATTTAGGGTTGGCTTTGAATACCAATGGAGACTTTAGAAAAGATGTGCACATCCATTAGAATAAGCATATACTTACCTGTATGCTGTGATCATATAATACTGTTACACCTTGATTTCTGCTCATGTGAACTAGTAGGCTTATCCAATAAAGACTGAGGCTGGAGCCCGAGTGTTGACCTGCTTCGTATCACATGACCAGGAAATAAAGCCCTGCTGGGTCCCCTACAGTAGACAGATGTCTACCCGGATCTATTCCATTCCAATGGATCTATGCTGAGTCCACTCTTTCTTGGAGTTACCAGCTGTGTTCATGAGCTATCGTGTAGATGATAAAAGTAAGTTTAAGTACAAAATATTCACATGGACACCTAAAAAGAAAAACTGATTTCCAAATTGGAGAATCTCGGCAGATTTATTTTGGCCAACAGGGCTACCCAACTATAGGTTGAGTTTGAGAAGGTAGTGAAGAAGAACTCCCAATGCCACCAGTTCAACTTTGCCTAACCAAAGTCTTCACCGATCACCAGGTCAAATAAATCACACTCCTTTCTAGATGTCTATTTTCCATTTCTGCTGCCCACTTGGCTCAGGGCTACTTGAAGTATTAGGGTAAAAAAAGAGGACTGGTGCGGTCCTTAATCTGGCCTTTTTTCAGGTAAGGACAGCGGGCTATAGAAAATGTACGCTAGAGCGATTGGTGGGCATGGCCACATCTTCCAGTATCAGCTTCCTTGTGGCCTTTATTATCTGGACACAACATTTTGGAGCCAACGAAGAATTGATGCTGGAAGATGTTCCTCTGCCAGTTGGTGATTGCATGCCTAAATGGGGATGTAGCTAACTACAGGTAGCTATGTAACACGTACCTATGGTTAAAAACTCTGGCGTCAAGTTTGGGCAACCAGTCCTACACTGGACACATCCATAAGTACCGGTTAAGTTGGCATATGGCATTGGATATTTGAATGCAGTTGCATGAAGCACAAGTTAGAAGTAGGTTCCTGATTTTTGATGCCAACTTGATGGACTATTCCCCCACAATGTCTTATTTCACAAACTATAGGTTGTCTGATGAAAATGGTGGGCTTGTTTTTTTCCAGGTGGGAAGTTTCAGTCTCACTTGTTGATGAAGTTGACTGCTGTGAATGTAAATCAAACACTAAAATGTTGACTCCCAATGGAATGTCCCATTGATACCCATGAATACAAATCTTTGGTCTTTTCATTGTCCTTTCAATATGATGGCTACGCTGTCTCAGTCTTCATTGTCTTCTGGAGACCCAAATTATATAACATTTACATAGATCCAGCTAAAAGAAGGCTGGGTGTGTTGACACTCTGTATATGTTCTATCGCCTCCTCATTCCCCCTGCAGACTTATATTCAGAGATGGTAATAATGGTAATTACAAGCCTGGCGAATGTTTGGGATTTATAATTACAGTGTATGTACAACTCAGATCATGGCTTTGGTCGAAGAATAATTATGTGATGTAAAATAGGAAGCAAGGTTATGGCATATGTGTGTGTTATGTGTCCAAGGCATGGGAACGTGTTTCATCAAATTGAGAAATTGTATTGATTTTCTGGTGCCCACTGATGTGAGTAGGCAAAAGATCTTTTTATTGGGGGGAGCATGCATGTTCATGTCCATGTAGGAGAGATAGAAGAAAACTGAATTATTTAGATGCTATCTGTGTGTTATGCTATAAATCTCAGATTTATAGCATAAAAATGCATTGGGCATTGCCATGTGCATTGGCAACCCATAACAGATATGGGTTGCCAACGCACATGGCAATGCCCAATGCAGGCACCACAATTCATAATAATGTTCTACTGTCCAAAAAATGGTTCATATCTGATTTCTAAGTGTTTAATACAAAACAAAAGTTGACATTGAACTTCTGAAGGTGCCTTGGGGTGCCGTGCGCATTGAATGGTGCCGCCTTTTGTGCAATAATGAACATTAAAGAGAGCAATATGTAGGCTGTAAATGCTGAAGACCTTTTAAAATCTTTGAAGCCTGGCTGTTTAACTGTATCAATGGTTTTGTACTTTTGGCTTTTGTATGTTTATTCTTATTTTAGTCTTTTGTTGGTTATGGGATAAAGGTGGCCTATGAAGGGCGGCACTGCAAACTTTTAGCTTATTGCTTGCTAGCAGTAGCTGGAAGAATCTGCTTACATCAGCCTTTCTCAGCTGGGCTTCCCCTGGGGTTCTTACTGAGTTTGCAAGGCTTGCTGATTGACCTTTCATTGGATGGTGCCAGCATAGTTGTGGGTGCAACGTCACTGGGCAGAGCCAGCACCATTATGCCAATCATCTTTTAGCTGTCTTTAAAGGTGGAAGTATGAACCGCCAATTGGTTCTCTCAATTACCATCAATGTAAGTGGTCACCTCTAACACTTTATAAGGTAGGTTCCGCTGGGGTAAAACATTTTAAGGGTTCCTCTGGGGTAAAAGAAGTTAAGAACGTTAGTTTACATAATCTGGACTGTCTATGGCCCAGTACACAAAGCAGATCTACTGATAAGTTTGCTCCAAATCAATCAATTTTATTGGATTTCCAATTGGTACTTGATCAATCGAAAGTCTCACAACATTGCACATATATTAAATATTTGTTCCAATCTTATCATTTTTTTTTCTTGAGTAGTTTCTATTGATTTGTACCGAATGTCCAGTCTATCCACTTCTTATTGGAACTCTTTGAAAAATCATTCCCTTCTGATCAATTGGCTGCATTATACCCTTCAGATTCACTTTAAAATCATGTATTTGGATCAGAAGTGATATTTATGTGTGTACCCAGCTCTTAGGTATCCTGATTTAGATTCCATTATAAGCAAACGTTTCTAGTTTACAGTCTGCATTTCTGTACACTTAATTGATTTTTTTTTCCTTTGGTTTATATGAGGATACATTACTGCTAATGGCTTCATTTAATGCTTATCGATTGTTAATTTAAAATGATGCTTACGGCTTGTTGGACTACACTCGGAATCAACTCTTTTCTTGCTAATGTTTTTATTACTTTTGAATAGAGCGAGGAAGAGTTTTAGTTTCAAACTAAGATTGCAATGAGCCGGGCTTTAACAAAATGTGCACAAAAGATGAAGGTGAATGTTTCTGGCAATGTATTACTCCGTCAGGGTGCCAATAGAAAAGAATGGTACTATAGAATGTATGGTGCATTACTGCAACCCACAGATCTGAAGGGCCCGAAGACTTTTATTCTTTACCCAGTTTGATCCATTTGGTTTATAATAAGTAGGTGAGTGACTCAAATCCAAAGCTAAATAAACCCTCTTTGGGGATCATTTACTTCAACTAGACATTAACATTAGTTGCCTTGACCTGAGCTTTAATGTGCTGCACTTTTCAAAGACTTACCTTGCCCCCCTTTCACTAAGACCATTGTTGTGTGGCACTTTAGATTATTTAGATCCATATTTCATTGATGTGCATGAAATTCATTACCTATGGTGTGAATCCAGGCATAGGCTGCAGGAATAAGGGGTCCCATGTAGATCCTGGAGGCTGGCAACTTGGCCATCCACACAGCTTTGCGGGTTCAGCAATTGCACATTTTGAAGCGGGTAGTAATGAACTGCTCACTGCCATCCCCATTCTTAGTCTATGGACTGCTGCAGGTAAGACACTAAATGTACCCTCATCCAGGGGCATGATGAAGCAGTATTTGTACCACAACCTCACCACTACCTATCCAACTGGCTCACCTCTGAGAAATCTGTTTCATGCATCAACTTTTTGGTAAACTAAACTGAACTTTCATGTTTCTTGTCCTTGTGTTCTAGATCTTAGCTAATTGCCCTTCTAATCGGGGGCAGACATAGGTAGGTGCAACCATTGCACAAAAACCCTGGACCCTCCTCCCACAGGGGCCCGAGTCAGTTCATTGGTGAAGGAAAGGGGGTCCAAGTCATTTCAGCACAGGGCCCACTGTTGGTTATGTCCATCACTGCTCTTAATGCATTTAATGATTTCCAATAAGCCCTCGCATTCCCTTCTGTCCTGAAGTCTGGACATATTATCCATGATCTCCTCTGATGTTGTATCTTTCAGCATTTTTGTTGCCTATCTCTGGACTGGTACTATCTGATCAATATCTTTTTTATAAATGAGGACTCCAGGAGTGGAGGACTTGGCGGCTGTATTTCAGCAGCAGCTGAAGAAGTAGCCAGGGCAAATTGCCCAGCAGTAAATGCCTATTAATCTGTCAATACTTAACGCTGATCTGGTGCCTCCGAGGAGGCAGCAGGCAGACGGTTATAATATCGCAGAATCTTACGGTCGAGCAGCGTCCGAGAAACTTAAGGACGTTCAGATTTCCTGTGACTCGTAACTTCACTTTCTTCTGGATTACGGTGGGCTTCAGAAATAAAGACTGGAATCTCAGGGGGTAATGATTCCCACATGGCATAGGCATAGCAGAGAGGAATTTCACTGGGGTCCATCTGTTACCCACCTGCCCCTCCCAGCATGGCTGAGATCCCGGCTCGTCCTCTTCATGGAGGCCAGAAGAAAGATGGCTCTGTTCTGCCACTTGTGGGCTCTCTGGTCTCCAGCCAGACAGAACTGATGTGCGAACGTGTGCTGCTTGGTTCATTGCCATCACAAATCCCACAGACACATGGATAGGGGACACGTGCGGGCTAATGGCTCCATTTATCTGGAAGTTCATTTCCGAGCAGCTGAAGCTTGGAGTCATTGAACCTTATGTAGATATACTGTAAAAGGCACAAAAATGCAACTTGCGGTTTATGTATTTTAAACTTGAACTCCACACCAATCAAAATTAAATTAACTGGAACTAAAATTACCAATTAAAAAAGCAGCAGATTCTTAGAAGGAATAGGTGATGTTCAATCTGCAATAAAACAAACTTACCTGCAATGTCCATGGAGCAGCACATGAAGGATCCTGCCATACTTGGCTGCTGGGAATGAATGAACTCCCATGCACGTGTGTTATGTCGTTTCCATCTGGCCAATCAAGATGGCTGAGGATCCCGAACCCGGAAGAGAACCAGGTGAGGATTTCAGCGCCTACAATGGGACAATACGTTTAATTACAAAATTGCAAACAGGCAGGTTCATTTATTTAATTTCAGAAGAGACCTCACCTGTTCCTTCTGCAATAAAGAACTTGCCTCCTTGGAATTTTTCAATTTGCAAGTTTAGTTTAGAAAAACACACGTTGCAAAATGCAATGCAATAAAACACTTGAATTGGAAACAAAATCGTGAATCGATCCTTTATGTCAACAAGCCCAAGGATGTCAATTGCTTCTCTATAGGCAGAGTGCTGCCCAAAATCACAAACTTGGGGACATTAATTTTATCATCTATTATCTATTACAAATTCTTTAAAAAATTGTCACTTTCCCAAAATTTACTAGTTTATTGGAGAAAAACAACAACGGTATATCGATTGCATCTATAACTCTGCAGATCCACCCAGCTTCTGCCTTGTAATTGACATTTTCTATTCTTGTAGGGTATTTTAATAATTTGCATTGACAAGTTGTGAATGTGTGACAGCTGTTTACATGTCTATTTGCTGTTCCCTGAGATCGGGGGTCAGTTTGGGGGTCCTTGGGTCAGCCATGTCAGCCAGGTCAAGTTTCAATCTGTTTTTCAATACATTAATATTATTAATATTAAACAGGATTTATATAGCGCCAACATAATACGCAGCGCTGTACATTAAATAGGGGTTGCAAATACCAGACGAATACAGACAGTGATACAGGAGGAGGAGAGGACTCTGCCCTGAAGAGCTTACAATCTAGTAGATTGTCAATATGTTTCTCAACCACGGTTTCGCAGATCCCCCAAAAGTTCCTAGGGGTTCCTTGAGCAATGCGTAGCTTGTCAGGTCAGTTTAAGTGACAACAATGATGTTTTTGGTTATCTTTAAGGGTGACATTCTATCCCTATGGCCAGCAATGTAAGATGAATTCTTCTTCTTATAGAAGAAGTTCCTTGAAGATCCCAAAGGCATTTTAAGGGTTTCCTCATGTTAAAAAGGTCACAAACACCTAAAGACAAAGGACTCAGAATGCAAATCAAAATTAAAAATTCCCACTCCCGTCATTATATTCCATGCATTTCCTTCTACACTTTCTTTTTCAGGTCAGTGATATAATTTGTGAAGGTTTTAGCAACTTTCACTGCAGATTCTTACATGCCTGTATTGTGTAGATACAGAAACCAGCCATTGCAATAACATCCTGAGCCCCATACTGGGTTACTACAATCATGTGATTGCTGATAAAAACCCGGACAGAAAAAAAAAAAACCAAGAAGCAATCACAGGAGCAGATAATGGGATTAATGGGAGCCATCTGTATACCATCAGTGCATAGGCTCGGCCCAGTTTTGCCAGGGTTCCAAGGAAGCTGCATTTCCTTTGTGGAGGAGGATTTTTTGAAAGCCGACTGCAGATAGAATAAAAAATATATAGAGGCGTGTGAAAAAGTTAGTACACCCCATGGGAATTGTTGACTCGCTAGCATTAGATCTTCACTGTGTGTAAAGAGATAAAAGTGAATGTGCTTCAATAAATGACGTGTAAAATGAAATGTTTTCAGTGAAAATGCAGATTTGCTACATGAAAATGGCAGTTGTATCTGTACATTGACCATCACTTCTAAAAAAATTGTTATCAGATCAGAATGAAACGAACCTGATTGGCTGAAAGAACCGATCTTATATAATCATCCGATATAGCGGGTCCCATGTGCATGATGTGTGTTGTGTGATTGTGGCACGACCAAATAAGCTCTCTAAGGCCCCCAGAAAGAAGTCTATGGAGGCCCATGACTCAATTAGAAATTGGTGTCAAAGTGCATTGATGTACAATCAGATTGCCCAACATGAACGTGTATGAGATGTGCACCAGGAAAAATCATTTGCTGCCCAAATAGAACATTAGTTTGCTATGCAATCAGCAAAGATCAGGATGTGTGAATCTATGAGGATTGATGAATCAAGAGTTGTCTGGCCACATGTTTGGAGCAAAACGAAAAGACAAAGGAAGGAACAGAATACCAACTGTGAAGCACGGCGGTGAATTGTTATAAGTTGGGGTTGCTTTTGGGTCTTGGCAGCATGCAGTCATGCTGAATGAGAATATTTGATCAGAAATAATATGTTCATGATCCAAAGCATGTTAGCAAAGGAATGGCTAAAGAAATCAAGGATTGATTGATCAGGTGTCATGACTTAAATCCCAAAGAAATGCTGGTAAGAGATTTGAAACAATAAGTTATTGCAACAAAACCCACATATAGCTTGTAAATGAAGGAGTTTCATGTAGCTAATGCAAGAGAATGATGGGAAGATATGCAAAATGCCTACAAGAAGTGATTTCTAGGGGTCAATACCAGCTTATGGGTCAAAGCCCTGTACAGATATCAGATTGATAATCATTTCT
Organism: Pyxicephalus adspersus; assembly: GCF_032062135.1. Taxonomy (NCBI): domain Eukaryota; kingdom Metazoa; phylum Chordata; class Amphibia; order Anura; family Pyxicephalidae; genus Pyxicephalus; species Pyxicephalus adspersus. The sequence goes on from NC_092858.1 coordinate 171,596,783, forward strand.
AGTGAATGAATGAGCTTTGTACACACAGCTCCATTCTATTGTATCGGGACAGAAGGGGAGGACAAACAGCACCCTGTTGTAATCTCCTCCATTGGAATGCACAACAGTCATTCCTGATCACTTGTTCATCAATCCACCAGGGAAAGTTGATAAATGATGTTGGGGTACTGCTGTACACATTTCTGATTTTTGTCCAAAATGAGCACAACTGTTTTTCTATTGCAACAATCATCTAATGTATCCATGTAGCTTTACTTTACTTTTATTAATATTTTGTTTTGTATGCTTTTTACTTTGCTTTTTATTGTTGTATATTTTATATCTATGTATGTCTCCTTTATATTCCCTTTTTTCTATTGCCACTGTTTGAATGACGAACTAATATTTGCCTTTTGTTGACAAAAGACTTAATTTTCATGGGGTATACTTACATTTTCACACATATATATAATAAAAGCCTAAAGAGCAAAAAAATGCCCATGTCCTTGTAAAACTTCAAATTGAGAATCAAGCAAATGCACAAACGTCATGAGAAAATTGTAAACACAAAACTCCTAAGTGTGAAATGTGTGCTAGCGGGGAGTTCAGAGGACCAGGCTGGGGTGGGTTTTGTAGCTCGGCCTCCTTCTCCCCAGACATGGATGGGGCTCACACACTGCTGTGTTTTCATACTGGACACAGACAGCCCTTGTGTGAAGGGCACAGACAACACTCACTGTGTATGTGGATATATAGCGGATAGGAGAGAATGAATGGCATAGCTGTAGCTGAGCTTACTGTGAAATAAATATACTGCACACAGTAAGAGAATGCTTAAAGAGAACCTGTAAGAGTCTGAGCTACACGGAACATTCCTATTAAACCTAAAAGAATAGTGTCACGAATAAAATGTAGGAGCTGCTTAGCTGGGGATCCAGCAATTGAAATCAGGATTCCTGGGCTGCCTACTTGAGTTTGCAAATTACTTTATATGGAAGCAACTTTAAAAAATCAAACTGTTCTAAATAATTCCCATCAATACGGTGCATAATATTATCCACTTACAATATTGTACTCCCCCACCAACACTTATCATTGGAACTGCTCTTAAAGGCAGTACCAAAGTTCTGGATTTCTCTCTGACAGCTGTGGTCATTTCAAGCCAAATGCATTCAAAGAAATAGGATGAAGTATTATTTCCTGACAGTCATTTCCAGTATTACCATGGCGTATGTCAGTATACCAGCTTCCGATTTGTTGTAGTAGAATGGATCACACAGAGGAATAGGTGGGGTTCTGTGGAAACACTTTGAAGTTGCAATCTGCTAACAGCCAATAATGGCCATCTCTGGAGGCTTTGGCTGCTTTATGTATGTATTATTATTATTAAACTGGATTTATATAGTGCCAACATAATATGCAGTGCTGTACATTAAATAGGGGTTGCAAATGACAGACGAATAGTGACACAGGAGGAGGAAAGGACCCTGCCCCGAAGAGCTTACAATCTTGCATGTATCAAAGTTGAAAGGTTGGGCATGTTTATAGCTTATGCCAAGGCTAAATACACTTGTGGCACGTCTGTATAAAGATTCCCTCCAAATAGAGAAAAATACTCATTGATCTGCCAGAAATGCAGATTCTAGGTTATGTCCATTGACAACACATAGCATTTCTATGGACTGAGTGGTGTCAGCCCTGCTCAGATTTTTTTCACTTAACCATTCAAGCACTCCAACTCTCTTTCTATCCATTACTAATTGACTTGTAATCTTAGATAAGAGCAGGGAGGGCTAAGCAGTCCTGTACACATGTAAGATTCCAGGGAGGGGGGAGGATAAGTGACTCCCTGCGGTGCATGCCTGTCATTGACCCTCCAGGGCAGATTGATGAATGATGCCGGAGAACCAATGCTGGAATTTGTCCAAGACGATTATGACTGTTCATTTTGGGCAACAGTGGACTAAGAATGTGTGTAGCTTTGCAAGGAGCACAGGACAGCTCTGATGGTTTCACATATGGATGCTCCTATAAAGCAGATTTAACAAAATACTTTCTGTGGTTTATATAACAGACCAAAATGGGGCAGATAGGAGAAGTTCATTATTAGGGTTTGTATGCACTTTAATTGGTTTCCAACTGGAAATGGGCATGATGTAAGGGGCATGAGTATATTTCGGGAGGTGCATGGCTGGGGTAAGGGGCATTAGCCTGTTTAGGTATTAAGGGAGATGCATGGCTGGGGTAAGAAGCATGAGGCCTAAGGGTAGCTATGGGGGTGGGGTAAGGGTTTTGAGCTTATTTAGGGAGGTGCAGAGGTGACGTAAGGGGCATGACCCTATTTGGGTCGCTATGGGTGTGGGATAGGGAACATGAGCCTATTTGGGTAGCTATGGAGGTGGGGTAAGGTGCATGAGCCTATTTGGGGAGGTGCAAGGCTGCGGTAAGGGGCATGAGCCTGTTTAGAGAGGTGCTGGACTGGGGTAGGGATCATGAGCTTATTTAGGGAGGTGCAGGGCTTGGCTGAGGGGCATGAGCCTATTTAGGTAGCTGTGGGGTTGGGGTAAGGGGCATGAGCCTATTTGGGTAGCTATGGGGGTGGGGTAAGGGGCATGAGCCTATTTAGAGAGGTGCAGGACTGGGGTAAGGGGCATAAGCCTATGTAGGTACGCGTGAGAATTGAAGAATTCTGATTGTGATTCTAGTATGAGAGTTGGGCACACAACCTATTTAGGTAAAGCATGATGGGGTGCATACATTCCAGCTTGTACTGTAGACCACGGGGGAGGCACAAAAGCTTATTTAGGTACGGACTGGGGTATAAGAATTCCAATGCAAAATGGAGCTTATTTACTGGGGGGCATGGCACCAACCCAAAAATTTGCACATAGTTGCCCTGGTGCTCTAAGTTTACCAAAGGCTGGACAAGCTATTGCCAATAGTTGGTGGTGGAATCGGGTCCAGTGGCATGAAAAAGAAGCAGCCTACCAGGACGGTCCAGCGGGCAAGCTGATTGAGCTATTCTCAGTTTATGGAAAGGGGTGCCAGCATAGGGTGGTTGTATAGTCAAGTCGTACAACTTAAATAAAGATGGGTCCTTGACTTTCAGTTTACCTGGGGGGCGTTATTTGGGGCAAGGCTTTGCTTTATATCCCCTGCAGAGATTGCAGTACCTTTTCATTTTGAAAAAACAAGAAAACCTTTTGCACGCAGCTGTATCCAAAGGATATTTTTCTGGCGTGGATACAGTGCCGGAAATCTAACCGTATCCAAAAAAATAAATAAAAATAAAAAAAAAGTCCCATTCTATTGGTCCCAGATGTTTTAGCAGTTATGCTGACTCAGCACGGAGTGGCCTGACAATCGCAGAGCAGAATTGCGTCACATCGGCCATTCTTGCATCTGGGAACGATTAAGATAATGATTAAGAACTAATAAAAATTTCCCGTGCCAGGATCGATGGGCTCGATAAGGAACAGAGGGGAGACAGTAGTAGCGATGGGGCACTGGGGAAATTCGCATCACGCAGTTTTTATTGTTTGGCCTCTGCGAGGAAGAATTTTGGCAGGAAGGAGTTGGACGGTTTTCGTGGGCTTTGCACAGAGTCACACCCCAGATTGACTGTGATATTTTCCTCCATTTACACATGATGTCATTCTCTACATATGGAAAACTCGTAATCTGAGTTTTGTAAGAGATGGGTGGAGAATATTGTGAAAACAGAAAAATAAAATCTTTTATAAAGCTGAATATTGCTTCTACATTTTTGGTTTTTTGGATTAATTATTTTTTACCAGAAAAATTAAAGGAAAAGTCATTTTATAATATTTCATACATAGCAAAAACTAGTATAGTAGATGATGCTTCTCTTTCCCAAGGATAATAAATGAGAGACACTCTCCTAACGGTTATAAATACTGAAGTGTTTTGGAGAGGAAAGAAAGAAGTTTGAAGCTCAAGATTGTAAAAAGTTAATTATGTATTGATATACTTCAGATTCATGCATAATTATTCAATATATTTCGATGTCATATCCCTAGCTCTGTTATCCTTCACAGAGTTGGGATATTTTGTTCTATACAAAGATATGCTGACAATGGTAAAACAGAATGACCGTAATTGTTGTATACCTCCCGACGCGTTTCGCCACAGTTTGGCTTCTTCAGGGGTGCATACGAGTTATTATGGTCTGTACATAAAAAAACAAAACACATTTGGAGTAAATATTCATGCATTACATATATATATAAAGTAGTATTAATAATAATAAGTTATTCATATAGTAAAAGTTATTAATATGGTATTCAAGATATATTCAAACATAAAACCTGATTATAAGCCAAGGGTTTGGTACTGCTTCAATCAAACAGATTTGGGAACCAGGCAAGTGATGGAGAGGTGGAATAAAAGGAGAAGCAGTGGAATGATATGCTCATCTCCTTGTCACTATGTTCCTATTAGCATTATCCTTGTACAATGATACACCCGATTGTCTCTTTGTGCTGCTTCTCCCCTTCTATTTCAGCTCTGCAATACAGAGACTTTAATAGGCTCATACCAAGTCATAGAACTGCATTCATTTGTGTATTTTACATCTACCTGGAGTTTAGCTTTAAATAATCTGAATACCCTCCATTAAACCAGTAGCACAATTAGTAGATGCTTCTTGAAACAAGGATCCTGCTTTACTAAAGCTCTCCAAGACTGGAAAAGAAAGACTATTATGGGAAAACTTGGGTACTCCCAGGAATGGATCTGGTCCAGGTTATTATTATTATTATTATTAAACAGGATTTATATAGCGCCAACATATTACACAGCGCTGTACATTAAATAGGGATGGAAAATGACAGACTAATACAGACAGTGATACAGGAGGAGAGGACCCTGCCCCGAAGAGCTTACAATTTAGTAGGTGGGGGAATAATCTAGTAGGTGGGGGAATAGGTTTGAAAACATTTACCAAATAATAGCAAATTATTTTTAAGAAGTCTGTTCCAGGATTGCTGGATCGCCCAGGTTCACCCATGATAGTTCTGGAAATCTTTAAAAGGTCAAACCCAAGTATCTGCATGTCTAGCTTCTATGATAGAGGTTCTTCATGAAGGTTTCCTTCATCATTACTGAGATTTTCACATTCACACACAAAAGTTACAATGTAATGCTGGGCCTATACTATAGCTACAATGTAACACTTGCGGCTGGTCATGTGATCAGGATACAACCTCCCCACTTAGCACTCAGACTTGGAAATTGCTTGCAAGGACTGCATTAGTATTTCCAGAACTGAAGCAAGTGATAATGCAATGCAGTAAAATCCTTTATTAGCCCATCATGAGGGGTGTGTGTTTTTTTTGTCATGTTGACTTTTGCAGGCCATTTTTCTCTGTTCTTCTGCCCCCTTCCTGTTGGAATCAGCCCCCAAAGGGCCGACAAGAAGCAATACCCAGCCCAGGTTTTAGTGACGTCACTGTTTGTTCTATTAGACCATGAAAACCTGGGCTGTAAATGATATTTCTTTGCCCTTTAGAGCTTCAGATTCCATTTCATTACAATTACAATATTGAAGCTCTTTTTTATTGGTGTAAACATCAGGATTTGGACAGCTGGGGCAGCGCCTACATGTCCCTTAATAAAATAAAGAAGCTTTCATTTATGAAGAATTGGGGAGGAAAAGGGTAATCAGGGAGTGCAGTCAGCACAGTGCTGGGCTATGCGAGTCCTCGCAGACATCAAAGCTAAAGCCCCATGGAGGGGCAACGCAGGCGGATCAGAGCCGGGGTGCTGAGTAAAGGCTCCATCAAGGATGTAATTCAAGGAAACAGACTAAGAAGGAAACAGATGTATAGGACAGCTCACTGTGAGAGCAGAGGGGGTGAGGCAAGGCTTGTGAATTATTCATTGCCATCCTAAGGGCAGATAATATCTGAGAGAATGTAGCATATATTAATTTTATAGACTTAGGGAATGAAGCCTGATCATTGACTAGAGACCAGTGACATCACTGAGAAGGAAGCCTATCCAATCATTGGAGACCAGTGACATCACTGAGAATGCAGCCTATCCAGTCATTGGAGACGGGTGATATCACTGAGAATGCAGCCTATCCAATCACTTGAGACCAGTGACATCACAGAGAATGCAGCCTATCCAATCACTAGAGACCAGTGACATCACAGAGAATGCAGCCT
>NC_092858.1:171603249-171604068 GCF_032062135.1 Pyxicephalus adspersus
CCCCCGCGTGGCTCAGGCAGACATACAGTGGTAACATACGGTAGTAATCTGGGCTCACAATCCGCACGGTTTGGCCAGGTCAGTTTCCCACGGGCTGCTGATGTCTGCCTGCCCAGAATAACTGTACTTCCCATTAGTGTTTGGACTTGGCAGTTTCTGCAGAACGTATTACTCAAATAAAGGCAGAAAGCAGAAGTTCTGTATTAAACATGGAAAAACCAACATAATGTTCTATTACAATCTGTGACTATAACAGGTAATGGGACTTGTTTAGCTTTAGATTTTTTGGTATTGAACAAATCATACTTTTAAAAACTTATTTTCTTTATTTAAAGCTGAACTATTGTCAGCCTCATATAATAGAGATAAACCTCAGCTGCATGTAGAAGAAGGGAGAAGCTAAGATCGAGGCTTTGGAATGGGAAGTTTAACAAGCTCATAAAAAATCCCAAACTATTTTTTGGGACACCTTTAGCATTGACTAATGCACACACATTCTCCATGGTATTGTTTTGATAATATTATACAATGCCCAACATTTATTTCCATCCGTGGTTGCATTAATTTCCCCCCAAGATCTTGTATTGATGATGGGAGAGTGGGAGCGGTGTAAAGTCTTCTCCAGCCCATCCAAAAGATTCTCCATGTTGTTCAGGTCTGGAGGTGGTCAGTCCATGGGTGACAATGATGTCTTCCCAAACCAATCAAACCACTACCACCCAGAGGTACCCCAGAGCATAAAACTGCCACCCAGAGGGACCCTAGAGCATAAAACTGCCACCCAGAGGGACCCCAGATCATAATACTGCCACCCAGAGG
>NC_092858.1:171604395-171627628 GCF_032062135.1 Pyxicephalus adspersus
CATAAAACTGCCACCCAGAGGGACCCTAGAGCATAAAACTGCCACCCAGAGGGACCCCAGATCATAAAACTGCCACCCAGAGGTACCTCAGAGCATAAAACTGCCACCCAGAGGGACCCCAGAGCATTAAACTGCCACCCAGAGGGACCCCAGATCATAATACTGCCACCCAGAGGTACCGCAGATCATAACACTACCACCCAGAGGTACCCCAGAGCATAAAACTGCCACCCAGAGGGACCCCAGATCATAATACTGCTACCCAGAGGTACCCCAGATCATAACACTACCACCCAGAGATACCTCAGATCATAAAACTGCCACCCAGAGGGACCCTAGATCATAATACTGCCACCCAGAGGTACCCCAGATCATACCACTACCACCCAGAGATACCCCAGATAATAACACTACCACCCAGAGGTGCTCCAGATCCTAACACTACCACCCAGAGGTACCCCAGATCATAAAACTGCATTCCAGAGGGACCCCAGATCATAATACTGCCACCCAGAGGTACCCCAGATCTTAAGACTACCACCCAGAGGTACCCCAGGTCATAAAACTACCACCCAGAGGGACCCCAGATCATAAGACTACCATCCAGAGGTACCCCAGATCATAAGACTACCACCCAGAGGTACCCCAGATCATAAAACTGCCACCCAGAGGTACCCCAGATCACAATACTGCCAACCAGAGGTACCCCAGATCATTACACTACCACCCAGAGGCACCCCAGATCATAATACTGCCACCCAGAGGTACCCCAGATCATAACACTGCCCCCCACAGATCCCCCACATCATAACAATTTCCTGCAGGCACCCCAGATCCTAGCATTGCCCCCACGGGTCCCCCAGATCATAACACTGCACTCACAGGCACATCAAATCGTCACACTGCCCCCACAGGCATCCCAGTTCATAGCCCTACCACCCAGAAGTACCCCAGATCATAAAACTCCAACCAGAGGTACCCAAGATCATAAAACTACCACCCAGAGGTACCCCAGATAATAACACTACCACCCAGAGGTACCCCAGATCATAACCTTACCACCCAGAGGTACCCCAGATCATAAAACTACCCCCCAGAGGTACCCCAGATCATAACACTACCACCCAGAGGTACCCCAGATCATAACCTTACCACCCAGAGGTACCCCAGATCATAAAACCACCACCCAGAGGTACCCCAGATCATAACACTGCCCCCACAGACTCGGGGACCGTTTTTAGCCATGGAGTGTAGGTGTGATGGTCAGTAGTCCATACACCTTTGACCATACAATGTGGTGTTACACCCACCCCATGTAATTTTAAAATTTGGCAGTTTTCATATTATTCATCTAAATAAAGCTCTGGATGACCGTTTTCTTTTTATGCCATCCGTTGCTCATTAGAGGGAACGTTACAAAGGGGTCTTGTTATTCCCCGTTTCCATGGCACTTTCAATAAAGGACTACATTGGTACATTCCAGATCTCCAAATAATGACGTCGTTTGTCTGCAAATATAAATATTATCAAAGTGTAAACACGGCTGCAGAATATTCCTGGAAGAGCTCAAAGTTCTGCACCAGAATGAAACTCTCTGCCAATGAAAAATTGGATAAGGTGATGAAGTTGGTCCACGTTCAGGTCCCGAAATTCCAACCAATGGGAAGAAGTTATTCTGGCAAAGTCTTCCATCAATTTTCAGAATAGCTCAAGGCTGCTCCCTTTGGAGGTTGAGAACTTTGACCCAATGGGGTATTATATAGAATTGTCTTGTGCATGGTTCCTCCAAAGGTTCCTCGGGGTTCCTTGAGCAATTTGAACCTCTCAGGTCAATTTACTGGACACCAATGTACTTTTTGGCTATCTGTAATGGTGACATTCTTCCCAATGGTCAGCAATGTAAGAGGAATTCTCCCCACTGACCACCACACTAATATACTGTGTTCTGTGGATACAGTAAATCGCTTCTCGGCCTTTTGGCTAAGATCAAGTGCAGTATCTGTTCTTATCAGTGTTCAGGGTGGAAAGGACATTAGCGTCTTGGAGGGGAGATGCTGTGTCCAAGTACCTCTGTTAAGGACGGTCTACCTGTGGTGTAGCTCTGTAAGGGGCCGCCCTATGCAAACCTGCCGGCCTTGTCCACCGGAGGAAGAGCATGGGGCCTGCCCTGATAAGGAGCTCCCACGGGTTTTGACTGACCCGCTGGTGGGAATGGAGAAAAACTTGGTCTTACCAATCGGTCTGACGAGCGGTCCGAATCTCGCCCCAGTGTCGTACCCCTGGAGTGGCGAACCAGGGGCACCTTAAATCACTTGGGTTTGGGACCCCACTTGATTTTTGGCTGCACTATGCACGTCACTGTTTATATTTTGGATTCGGCACATCGCCTTATTCTGCATTGGCTGCGGCTAGTGCAGAGGGGCAATTTTTAAATCTGTTGCCCTGTGTGTTATGCACAGAGCACATATTATTTAAATGTTTTTTTGTGTTGTCACTGTCACTGGTGTGGTATTTGTGTGCCACTTTTTTGATGGAGGGTGCTATTCCCTTATGGGCTGGCCCTTTTGTCTTGGGAGAATGCCTTGGCCTAAAAACCAGGCGCTCTCCCTTAGTGGGAGTCTCTTTTCGGGAGAGCTCCCAGCTTAGTATCTTGTGGGACCTGCATGGGCGGGTCCCAGAGGGAAAAGGCCCCTCTCTGGCCTCGGTCAGGGGGGCATGTGTGTCCATCCCGGCTTCGGCTGGGTAGGCTTAGTATCTAGCCCTCGTCTGGAGCTTTGCTTCGGAGGGTTTGGAGAAAAAGGGTGGCCCTTCCTCTTTTGAGGAGGGATTACCAAATAGTACCCCAGTGCACGTTTTTTGTGTGGTGTTTTTGCACTATCACTTTTTTACCGTTCACGGGGTGTGTTTTAGCACGGATCGCGAGATTCGATAAAAAAAAAAAAATGTTTAGGGGGTCCCTCAAGATCTAAAAGTTCTATCAAGTGTTCCCCCATGTTAAAAAGTTTGAGAAACACTGATCTTGTGTATGGCTAATATAGGGCTCAGTGGTGGGCCCCTGTGCAGCTAGCAACTAATTTGGCTGAACTGACTTGATACCCCTTGTGGCTGAAGGGGGTATAGGTCCCTTGTAGTCCAGTGGCACACTTTGGACCTCTCTATGTCCGCCCGTGATAGAGTTTATTCAATTCTTTTTCAATGATCCACAACCTGGCAGATTCTGATTTCATTTTGTTCTTTTGGATCTGTACTGGTGCAATTCCAAGTCTGTGGAAAGAAATGGGTTTCTAGCCCCGCCCTCCTGGCCGTTCTACGTAATGGTGACTTAATCATATTAGAAGAGCATGGCACAAAATCATGTGACCAAGTCCATCCAAAAATACTATAAAAATCTTGCAGAAGCTGACCACACTGAACCTTTTATATAATAAATTTACCTGCTTTTTATTACCTGCTTGTATTGACCAATCAGAATCCACCTTTCATTTTTTGGGATCCCTTAACGTAGGTGAGTTCCCCCATTCCATCATCACATTGCCCCTTCCTTCCATTAGCTCAGGGGGAAGCGGAACAGTTAAGTTGAGCAAAGCTGATTTGCAAAGTTTGAAAAAGAAAAGGGATTTTGGCCAAAACTTTCCTCGCACAGAAATGAAAGCTGACAAGGTTTAGTGATAAAGTAGAATGAAATCCATGTAACCGATTGGCTGCCAGCCCTGGATTCACTCACCTCTGCTGACTCGGGGAAAACCTTGGTTGGCTGCACATTGCTGTCCCATATTACTAGAAGAATGGCAGCTGCCGGCCCATGGTCACTCTTCTATGTGTTGGTTGTTTCCAGCCAGAAATGCTGCACATGAAATCTGCAGATTCATTCAGCTTCCCTGGGTTTTTCACCTGGGAAATATTCACAATAAATTCCCCATGACTCAGCGATCATGAAAATCTGCTGTACACATAAATTCTGGGGTGAGATGTGAACATTCGCAGATCTCATTATTATTTGGAGTACAGCCTGTCCTGCCATGACATATTTAACAAAACGCGATTTGCAAGTCATGCAAGGTCATGTGACCCGAAGCCAAGGCAGATTTGGGTCACATGACTAAATCATCTCCTTTCAAGGCTCTTCCACCAACCAAAACATTTTGGCAAGTTTGAAGATTTTAGTATGTGAGTGATATAGGATCCTGCAGAATAGTCAACATGTGCTCATTTACCAATACTGCAATGTCAGGTCTGCTTTAGGATTATTTATTTTGTGGTAAGAGGGTAACAGGGCAGTGCCATCCCCCAATCTATCCAGGTCATATCAGTATCTTTTTTTAAGCTGGGTGGGAATAAGCTGTAGGTGAGTGGCTGTACTGTGACCCAGCTGAGTGGTTACTGAGAAGTGCTGGGTGGTGCGCCCTGCTAAAACAACCTAGAGAGAACACAGCACCTGATTTATAGTAAACTGCAAGGCCGATATTACGAGCCATCTGAGCAATGTCACCCTGCAAAAAATCAACGCATGTTTTTTCTATGCATAAGGCGCACAACTGACCCATAAAGTTGCAAATGAACCTTTCAAGACCTCAGCCGATAAATGACATTCCACCCAGTGATTGCAGGATTGCTCCATGGATCATTACTATCAACGCGCATCAAATGTGAGAAATATACAAATTTCAGAGATTGTATAATCAATAATATTATAAAAAAAACATTTAAACTGTATAAAGTTTTTCAGTTGAATCGATGAGATAAAAGGATTATTATTATTATCTCTATTAAACAGGATTTATTTAGCGCCAACATATTACGCAGCGCTGTACATTAAATAGGGGTTTCAAATGACAGGCGAATACAGACAGTGACATAGGAGGAGGAGAAGACCCTGGCCCGAAGAGCTTACAATCTAGGAGGTGGGGGAAGTAACACACAATATGAGGTAGGATATGGAATGGTGGGTGAGTAGTGAGGGTTTAGGAGACAGAAGAATTCGGGTAGGTGAGGTTGAAGCGTTGGGTTTTGAGGTCTGTTTTAGATGAGCAGAAAGTAGGAGCAAGGCGAATTGGAGGAGGAAGACCATTCCAGAGAGTGCGTGCAGCTCTAGAGAAGTCTTGGAGCCGTGCGTGTGATGAGGTTATGAGTGAGGAAGTCATTAGTAGGACATTGGAGGAGCGGAGAGAGCGGCTAGGGGGGTATTTATCTATCAGGGCAGAAATGTAAGTGGGACAGAGCTGTGGAGGGATTTGAAGGCAAAGCACAGGAGATGAATTTGATTCTAAGGTGAAATGGAAGCCAATGTAGAGAACTACAAACTACAAGAGAGAGGATCAGATGTGCAACATGATTCTTTGCAAAAAAATGAAATAATTTATTATGAGACTCATCTGGCCAGGGTCCTCTCCTCCTCCTGTGTCACTGTCTGTATCTGTCATTTGCAACCCCTATTTAATGTACAGCACTGAGTAATATGTTGGTGCTATATAAATCCTGTTTCTTAATAAAATTAATAATAATAATATTATTAAGACCCCTTTTATGTCTGATTATCAGAGGCATTGGTAACATTACTTAAAGTGACCAGAATAGAAATCAGACGTCTGTTCCGAGTCAGCTAAATGTCTGATACGTTGGTGATACGTTGGTGCCGTGGGGGCAACGAACAGATCATGTGACCTCCTGGAGCCTTTCCAGCTATGACTGCATACATGAACCATGCCAAGGATGTATGTGTACATAGAACATAGAAAACAATTATAAACCCTACCTATGAACGTCTCCTATTTGCACCCCATTGGTCATTAAAAATACAAATATATAATATATGAAATAAAATATTGGGTTTTATTGTCATTATTACTGGCCACCATGGTGGCTCAGTGGTTAGCACTCCGGCCTTTACAGCGCTGGGTCCCAGGTTTGAATCTCAGCCAGGACTCTATCTGCATGGAGTTTGCAGATTCTTACCATGTTTGCGTGGGTATCTCTGGTTTCTTCCCACATTCCAAAAACATGCAGTTAGGTTAATTAGCTTCCCCCCAAAATTTACCTTAGACTGTAATAATGACATATGACTATGGTAGGGACATTAGATTGTGAGCCCTTTAAGGGACATCTATTGACATGACTACGGACTTTGTACAGCGCTGCCTAATGTGTTGGCGCTATATAAATACTTTACAATAATAATTATTTATGAGATTGGATAGTCTGTGTGTGAACCTTTTAATACCCCTCCCCAATGCTCACTCGTATTGCATGCAGTGACAGGTTCTCTTTACTATTGAAGCAGCTGGGTCGCAGATTGCTGGGTGTGACGGCATGCTGGTTAGGCCGACAGTTATTTACATTCCATTGCCTCGTATGAAAGCGTACGGTATGCAGTCATCCCCTGGCATGATAAACACTCCATCATGGGGGGTGGTGGTGACTCGAGGCCTCGGCTGGGCCTGTGTGATCACTGCAAGCGGAGTTATCTTTATATTATGGGGCCCCTGTACAGGGATTGGGACAAAAGTCCAACAGGGCCCCCCCAGGATCCAATTGCTGCATTGCGATCTGCAGAAGTGAAATCTGATTGGCTGCTGGGGTTGATTGCCCAGTTTTCAGTGACCAAGTGGCTTTAATGGGAATGGTTTTCTTGTGCCCCTCAAAAGTCCATTGACTTACAAATATTCCCGTGCCCCTGCCTGTCGATCTTTCCCGAGAGCCGTCTGGCCCCAAGGACTGATGTCATCTGATGGACGCTTGTGCCCTTCCCTGTCTGTGTCTGCACAGCGCCATAGAGGTCTATGAGTCCGGAGCCAAAGATGGAGGGGCCCCATAGAAGTCTATGCATGGGATGTTACCAAACTACAGGGGGGCAGCCCTTTGGTTCTCAATATGGGCCTGATTTATTAAAGCTCACCAAGGCTGGAGAAGATACACTTTCATCAGTGAAACTGGGTGATCCAGCAAACCTGGAATTTTTATTCAAATTATTTTGCTATTTGCTAGCAAATGTTTTGAATCCTGGACCAGATCAGACCATTCCAGGTTTGCTGAATCACCCAGCTTCACTCATGAAAGTGTATCTTCTCCAGCCTTGGCAAGCTTTAATAGATCAGACCCTATGAATCAGCAGAGGTGGAGGGTGGGTCGGGGTAATTCGGAGGGGCTATTAAAGTGCAACTATCTCTTAAAGGAGCAGTACATCTATCAGTGCCCTGCAGAGGGGAAGGGTACGCTAGCTGTGTTTGATTTACATTGCATTGCACTGCAGGCGAGCATAACTTTTCCTTTTCAAATGCTGCATTGTCCATATTCACCGGGGACTCCAATCCCCATCTGCATGGAGTTTGTATGTTCTCCCTGTATTTGTTTGGCTTTCCCCTTAGGGCCATTTGGATTTCCTACAATTGACATTCCTAAAATTTGTCCTTAGGCTCTATCAGGGACATTGTATTGTGAGCTCCTCTCTATGATTATAGGCTCTGTACTGCGCTACCTAATACGTTGGTGCTATAAATACAAGATAATAATAAAAAGGCTGTTATATTAGAATAATGTGGCCATGCCTTTGGTGTGGGGTTCTTTATTATGAGCGGGGGCTCTGTATAAAGAGTGGGGGTCTCGCCACTGATTCATGTAACTTGCGCTGCAGCTGTGAATATTAATATTATTATTAAACAGGATTTATATAGCGCCAACATATTACGCAGCGCTGTACATTAAATATGGGTTGTAATACAAAGGTACAGACAGAACTGCGACCTGGGATGGATCATGAAGCCCAGCCGAGTGTCCCCTCGTGTCACCAGTGAGTATTATACCGCTGCACAGAATTACATTTGTTGCACCATTGTCTGCAATTTTGCAAGGTCACTTTTTTGGAAATAGGGGATTTTTATGAGCATCTGGCGGAGTGACCCTTCAATTCTAGCGGTGAGCATGAAATCTTGGGGCCGTGAGATACCCTCCAGGCTTTTTTTTATCTTCTCCCACCATCCTGTCTCCCGCCTTTTCTCTGCAGGCAGAGGCTGCCATTGGGGCCCAATTTAGTTTCCCGGAACATTGGGCTATGAAGCGGCCATTGTGAGAGTCGGGTGAATGGTGACATAAACATTCCTGGCAGTTCAGCCGCGTGATAGTCACTTCTTTCATACTTTGCTTGTTGGGAACTTTTCTTCTTTCCACTGTTAGAATGCCTTGCAGAAGAAGTGGTGCCCCGATCACAGGGGTTATGAGAAGCTCTTTGTCTTATGATATTGTGGGATGAATATTGCTGGAAGCGGAATTCTGAAAATGGCACTGTTCTGCGGACGGCCCCGGTGAAAGGGACATTCTGTATTTCGGGGGGGACACGGCAGAGCAAATGGCGTCTCCAGACTGCAGCAATTATATATAATTCTGCACAGGCGGCTAGGGGTTATCTGCCTATAGAATGTCAAAAAGTTCGATTTGCGTGGGAAAATTTTAAAGCCTTACTGTGCATTATTGATCATTTATAGATACTCCTCTTCTGTCTTGAACATAGGTAGTCATGTTTCCTTGAACACTGTTGATTCACTGCAAACCCACCTTATTTCTAGGCTGATAAACTTCTAGGGTCATCAAGCCCTCTCCCACACCCTCTCGGTACTGTCCCCATTCAGCCCTTTTCATTCAATCAATTCAAGGCAGCCTCATGTGTGGCCATCTTTTAGGGCACTTGCATAGGGCTACACAGGCTGTAGGGGATGTTTTGAGCTGCATTAACAGGGGCAGAGACTTCCAGCTCATCAAGCCCTCTCCTCCCCACCCATGCCATCCCCATCCAGCCACTTTCGACCAATTCAAGGCATTGTCATGCACAGCTTTCCCATGAAGCACCTACGTAGGACTGCACAGACCAGACATGACATACCTGTTTAGCTCGGCTCACAGGGACTTGGACTTCTAGTATCATCAAACCCTCTCCTACCCATCCATGCTGTCCTCATCCTGCCCCCTTTATCAATTTGCTATCAATCAGCTAATTTAGGAGAGTGCCATGCATGGCTTTTCCATAGGGCACCTGCATCAGAATGGAAGGGACATGCCTGTTCAACTCCACTTACAGGTACATGGATTTCTAGAATCATCAAGTCCTCTCCTCCCAATCCATGCTGTCCCCATCAAGCCCCTTTAATCAATTTCCTGCCTTTTAATACAACAAATTCAGGGCAGTGTCATGCACAGTTTTCCTATAGGGCACTTGCATAGGACTACATAGTCCGGAAATGACATGCCTATTCAGCTCCACCCACAGGGGCATGGACTTCTGGCATCATCAAGCCCTCTCCTCCCTTTCCTGGCTATTTCATCTATTCCTAGAGATCATAGAGATCTGTCTATCATACCAAAAAGGCATATGATTAAGATAGAGGTGCAAAGTAATTTTGAAGGACATGCCACAAAGAGGGACCCTTTACATGGAAGCAGTTATCTCTCCGCAGAGAACCAATATGCCCCCCTATTAAGCCAGAACTAAATTTCTCCAATCCCCAGTTGGCACGATCCTAGCTTTGATTTAACAAAGAGGGCATCAGATCTCTGCAGAGAGACCGCTGCTTCCACACAGACAGTCTTTCTTATCATCCTGCTGGCGGGGGAGAGGCTTTTCCACTTAGTGGCTGCTTTCCAAAGCAAACTCTGCACATCTTTTGTTTGGAAGCATCTGGAACGCATTTAGCCGATTTCAACTGAAAGTTCAATTGGGCTTTAAAATGCAAAGGAAATTGTTCTGTAAGCTGCGGATTGGCCTGATTCGGCGTTTCTCCTCCGGTGCTCGGGGCTCTGGCCTCACCGCCGCAACGACGCAGCAAATAATAAAATATCACCGATCCAGTCATCCGTGTCGCATTAATTTCCCTGCGACTGAACCCAGAGCTCATCCTTCCTTGTCATTGATTGAGCGTCCTACAAGGCAGCTGAGGCCGAGATGAAATCAATTACCCATCAGCCGGCCTTCCAAGGAGCAGATGGGGCGAGACGCAAAAAGAGGAGTGTAATGTGTTTAGGGGGCGCCGGTGGTGCGGGGGGTGCATGGCAATTAGCAGCGGGGCATCATGCGAGTCCCAGGACAGAGGACGGGGGTTCTAGAAATTGGCAAAGAAAAGAAGAATTAATCTGATCGGAGGAATCATTCACAGCTGCTTCTTGATTTATTGGCCCAGTCATGTGACATCAAGCTGAGCCGCATGGGCTGCGTTGGTGCCAAAAAAACGCAAGGTCACCCGCCGCAACCTGTCCCTGAACAGATTACATGATGATTTCCAAGGCACGGCTGCAATGTTAATCCCTCACTGAATTTAGTTTACTGAAGCTCCTCACTTTACAAATGAATGATTTTTTATTTGTTTGATGATTGCGATCACCTGCAGCCATTTCTTATCCGCATGCACGCAGCAATGTCTGCAGGCCAATGGTGACAACAGCAGACCATGCTGCTAACATGTGACCACTTGTAGTCTCCATTGGAAGAGGGAGACAACGCAAGAGAACAATTACAGACAGGGGAAAAGTGTTGTCACCTATAAAAGGAAAGGCATGGCCTGCGTTTAACATTGCTTTGTTACAAATTTCTTTATCTAGTTTTATTTTATTGTCTGATCCATGAGCTGCAAAGAAATAGAAAAATAGCCACCAAGAGGAGCCTTGATTGGTGGATCCATAATTACAGATATTTTATTATATCCAATCTCCCAAAATGCAATATACTGCAGCTTAGATCTGGCGGCTGCATTCATTTTCATTTTTCACAACATTTTCAGCAAGTACAGAATATCCCTAACGATCCTTCCAGGAATCTATTGCCGCTTCCTGTAAGCTGAAACTTTATTCTTCAGGCAACTACAAATCCCCCCCACCCCCCATGTAATGGAAATGAAGGGAGGAAGTCAGCCCAGCCCAGGTGACAACACACATCAAGGTTTGTTTGCGGAGCGCCCACATGTTTGCTCCATTCATACATGGCAGTCATGTGACATTCAGTTTGCTATTCTCGTCCTCCAGTCAATGCGCCTCGCATTCCGCCGCCTCCTGTGATCCTCCTTAACGCTTGCAGTGTTGCAAATCAAACAGAGCCCTTTGTGAGCTGTGCAGCCTGATCTTCGGATCTGATACGGAACGCCCGCCCGGCTTTGAAGCCACCGTGACCTGGATGCTATTTGGGGCGGTTACGCCTCATTTAGGACAGATGAGCAGATCCGATCTGGAATAACTCACAGATGGATTTCATGGGGCATTTGTTCCATGGATAAAAATGTTACAATTCTGTGGGTGCATCTGCTGCCCCCTGAGGACACCCTGGGAACTGAGAGAGGCCTTGGTGGGCGCCATTAGTTGGGTAAGTTATGGGCGCATAAAATAACCCAACACAATATCATCATAAAAGGTGAAATACTATTGCCCCAGTCCTAATGACTAATCATCGATTCAACATGCAAATCCTGCCATAAATACAATCGTCTGATGTCAGATGGTTGTTGCTGGAAATAATCCTTTGAGGTCATACACACACAGCGCCTGTTCTGCTTTATGGAGAATGGGGGAGGAGGAGCAGGGGGCATGGTGCTGGGTTCTCCTCCATAGTATTGGTTATTTATCAATCAGCTGGGGCTTATTGATGAACGACATTGA
Source organism: Pyxicephalus adspersus (assembly GCF_032062135.1). Lineage (NCBI taxonomy): Eukaryota > Metazoa > Chordata > Amphibia > Anura > Pyxicephalidae > Pyxicephalus > Pyxicephalus adspersus. The sequence continues at coordinate 171,616,021 of NC_092858.1, forward strand.
GAGACCTTTGTATGCATATCACATGCCGTGCTCGTTTTGGGTGAGAATCATCTGGCATGTGTACATTGGAGCAGACAGGTTGCACTTTGATTACCGCATCCCCAATCCCATGAACTGCATCAACATTTGGGATGCTTCAGGTACCAGCGGGCACCCATAGAAAATAGAGTTAAAATAAAGTTGCACCCGCCACCACCTGCTGTAAAAGTCAGAAAAGTCCCAACTGCCTGTGCCCACTAGTCATCTGACCCTTAGGGGTCCAAATATAAATGCCTACATCCAAGATTCACCCAAAATTGCCAGATTCCATTAAAAATGTGTCAACCTGCTTTTACTCAATATAATTCATACATTTTTCTCATTAAATCCAAAAAATGAAAAATGGGTGCATTTTGGGTAAAAAGTGAATCTTGGGTGAAAATGTTTATTAATAAACCCCTAAGCTTGAGCTCTATGCAGGAATCGGTACATTGTAAAGTTTTTTATATCCCTAAAAAAATTAGGAAAATTATGGTAAAAAATAAAAAGCATTGGAGTCTATGATGGAAGGCAAAAGTGTTGGATTCTTCATCAGTTTCTGTGTTGGTGACAATGGGACAAATACGGAACATAAATCTACCCGGATATAGACAGCAAAAATGTGTTCATAAATCTTTTACATTCTTAAATAAAATGAAAAAAAAAATTGCTTTACATAGTCATGTTCTCTTTTTTTCTTTATTTTTAGGGAGGGGGGTAATGGGTACTCTAATGGCCCCTGATGGTTTTCGCAGCTTCTATAAACTGGACACATTGAATACCAATGCTCATCAGTCTTTATTTTTTTTATTGGAAATTAGCAAACATTTCATGAAAAAAGTACAAAAACACCAATAGGAACACAGAGATCTAAAAGGTTCTGCAGATGGACCAAGTGAACTTTTCCAGAAAAAGTCAAGGCTGGCCCAGTCATGCTTTAAAACTTTAATATGTTACGTGAGTAAAGTTTTAAATCAGAAGCTTGAGATGCGGCTGACTTTCTATGTTACTTGACTTTTGCAATGCTGGAACTCTTAGGTATGGGAGCGAGGGGGCCCAGGAAGTTTATTAAGTTTTTTTTTATTGATGCAGAGAAATGATCTGTGTGCATTACGGGGCCACAGGAATAACAAGCAAATAATGACTCCAACAGACCGGCACTTCCCAGAAGCCATTGTTGTGACATGATGAATCATTTCTAGAAGGAATTTAACCTTCTCGGCTCTATCACTGGTCCGATCTGTTCTATGGAGTCCATATGCACATCCACTGACCAATGACCAACGTTCCAGAGAGAGGGGGGTATGAAGAGGGACAGTCCCTCCAAATCAGGAGTAGTTGTGAGGTATAAAGAGGGACAGTTCCTCCAAATCAGGGGCAGTTGGGAGGTATAAAGAGGGACAGTTCCTCCAAATCAGGGGCAGTTGGGAGGTATAAGAAGAAGGACAGTCCCTCCAAATCAGGGGCAGTTGGGAGGTATGAAGAGAGCCAGTTCCTCGAAATCAGAGACAGATGGGGGGTATGCAGAGGGACAGTCCCTCCAAATCAGGGGCAGTTGGGAGGTAAGAAGAGGGACAGTCCCTCCAAATCAGGGGCAGTTGGGAGGTATGAAGAGGGACAGTCCCTCCAAATCAGGGGCAGTTGGGAGGTATGAAGAGGGACAGTCCACAAAATGGACAACACGGTTCACTTTTGGCACCATCAGAGCACCCATTCTCAGAATTGTCATGCAGCCATTGCTGGACACATGCTTGTAGAGAGGAACCAGTTACAAAGGGCTTGCACTGTGCTGCAAAAAAAAGAATCACATATAAAAAAACTTTTATTTAGGATTTCCCTCTGATTTACCGTTTCCTTTACCAGTGAGATGAATTTTGTGGGAAAGTGATCACTCGCATGAACCTCTTGGTTTCTAAGCTGTCAGCCTGAGGTTGGCCAACCATTGGAAAATCCATATTTCTCGCACCCAAAGTATTGGAAAATGCTCGCTGCCACAGGCCTGGAAAAAGGTTACACGTCTGCTTACAGGAAGCTGCGTGCAAAGGGAGGAAGCGCGGCCTGACATCAACAGGAAACGCCACTCCAATCTCGGCGCTGGCAACTCCAAGGCTGAGAGCCTGGAAACAATCGCTGGCCGGCACTTTAGACAAAGCGGGCAGGAAATGAGTGAATATTGGCCTGTGGAGTACACAGGAAGTGATAAAAAGCTACCTGCTTTGACTCGGCCGAAAGAGTGAGCAGTAAAAATGGCGTTTTTGTTGTTTTTGGGGGCCAAGCCTGTCATCGCTCATGGAAATACAACGATCAGAGGAGAGTTTTGCTGGAGATCAAACATTTGCATTCTTTTAAAAAAGAATCATTGTCATCATTAGTCTAATCCAAGCCAAACCTATTTAAACCAGGTTCAGGATCTAGGTACAGAAATTTACCCCCAGGGGCATGCCAGGTGGGTCACCTTATAGCATGGACTGCTACAGATTATTTAAACTAGAGATAGATAGCCAGCAATTTTATTTGGCAAGTTGCATTGGTGATCATTTTGTCAAGTGCTACAGAATTGGGTTAGCCAGCCAATCCCAACCAGGCTTCCTCCAGATGTTGCCTGGAGTTCCTTGAGCTGTGGCTGGTTGACCACCCAAAAGATAGATCCATGGGCAACACCAAACTAAAGACCATTTTAGCTGTCTGTTAAGGTGGCATTCTGACCACTAATGTATGAATGGGCATAAAATCCAATGGAAAGCCTTCCAAGAAGAGTGGAGGACATAGCAGCCTTAAATAATGCCCAGGTCCATATTAATAGCCATGGTTTTTGAATGGGATGTCTACCAAGCTCACATAGGAATAAGTTTGGGAGTCTCCAGTCTTTTTCCCATATTGTGTGAAAGTTTATATCTTCTTAGATGTTCTTGGCTCCAATGAGAATTATGGAAGCTTGAAGGCCCTTCAGAAGTTGAAACAAGGACAAATCACTTTTACAGAGATTTATATTTTAATCTTGTGAGTTGCATTGGCAGTCATTTTGATATTGCTACAAAGTGCTACAGAATTGGGCTAGGTGCAGCCAATCTCAACTAGGGTTACATGGAACACTGGGCTTCCTCTAGATGTTGCCTGGAGTTCCTTGAGCTCCCAAAAGATAGTTCCAGGGCAACGCCACACTAAAGACCATTTTAGCTGTCTGTTAAGGTGGCATTCTGACCACTAATGTATGAATGGGCATAAGGACTCCAAACTCCCATGGAAAGCCTTCAAGAAAAGTGGAGGACATGTCAGCCATAAGAAATGAGATGGCCAAGTCCAAATTAATGGCCATGGCATTTGAATAGGATGTCTACCAAGCTCATAAAGGAATAAGGTTGGGAGTTTGCAGTCTTTTTCCCCATATTGTGTGAAAGTTTTTGTCTTCATAGATGTTCTTTTTCTACAATGAGAATGTTGGAAGCCTAAAGGCTCTCCAGAAGTTGAACCAAGGCCGAGTTACTGCTGCAGATTGTTAACCAGAGATTTAGGCCGGCAATTTATTCTCATTAGTTGCATTGACAATCATATTGCCATTGCTACAAAGTGCTACAGAATTGGGTTAGGTGAAGCCGATCCCATGGGACACTGGGCTTCCTCCAGATGTTGCCCAAAGTTGTGGCTGGTTGATCGCCCAAATGATGGCACCTGCATAGTTCCATGGGCAACACCACTTGGCATGAAACAAGAAGCATTTTGGCTACCTGTAAAGATTACATTCTGACAACTAATATATGGCAGGGCTTTCCTTACACTGACAACCAATGAAGATGTTGCTCATGTTTCCCATTGACTGTTGCAGGGGTTCCCTGATGCCTGAAAATCATTGCAAGGGTTCCTTAGGGGTGAAAAGGTTGAGAAGTCTGGGTTAGTGTGTTTACTATCAATTGATCTCCTTTGGTTATTTGTATTAAGGTGGTGCAATTGTGTCATGTCCGGTCCCTTTAAATATTTGTGTGCACGAAAGAAGAGTCCCCAAATTCTTTTCTGCACCAGAAAAATACATTAAAGGGTCCTCCTATGGTGAAATGTTGCAATGGCTTTTAGCTCTGTTCCTCTTGTGTCATGAATTGCTACTCTTGCAGCTGCCTTTTCCATCATGTAAAATAAATGGAGATGTATAAAAGTTATTTTCTGCTGAGGTTCATCAGAGGAGCAGCAATCAATCAGGATGAACTGCTATTATTCACCCTATGATTAGCTGGTGCTGGAGATTTCTGCAGATTGCCTCCATCATTGCTATCTGTGGGCGGTCAGGAAAGAATCTTCCCAGGGGTGATAAAAAGTGCAAAATAAAGCAAATTGAAGTTCCAAATGTTCTCCACTTCATTATTAGATTTTAGATTTAGGCTAGGCTCACATTGTCCATGAGGCTGTGGTGCGTTTTCCACTTCCTTACCCCAGGAACCGCGGCCTCTCAGTACTACATGGTAGTGTCTCTCTACAACAGGCCCATGGAGAATGAATTGGGTCAGAAAGAAGAGGTATCAAACCGCTCACTACTGGCAGCTGTCAAATGTGCTCTGTGGTGTGATTGTTCGAGGGGCTTGCAAGATGCCACCTGTGCGGAGCCCCTCGATCCCTAGGCTGGTGTGAACCTTCCCTTTAAATTGCTGGAGAAGTTAATCTATTTAGCCAAAAATGTTGGCTTGACACCTATTTGTATTATTGAGCTCGGATATTCCCACAGAAGGGTATTGGCAATCCTACAGCGTACAAAAACATTTTAGATAATCATGCATTTCTACTTTTGTGGTAACAGTTTGGGAAAGGTCCTCTTCTGTTCTGCCATGACTGGGCCCCTGTGCACTAAGCCAGATCCAAGACATTGCCAGTCGTGGAGAACCTCAAATAGTTTGGCAAAGCCCTGACGTCAAACTTACTGAAAATCTCTAGAATGAACTAGAACTAATCATGAGCCAGTTTTTCTTATCCAGCATCACCTGACCTCACAGATGTTGAGGCTGAATGGGCAGAAGGACTCCAAAGTCTCATGGAAAGATTTCCAAGATATGTGGAGGACATGATAGCCATAAATGATGTGGCCAAGTCCATATCAAAATCCATGGGATGTCTACCAAGCTCATGTAGGAATAATATTGGTTTCTGCAGTCTTTTTCCCATATTGTGTGAAAGATTATGCCTTCTTAGATGTTCTTGGCTACCATGAGAATGATGGAAGCCTAAATCCCCTCCATAATTGGAAAGGAAGCTCTCCGACCTGGCAGACAACTCATGGGATGAGAGGAAACATCCAGATGGTTTGGGAAAACCATCTAACCACGAGTCCGTCTTGTTGCATATTGCTTTTCCTATTTTTAAACACTGCTGTAGAGGAAAAATGATGATGTTGGCTGCCAAATATTTGTTTCCAACAACTTATTCCAGAAACCTGATGGAATTTGGTTTCTGCGGACAGTGGACCACAATGTGTTCGAATACTTTTTATGTTTGTGTTATTTGTATTGTTGATTAGGTTGAGGGTGATTGGTGCCACTTTAGGCACGAAAACATGTCTATCTCCCAGGAAATATAGTGTCTGCTCATGTCCATATAAAAGGATGTTTTTTTCTGAGACATCGACCCTGGTGGCCTGGTCCATTCTGGAATCTGAGAATCTCTTTGGCCTCCTTCAGCTCCCAATGTCTACATATGCTCACTCCATTGTCAGCTGCACATCATCGCTCTGGACTGGCTATGCTCGTATACAAAACGGATTTTTTGGGTGTCTAAGAAAACACAACATGAATAGTTTGAGCATCTAAAAATATGTGTGAAAATGGTTCCAAATGCCTCTTTGAACATATTGGAGGCATCAACATGCAATCGTGTGCACTATATAAAGCCAGAAATGCTTGCATGTACACATTAAATAGCTGAACGTACTTTACCTTGTATTTTAACAATATATAAACACATACAAGCTCAATGTGCTTTTTTCCTTCCATTTTTTATTTAAAAAATTCAGCTCCAGCTGCAATACTCACTTCTTTTTCAGCTCTGTCCTAACTGACTTTCTTGCTCCATTTGATCCAGCACCAAATCTTTTCTGCATTGAGTTACATCCAATATCATTCAACCCATTTCCATTGAACCCAGAGTGCCATGACTTCACTCCTTACATTGGATTAAAGCAGAATTAATGTTCTGATTTTAGGAATCCACAATCAGGCAGGTTATGATATCAGAAAGGGACAGGTGATATCCTTTTTGCAAAAACCCCTTCTACCTGCCTGATTGTTCCTGGTTTCCGAGTGGAGCATGCTTCCAGGATCCCTGGCACATCCTGGCTTTTTCTGCACATGCTGGGAATAAATGAACTCACATGGGCATGAGCGGGAGTTACATCATTCTGTCCAATCAAAATAGCCAAAGATTGTGTAGCGGAAGAGAAGAAAGAAGAAGATGGCTGCACCCTGTGAGGGAACAGAGACAGGTGTATAACATGGTTTTGCTTTAACAGGAGAATGCTGCAGAATTTAGGATCCTCCAATGGGAAAAGTAAAGAAATGTATCACTTGAGGTGCTCAGAATTGTAAAATTCTAACTTGGTTGAATCTGGCTGGATCAAATATAAAATCTGAGCTGATTTTGAAACCTAATTGAACGAGCCACACTATACCTGTCAATGTCAGGTATAGTAGGGTTCAGCCAATGTGTCGTCTGTCATCATTTCGGGACTTCATATATCTGCCAATGACAGATAAAGTATTGGTGGATTGTGGCTCGGATCGTTAAAATTCTGATCCTAGGTCGGAACAGCTCCGAGCTATATGGCCAGTTGTGATGCCAATGAACCAGACATAGGGCACCTAGAAAATGATAACCATGAAGATGATTTCTTTATAACGGATTGAGGGTGCTATAATAGGGGGGTCACAATCAGCCGATGAGTATTTTATTATTATATAACAATATATTGTTGAAGATTGTAACATCTGAAGCCGTTTTTTGTTTTTTTGTTCCGTTGTATTAATGTGAAAACAGTGCAGTTCTCTCCTCATTTTAGCTTCTCTCTCTCCCTTTTCGCTCAATCTCCTGGCTAAACGCCCCGCGCCAGCTGTTTGTCTGATGTTCTCTTCTGTTCTGTTGCCAACGTCAATATCCACGGCTGAGGCTCAGGTGAGAATCGCGGGGACGAGCTAGGATCCCAGCAGGAGAACTGAAATCACAGGCTGATATGTTGGCTTTATAGGGCGGGGAGGAGCGCATGGAGGGTTCAAATAGAAATGGTACCTTTTGAAATGGTAGGAATGGCAGGACGGTCCCAGCTGTGTAGGATTTAAATTCCGCTCGTAGATTCCAACCTCGGCCCCGTAAGCCTCGGAGGGGGAAGCTTTATTTATGTCGACTGGAGAGTGGAGAGACGTGAAAGTTACTGTAATGAAATTCTTTCCATTGAAGCTTTCAGGAGGCCACCCGGATTTCACGGTTAGGAAAGTCATTGGAGACTGTCGCAGGTTTCACTGACATTTATACCAATATAAAAAGATTAAAACTTAGCACATTTTTGCAGCTCTCTATTCATCAGTAGAGTATTACATATACTTTCTTAAATGCAATTTCCTGAATTTGACCCCATTGCACAGCAGAGCTCAGAGTGATAGAAGGAGAATCAGCCCACAGAGCCATTCAGTTGTGTTGTGATGCATGGAAGAGAGAACAGAGAGAGGAGCTCATCAGTCTGCTTTATTGTCCATTCACAAAGTAGGCGAGGGACAAGACCTGTGTTACTGCAATAATAAAAGATTTCCAGCCTCGTCACACAGGGCCTGATTTATTATAGTAGACTATCATGGGAGAACCTGGGTGATCCAGCAAATCTGGAATTAGGGTTACAGGAAGGGGTTAGTTTTAGATTATTATTATTCTTACTAATAATAAAAAACAGTATTTATATAGCGTCAACATATTACGCAGAGCTGTACATAAAATGGGTTGCAAATAACAGACAGTGACACAGGAGAACAAGAGGAGCCTGCCCAGAAGAGCTTACAATCTAAGAGGTTAATATTAGGGTTACAGGAAGGGTTGGTTAGCGCCAACATATTACGCAACGCTGTACATAAAATGGGTTGCAAATGACATCCAGATACAGACAGTGACACAGGAGGAGGAGAGGACCCTGTCCAGAAGAGCTTACAATCTAAGAGGTTAATATTAGGGTCACAGGAAGGGTTGGTATTTGGGTTACAGGTGAGGTTAGGTTTAGGGTTATAGGGGGACCTAGTGAAAGGAATAAATGAAGAGTTGGGGTTAGGGTTATAGGGAGAACTAATATTAGGGATACAGGAAGAGTTATAGCTAAGTAAGAAATGAAGAATTATAATTAATTTTGGGGTTAGTGTAGGTAGGTTAGTGTTAGCATTTTGTCCTCAGAAGCTGGCTATCTCATTTGGATTCCCCATGAAGACTGTGCTGTCCATTTTTCATAGCGCTCAGAACAAGACTCATTTTATCATTGATCTTTAACCTCCTGCGAAAGGAATCGAAGGTATCTCTAGCGCCCACAGGTGGCAGCTGCAGGCCTAGGAAAAGATGGGGGTGAGTGCTAACAAAAAAAGAAAAAAAGGTAAATCATAGCAAAATCAGCTTTTGAATATTGTGGAGGCAATTAATAAAACAAAGCACAATATATTTTTTACTTTTGCTGACAGGTTCACTTGGATTACAGGAACAAGCGAGCGTGCAGAACTGCATACTCTAAAAGCTGTTGTCATCCTCCCTATTGAGCTCAGCAGGGGTGGGAGAATGATAATTCACCTTACTTTACAAATCTTTTGTCGGCTGAAACATACCCGGCGCTGTGTTTCCAGACAGAAGTGGAGAGATAAGTGCTGCGCTCGTTATTCCTGCCTCTCCCGTGTCCTGGTAATGACGGAAAGGTCACGGCTATCCGAGAACAGAAACTTCTCACGTATTGATCTTATAAAACGCAGGCCTAGAATTTACATGAAGCCCTCGCACAAAGCTGCGTTACCAGGAGACGCCTTAACGAGGCTCATTAAAACGCGTTTTGCTTCTCGCTACAATTTCTGAAGAGCAAACGATGTAGTTAACTCCTCCGTCCTTTATTCTTCTTCTGGTGAAGGGTTATAAAACTTAGGATTGTAAAGCGTCACTTGTGATCGTACGGAGACAGAGATCATCTATTGTCTTCAATGGGTTTTCGAAAGTCTGCCCCGTGTAAAATGGTGTCTAGAGAAGAGGAAAACCCTATTGCTGACATCTTACGGAAGCTTTGACATATCGATGTGTTTTAAAAAAGTTCACATCGCTTGCATGGTCGGATCAACCATAGGTACTGGCTCGTTTTGGATATGGTTGAATCCCCTAACTCACAATTAAACATCACGGGCTACATTGCGTAGTTCCAAAGCTTCAAAAATGTATTGTTCCTTGGGATCTTTGAAAAATACCCAACTTGACCACAGAATACGCGTTTCGCCTCTAATGACATTTACTCACAAACGGTTCATTATTAAGTTCCATTAGTAACTGAAATGCATCAGGGCTTATCCAAGCTTCAAATTATTGGCTGATTATTTGAAACAATAAAGCATGGCTGCCAGAACCAGAACTCCTGTCTACCATCACAATTGAGATTATATGGAGGAGAGCACTATGCTCACATTGTGTCCATGAAGTTTATTATTTTATTTGGGTATCATGTCAAAAAGAAAACTAAACTAACACTAAACGCCTGTTTATTTTTATGATCATTTTCATGGCGTACTGATTTTGGATTTGGAAATTACTGGATATATTGTGTTGTATGGCCCTGATGAAGGGGGCTTTTGAATTCTGGAACGTGTTGTTTGGCTGTTTTTTCTATTTTGATGGCACTGAATAAAACAATATGAGTGTGGCACTCTCCCTTATATATTTCTAGCCATGCCAACTTGACATGATCCAACGCTTCTACATTCCACCAAAAACTGAAGAATAGGATTTTAATAGGTATTGGGTTGTATGGGCAATGATCAGGAAATCGTCAGCACTCAGTAAACATATAGCAATAGGCAGTAAGCCACACATTGGGCCAGGCTGAGTTGCCAATTGCAAGTAGTGAATTGGATTCCAATGGAACCAATAGTTTGGTTCCTAAAATAGATGGGGATTTTCTCTCTCTGCTCCCAACTTTAAAATATTACCTACCATATGAAAGATACCAGTGTTGTATTGTTTCCTGTGTTTTAGTACAACACTCTGGTTTCTAGTAAGATCGTATTTTTCTTATACTATTTGTATCATCGGCTCCAATATCTTTCCCTCTTTCTGCAGACAGAACTCATTAATACTGTCAGTCCAGCTGGCCGCATTTTCTACCACCCCATAAACTCCCCAGTCAGCAGAATCCAAGGGAGGGTCAGTCTGACGCTTCTCTGTTATGGCTTTTGTGTAGATTATAGTTTTGGCAGTGAGCACCATGGCCAGACAGAAATAGTCATCACACATCTGTCTGTCCGCCTTGTACAGCCTCCTCCGGCTCTAACCCTCTACTGTCCTTCAGCCTTCTTCACATTGAGAGGCAAAGTTTACAGACAAACAGCTGCGTTGTAACAGAAGTGGGATGGAAATAAAAGAAGGCGGATTTCATTTTTTAGAGTTTCCATAACAAACCCAAAGTGGTTCTGTCTATCCAACTATCTATCATCAGCATTCTCTTTCTATCTTTCCATACCTGTGTTCCCCCTGTATTCCTTATGTGTCTAATAGGGAAAAAGTGGGATTGCTTTTGCAAAGTGCAATGTCCTCCATGTCCACTCCACTAAAAATTGGAATTCAGGGTATCCTAAAGGTTACTTTTCATATCTTTCCTTCCCTTTCTCTCTCTCTCTATCTATCTCTCTTTCTTTCCTTTTCTTTCTCAGAGACATATGGGACATATAAAATGGGACCGTCCCTCCAAATCAGTGACACTTGGAAGGAAAGCCTGATAAGCTTGGTCTCTATGGATCTGTCTTGTGATTTGGGGTCATTGCTATAGTCTGCAGCAAACCCCCCAAAGCCGCTGAAACTCTGCAGTCCATTGATTTTCTTTCCCTTTCTTCACCCCCTCCCTCTTTCTTTCCCTCTCTCTCTCTCTCTATCTTCTATCTAACTATAGGCCTACTTTTAATTTCCCCATTTTCTGTTTCTCTTTTACTTTCCGTTTCATTCTCTTTCCTTCCTTCTCTCTCCCTTTTCTTCAGTTCTTCTCTCAATTTTCTAAAAATTTCCATTTATCTCTCTCTTTCTTCTCTTGTCTTTCTTTCTTTTCTTCCTTAATTTTTTCTTTCTCTCTCTCCTTCTCTCTCTCTCCCACTCACTCTTACTATTTCTTTACTTTCCTTCTCTCTATCTCTTTTGTTCATTCTCTTTCTTTCCTTCTCTCTCTTTCTTTCCTTATCTGTCTCTCTTTCCTTATCTGTCTCTCTTTCCTTCCTCCCTTCTCTCTCTCCCTCTCTCTCTTTTGCTGTCCTTCCTCTCTTCACACTCTCAATTTTCTAAAAAATTCCATTCATCTCTCTCTTTCTTTACTTTCTGTTCTTTCTTTTTCTTTCTTTCCTTCCTCCATTCTCTCTCT
>NC_092858.1:171629263-171637546 GCF_032062135.1 Pyxicephalus adspersus
TACGATCGTTCGCAGATATCGTGCAGGATCGTTCGTCGTTCGTTTACAAACGATAATAACTGGAAGTGTGTACGTAGCTTTAGTCTCTTCCCCTTCTCTCCAATGATCAGACTGCAACATTGTAACTTTGCAGCAAGTAACAAGGTGAGAGGTGGCAACAGGGACAGATCTGTGCCAGATATCTCTAAGCAGGCAAATGGTGACCCATGTTAGAGAATCTGGGTGATCCAGATAATGTGGAATGAATTTCTTAAAAGTAATTTGCTAATAATTGGCAAATGCTTTCAGTTCTGGATCAGATCCATTCCAGGTTTGTTGGATCACCCAGGTTCTCCTGTAATAGTTTATCTTCTCCAGTCTTGGAGAGCTTTAATAAATCAGGCCCTTTGTCAGAGGAGTACTGTGATCTCTGTGAGAGGTAGTAAGTACATGGAAGAATCACACTTATATATTACTTAGAATGTAACATGATGTTATAGATAGTGGGTACAGGCAAGTATAGTGTTCTGGGGTGAAAGGGGGTGCAGCATGCTGGGATCTGTAGTTCTGCAATGCCAAGAGATAAGCAAGTATAATGTGCAGGGATCTGTAGTTCTGTAGAGCTAAGAGATAAGCACCTATAGGGTGCTGGGGCTTTTAGTTCTACAGAGAAATGAAAAAGGCAGGAATGGTGCTGGGATTTGTAGTTCTGCAGGCAGGGATGAGGGAGTTCTACATCTGCCCCCTTTGGGCATCACACATTGGTTTGGGACAGGTTGCTCTCCCTATCCTGGGCTCAGGGGAGGTAGCCAGGGGTGTGAAGGTAGATTGTATGTCTTCGGTATAGAAGTCGTCTCTTTGAGGCTTCCATGAACCTCCAGCTGACTGGATTCCATTTAGGAGAATTGATGGATAGCACAGGAGCAGCTGGGGACTCAGCCTGGAATAATTTTATTAGCTGAGGGGTCCCCCACGAGCAGCTGCCGATGTCTGGCCTGGGGCCAGCGCATACACTCAGTACATACCAGCCCTATTTATTATATGACTAATAAAGCCATGGAGATGGGCTTCATTCATCCGATCACAAAGCTGGCTGTACGCCTGTGATTCTGAATTTCATTCATTCCTACATAGAGATTCCAAGGTCTGAGGATGATATTTGTGTACATAACTGCAGCCAAGCCCATCCACTGGCACCGAGCATGTGCTTTATATTCTCAGCTAGCACCACAATGCCCTGATTGGTTAAATATGATCACATGTCTTTAGAGTACCGGCTCTTGCCATACAATCTTAAGGAGAGATGGAGAATAATATTTGGTGCATCAAATCGACCCCCTGGGTCTACCAGTTCCTATTTGCCGAGGTCTAATACAGCCCAGGTTGGGTGATAACACTTATAGATAGATAGGACTTGAGAAAAGGACCGTCTAACCAAATCTGGGGCACTTTATAGGTACAAAGAGGGACAGTCTAACCAAATCAGGGGTAGTTGAGAGATTTGAAGGACAGTCCCTTAAAATCAGGGTCAGTTGGGGGATATAAAGCGGGACAGTCCCTCCGAATCAGGGGCAGTTGGGAGGTATGAAGAGGGACAGTCCCTCCAAATCAGAGACAGCTGGGAGGTATGAAGAGGGACAGTCCCTCCAAATCAGAGACAGCTGGGAGGTATGAAGAGGGACAGTCCCTCCAAATCAGAGATAGCTGGGAGGTATGAAGAAAGAGAGTCCCTCCAAATCAGAGACAGTTGGGAGGTATGAAGAGGGACACTCCCTCCGAATCAGGGGCAGCTAGGAGGTATGAAGAAGGAGAGTCCCTCCAAATCAGAGAAAGTTGGGAGGTATGAAGAGGGACAGTCTCTCAAATTAGGGACAGTTGGGAGGTACGAAGAGGGACAGTCTCTCAAATTAGGGTCAGGTGGGAGGTATGAGGAGGGGCAGTCCTTCCGAACCAGGGACAGTGGGGAGGTATACATGATGAACATGGTCTCTATGGATGTGTCTTGTGATTTGGGGCCATTTCTATGATCTCCAGCAATCCCACCCAGAAACTTTATTCTGCAGCCTGTTGATCTTCTTCCATGGGAATGTTGTACCACCCACCAGCTGTGGTCAGCGATATTGTTTTGTGTTTTTTCCATCACTTGCTGTCTGTTTTTACAATGAAATGTTGCTTCGTGCAGTCCATCTGCTTTCCATTGTGACATCACCAGAAGCATTTTATGGACCTCATAATGAAGCAACCGATGTAAAACGTCGGCTGGATTATTTCCCAAACTCTTTAGATTGGTCCACCTTAAAGCGAACCTGTGGTTTGCAAATTCAGAGGTTATGAAATATCTAGGGGCAAAAGGTATTGTATAAAGTAAGGAGTGGGTTAAAATTGCTATGGCTTTAAATTGTTATTCCCCCTATTAACCCTAATTTTTTTCACCAAAAAGTCCAAACTTCCCCAAAAAACTTTCAATGACATCCCCAGCAAATGAAAACTCTTGATTTCCCCTTGCCTTAATATAGGAATATTTTGTTGGGTTTTTATATAACAGCCAGTGGCATGGGAGCAGTCAGTCCAATCAGCTGATTGGATGTGTCAGATGGTGTTGTTGAGGTTGCTGCAGCTGCTGTTTACAATCACTGGGACATCAGATGATACAGATGTGCCCCCGGTGTTTTCTGATCCGGACAATGGAAGCGGGAGCAGCTGACCTCTCCGTCTAACCTCCAGGTGCGGGGTGCAGAAATATATCCAACGGGTCAGTGGTTCTGGGCTGCCATCTGCCGACATGAACCCTTTGCTGGCGGTGACATGTAACTTATACATTACACACTGAAATGTTCAAAAAAGCAGCCATGACCTTTAAATTTGCATAAATTTTGTAGTAGTCAGAGCAGCTGTAAAGCCACCCAATCACTTTTATAGGCAGTAGAAATGCACCTTTCATACCATCTCCTCACTCCCTTGACCTTCTCATTTTGTGGTTGTGGTCTTTCCCAGATTTCCTGGGAGCTCAGAATCACAAATAAATATTTCTGGATGGATAGTAAATATAGGGCTTGAGTGGTCTCTGTAGTGTGAATGTGAAAGAACATTGGTTAGAAACTTTAAAATTACTTGGACATCTCATAAAATTATTGTGTTTGGGTGTTTCCAATTAAGCTAAAACCAATTAAAAAATAAGGCTCAGATTCCATAGCTTTCCAATGGAATAGGTGCCTTTATATGTCCTCTGTAAAGGGGAAGTGGTAAGGCAAGCTGTAAAGCCTCCCAAACACTTCTACAGGTAGTGAAATGTAATGGGCAGGAAATGAACCTTTCCAACCACCACCCTCCTATTTCTCTTACCTTTTCATCCTGTAGTTGTGGTCGCTCCCATGCCTTTCGGGAGCCCAAAACCACTAATAAATATTTCTTTATATATATAGTAGGGTTTGAGTGATCTCTGTAGTGTGAACCTGAATGCGCTCTGCTCGCAAGCATTCAAATTACGTAGACATCTCCTAAAAATATTGTGTTTGGGTGTATCCAATGATGCTAAAATATAAAACATCTGCAAGAAAAAGGAACATAAGTCCATCCATTAGGCTCAGTTTGAATTGATTTCCCATGGAATAGGTACCTTTATATGAGCTCTGTAAAGGAGAAATGGTCAAGGCCGCTGTAAAGCCTCCCAAACACTTCTACAGGCAGTAGAAATTAACATTGCCAACCGCACTCTCCCATTTTCCTTACCTATTCATCCTGTAGTTGTGGTCTCGCCCATACCTCCCAGGAGCCCAAAACCACTAATAAATATTTCTTTATATATATAGTAGGGTTTGAGTGATCTCTGTAGTGTGAATCTGAATGCGCTCTGCTCATGAGCATTAAAATTACGTAGACAACTCGTAAAATAATTGTGTCTGGGTGTTTCCAATGATGCTAAAATATAAAACATCTGCAAGAAAAAGGAACATAAGTCCATCCATTAGGCTCAGTTTCCATTGATTTCCCATGGAATAGGTTCCTTTATATGTCCTCTGTAAAGGAGAAATAGTCAAGGCAGCTGTAAAGCCTCCCAAACACTTCTGCAGGCATTAGAAATGAACCTTTCCGACCACCACCCTTCCATTTTCCTTACCTATCCGTCCTGTAGTTGTGGTCTCTCCCATACCTCCTGGGAGCCCAGAACCTACAAATACTTCTTTATATATAGTAGAGCTTGAGTGATCCTGTGTGTAAACCTGAATGCGTTCTGCTCACAACTTTAAAATTACGTAGACATATCGTAAAATAATTGTGTTTGGGTGTTTCCAATGAAGCTAAAATTGCTGCAATAAATAGGAACATAAGTACATCCATGCCTTTATCATGGAAAAGGTACCTATATTATAAGTCCTCTCTAAAGGGGAAGTCGTAAGGGAAGCTGTAAAGCCACCTAAGCATGTTTCCAATCACCATACTTCCATTTTCCTTACATTTCCATTTTGTAGTTGTGGTTTCTCCCATACATCCTGGGAGCCAAGAACCACAACAAATATTTCTTGATAGATAGTAGGAATAGTAGTAGAGTAATAGAGTATATCTGAAAGTGCTCTGCTCACAATGCTTACAATTTTTGTAAAATGACGTAGACATCTTGTAAAATTATTGCATTCAGGTGTTTCTAATGAAGCTGTTTAGCTAACGCTAAAATAGAAAATTGCTGCAACAAATATAAACATAAGTACACCCATTAGGCTCACTTTCCATGGCTTTATAATAGGGATACCAACCTTTATAGGAGCCACATGACTGTAATTTTTGAACTTGGACTCTAGGAACTAGAAGAGCCAAACATTTTCACCTCGGCAGTTAACCAGATTCATGGTGAAACTAGACATAATATTGCTACTGCAGCAGTACAGTGTTCAATCCCTAGGTAGTAAGAACATAATTCGATTTGCATTAAAACAGATAATACCAGTCTCGAAACCCGACTGGTTTCGCCATTAGGCTTCCTCAGGGGAGAAAACATATGGTACAAAATCTTTGCAGAATTTTGATATGTTCAGGCTGAAATAAGTCACCAGAGATTGATGTCTTAATGGTGTACTGTGCTGCAGGAGAAAGAAAAAGAAGCAATTTGATCCTTAAAGGTAATTGACTCATCCTTAAGGATATGTCAGTGATGAGCATCAGGGATTCACATTATGGATCCTGGGCAGCAGGAACGGGCACAATGGCTACCGACACCTTCCAAAATCATACATACTTTTCTTTTAAGGAGGATATTCTTAGTCCTGAATCTTCAAAATGGCTTGCTCAAATTTGTACCATATAGAATTAATTGGAGTGGCTTCTCTTTTCTTGCACAAAGCAGAATTACAATTAGTGATCCTTAATGAGCCCATGGACCTATTATGGCTAATTTTGTGCTTGGGTTCTGATTATCCCAGATCAGTGTTTCTCCGCCTTTTTAACATAGAAGAATCCTTATAATATTAATAATGCTATAATTATTATATTAACCGCTCACAGTATTTAGTGTGGTGATCAGTATGAAAATGCCTCTTACATTGCTGGCCATTGGGAAGAATTCCTCTTACATTGCTGGCCATTGGCTTACAAATAGCCAAAAAGATCATTGGTGTCACTTAAACTGACCTAAGAGGTGCAGATTGCTCATAGGAACCCCTATAAATCCCTGGAGGAACCCTGGTTGAGAAACACTGACGTAGACCATATCTTGCAGTTGAAGTAGCGGTGTACAAGGACCTGTAAGAATATCTTGATTGTTCCCGAGGAATGTGGTAGCTGGGTGTGTCAGGTGTTTTGGATAAGGGGTAATGAAATTTGATAACATAAGTAGCTGCTGACGTGCAGAGTAAATACAATCCTGTCATTATAAAAGATGTGGTTGTTAGTGTACCGCCAGCCAATGATTTATTTGCTCTGTGTAGAATTATGGCTTAGCTCCATTACACAGTATTTATAAAGCGCCAGCATATTACGCAGCGCTGCACAAAGTCCATAGTCATGTCACTAGCTGTCCCTCAAAGGAGCTCACAATCTAATGTCCCTACCATAGTCATATGTCTTTAATACAGTCTGAGGTCAGTTTTTTGGGGGAAGCCAATTACCTAACTGCATGTTTTTTGAATATGGGAGGAAACCGGAGTACCCGGAGGAAACCCACACAGATACGGGGAGAACCTGCAAACTCCATGCAGATAAAGTTCTGGCTGAGATTCGAATTTTTGGTGTCACTGTGCACCTGGATGAAATGCATATTGTAAAATTAAAATCCTGTGCAGTTCCTTAGTGTATTATTAGTCAACTGGGCTTTCTGGTTAAACCCAGCTTGCTTATAGGAATGTCATAAAAGCATCTGGAATAAATACATATTGTAAAAGAAAGATTCCGTGCGATTCCATAAGGTATGAATAATCAATTGGTAGTGCTGGGCTTTCTTGGGAATCTCACCTTACTTTTAGGATGTTTATAAGTGCATCTCTTGAATAATCAACAAATATATATTATAAAAGAAAGATTCAGTGCAATACCCTAAAGTAAAAAATAAAAATAAAAAAATACCCTAAAAATAATTAGTTGGTGATGGTGGGCTTTCTTGGAAAACCTACCTTGCTTTTGAGAGTGTCAAAGTGCACCTGGAATTAATTCATAATATAAAATAAAGATTTCCTTTAGGTAATAATAATCAACTGGTAGTGCTGGACTCTTTTTGGAAAACACAGTTTTCTTTTAGGTGTATAATAAGAGCATGTGGAATAAATACATATTGAAAATTAATAATTCTGGTGTATTATTAGTCATCAGTAGTGCTGGGCTTTCTTGCCCTACTTTTAGCAGTGTCAAAAGAGCATCTAGAATAAATATATTCTGTAAAATAAAGATTCTGCGCAATTCCCTAAGGTGCTCATCAGTTGGTAGTGCTGGACTTTCTTGAGAAACCCGCCTTGCTTTTGTGAGTGTGACATTGCACCTCGAGTAAATGCATATTGAAAAAATGAAGATCTGTGCAATTATTAATAATCACCATTAGTGCTGGGCTTTCTTGGAAAACCCATCTTGCTTTTAGCAGTGTCACAGTGACCTGGAAAAAATACATACTGTATAATTAATATTGTTTGCAATTACCTAGTGTATTAATAGTCAGCTGGTAGTGCTGGACTTGCAAGGTGGAAACCCACCTTGCTTTTAAGAGTGTCATGAGTTCACCTGGAGTAAATGCATTTTGTAAAAATAAAATTTTGTGCAATTCCTTGGCGTATTGTTAGTCAGCTGGAAGTGCTGGGCTTTCTTCAAAAACCCACCTTGCTGTTGAAAGTTTAATAAAAGAATGTAAAATAAATACATATTGTAAAATGAAAATTCTCTGCAATTCCCTGACGTTCCAATAATTTTTTTTAACTTTTTGGAAAACCCACTTTACTTTTAGCAGTGCACCTGGGATAAATACATACTGTATAGTTAAAATTCTTTGTAATTACCTAGTTTATTATTAGTCAGCTGGTAGTTCTGGACTTTCTTGGAACCATAATATTTGAAAATGTATAACAATTCTAAACATGTTTTCCAAAACTTGCCAAAAACTGTTATAATGTAATAAACTTTTTTCTTATATCTCAGCTCTCGTCGTACATATCACACATATCATATCATATCATTCCCATATCATATCATATCATATCATGCCATTTATCTCACTTTTCTTTCCCTTTTGTCTCCTCCAGTTCCTCTTGTGTTGAAGAGCTGTGCAGAGTTCATTGAGACGTACGGCGTTGTGGATGGTATCTATCGGCTGTCTGGGGTGACGTCCAATATACAGAAATTAAGGTAACATTAGGCTGTGCTATACCTAATCCATTTTATCAGTTCCCTTTCTTTTTAAAAAATCAATTTAACTCCAAATTCTAGTTTTTGAATATTTATTTTAAATAGTTGCCCAACATTTCTAACATTAAAAACAAAAACATCTTGCTGCAATACTCACTTTCTTCCTGGAGCTCTCCGCACAGACTGACTGCTCTGTGATCATTACCTCTCGTACTCTGCTGTAATTGGCTGTCTATGACAGCAAGGCATTACCAACCTACCTCCTGGGAGAATACTATTGTGCCATCATCTTGTTCACAGTCAGACAATGTAGAGATGGTAATACAATGGTGAGAATGGGGACAGAATCTTCACCTGTCCTCACCCATCCCTGTTTATTTTGGATCATCCTACCCTATTCTCGTGAATGGGGATGGACGCAACCTAAATGTATGGGTGGAGATTCTGTCCCTGCGCAAACTTTCAGTGATGAACCCATTGGGCCTCATT
>NC_092858.1:171637596-171717231 GCF_032062135.1 Pyxicephalus adspersus
GGTGATCCAGCAAACCTGGAATAGATTCCCTACAACCTACCTAAGATCAGAAATATTGCAGGTTTGTTGGATCACCCAGGCTCTCCCATGATAGTCTATCTTTAATAAAGCACGCCCATTATGGTAATGCAAACTCTCCAGTATTGAGTACCCCCAATACCCAGCTCATCAGACAAGAAATATATGCCAGGGGGATAGGCAGGATGAAAAAGTAAATGAATAAAAGATTCGTGTTTTTTTGCTGGCTGTGCTCCCATTGAGAACCGATAACCTCCCAACAGTCACAAAAAGTATTTTTTTTAATCATTTAAAGCCCACATTACCCATGATAAATATTGAGGGAGCTTAGAAGGACTTTAAATTTGACTTTATTCTAATTCCATTATCAGTTAGTCTTGCAGGGTTTGAATATTTTTAGAATAGGAATTTCAATATTTAGGTTGGACAGTAATTGCTGTGGGAATGGTAATACACCTTATGGATATTCCATATAATTATTGTTTAATGGGTGTCGGCACATGGGAACACAGAGTGATCTCCTGGCCTAATAATGGGATTATATGACAGCTATATATAGACTGTGTGCTAGTTACAGCCATTCCAGGACATCTAAGTCAGAAATAATATTCATTAGATTGAAAAAAAATACAATGAATGTGTAAAATATCTAATAAAATGCAATTATATATAAAGAGCGTTGGATCTTTGTTCTTTGATTAGCATGTGCACTGATCTCTTCTTCAGGGTCAGTCTGCAAGACTAATAGATTATATTATGTTCTTGAATTGAGATTGGAGAATTTATTCACTCCCTGACTTATTATATCCTGCAAGGTCACCAAAGACACAACCCCCGCTGAACCTGCAATGCATACGCGAGACATAGTCCTCGGTTCTGGCCAGTGCGGCCCCCCAGTTGGGGTCCCCAACCACTGGTTGAGGACCGCTTCTACATAGGGGGGAACTCCATACATAGATGGCTGGTTATTGATCCTTCTGCAGTTGTCTTGCTCTGCAGGGGTGGGACCTTTTAATCCTTACTTCTGATTGGCTGGTGGGGTCAACCAACCAGACGTTGAAACTAAGCACTTACACCAATAATAGAGTAATAGGCAAACTCTGAACAAAGTCAGTAAAAGCTGCTTTTGGGGTGAGAAGCTTTCAGTAAGGTTATTCAAGTTGTGTGGTGAGGTGGGTGGAAGGGATTGGGGTTGGAGATGCTGGGGCAATGTGTTTTACCTATGTGCTTGTATTTCAAGGGCTGAATTGCTCCATTTAATAGCTTTATCTCTTCCGAGAATTTGGGAATTTGGGCACATTCAGCCAAAAGAGTGTTTGTGAGGTCAGGTGCAGATGTTGAATGAGGAGACTGGGCTTAGAGCTTCCATTGCAATTCGTCCCAAAGGTGTTCAGTAGGGTTGAGGTCAGGGCCACTGAAGGTTCTTTACCCCAAACTCATCAAACCACCTCTATATGTACAAGGGCACAGTCATGTAGGAACAGAAAAAAAATTTGCCCACATTGTTGCCCCATGGTTGAAAGCATACAATCCTCGAAAAACCTACTTTCTGCCTCTATCCTTTACCGGAAGCACCTGAATTCAGTCATTTAGATCTATGCATGTCTATAGGCTGTATCATAAGATTCCTGCACTTACCTTCCTTAAGCCCTTCCACCTCTATTGTCCACTAATGCTGGCCAGAGAAATACCCATTGGTATGGTTTCGATTTGGGATCCCCCATAAGGCTCCTAATGCATCCCAAGGTTTAGTGCTTTGTGATTGGCCTATTGCCAAATATTGGAACTGGGGTGCAGAAGATTTCTATAGTCCCGCTCAAGTTTCATCTTTTAAAGAGTTAATACAATTTCTTGCACATTTTGGAGACCCTTGGCACCAGGTTTGGCACTGGTGGTGGCGCTGAAGAAAGAGCAAATGCTGGCATCTGGTGGTATCTAACTTTCTGCATTAAATTTGTTAATTTTACTTACAGAAAAAATTCCAGAACATCTTGATATTAAATGTGTTAAATATGGCATTACTGTTACAAGCTGGATAAATATAAAATATCATTCTGGGCAGCCTAATGTTGTCATGGTAATGTGTCCCTGTAAAAGTTTAAGCTGTCTATTTTTTTTTTCTCCATGCTGATATCTGGAAAAAAAAATTGGCTCTGATGCACAAGGAACGACCATATTGCATTCACTCATCTACATTTTCATTTTTATGTCATTACAGGCAGGAGTTTGGCTCGGACCAGTGTCCTGACCTAACAAAGGAAGTCTACCTCCAGGACATTCACTGTGTTGGGTCACTTTGCAAGCTCTATTTCCGGGAGTTGCCCAATCCACTCCTCACCTACCAGCTTTACGCCAAATTCACAGTAAGATGTCTTCTTCTACTTCTGGATGTGTTGGCTTCATATGGACTTGTCTACCAATCTCAATACCAAAAAATGCTACCTCATTGCAAACCATGGATGGTGCCTTCTATCACCTCTTTTGTTCCAAAGATCCACTCATAGTCCTATTCTGGTTTCTTTATAGTTATTAGTTTAGTAGGTGTAACTTGACTATTTTTGAACCTATCCCTGTCCTCCTGCTAATTGCCTGTCCCTTGTAGGCCAGTGGGATTTATAGTAGATCAACAGCCAGGAGGCCAGGAGATAGTCAGGACTTGCTGATAGGTCTTCAGAGTTGAAGAGTCTTGCAGGACTGCACTGACAAAGGTTTAATGAACAAGATTTGCTCCTATGCCCCCCAAACATGGTGCAATTTAAGATATATCAACACAGATTCCTCACCAACTCAACAACTCAGGACATGCAGGTTCTCCACTCACCATTGCCACCATTGTCATTACCAATTACCATTGGCACCATTGCCACTCACCATCTTCAGTCTCAGCCAAAAAATCCATCATTATTACTTGGTGTAATCAATCGGCACCTCTGATATTTGATTCTCTGACACTCAATCAATAAACATTAGGTATTAGTCATGGCATGTCACATTCTTGATTTCTATGTGATTCAATCTGTTTGGTTGCATTGATTGGGCGATTCAGTGATCTAATGGATGTAGATGTGTTCACCATTAGGCAGTGAATTCCATAATAGGTGCATAGTGGATGATAAGTTGACTTTAAAGAGTAAGAGAAAATGATTATAACCCCTTTCAAGTTTTTTTATATAGTTTGTGTCTACCTGGGGAAATTTCCCTTCTTTTTCTGTTCTGGAAACACGGCCATACCTGTCAAAACAAGCAGGCTGCCATTTTCCTCCATCCTCCTGAAAATGCAACTTTCCTGGTTTTAATTCTAATCCTTTAGACTTTGTATTTTTGGGTCAGTAAGCCAATGCTTTTGCTGACACTTGGTGGCTTCCTGAAAATTTGGCAAAGTCTTTGGAATTTCCAATAAGAGGGTGCAGCAATGGTTCATACATGCAGAACTTACTCTTCAAATCTAAGCTGGACGTTGGTTGGCATGCCGTGCTGGGAACTGCAGTCCAGTGCAGAGCACAAAGTATAACTCAACCTAACATAGGGGAACCCTTGAAATAACTTTCAGGTCTTAGGGAACCCCTTATATAATTACTTTCTCCACAGCTCACAGTATATTAGTTTGGTGATCAGTGAGAAGAATGCCTCATACAATGCTGGCCATTGGGAAGAATGTCACCATTACAGATAGCCAAAAACCTCATTGGTGTCACCTAAACTGACCCGAGAGGCACAAACTGCTCATTGCTCAAGGAACCGCTATAAATCTGTGGAGGAACCCTGGATGATAAATCCTGTTATAACTAGCAAATGAACACTGAATGCACGGTGTATACATTCAGTGCTGAGTAGGCATATATCAATATGCACAAAAAAAGTTTGACCCCGAAAAATTTAGACTCAAGTTGAAAATTTCCACCAACAACAAGTGCAAATTTACTGTTCAAAGGGCCGTAGGTTTCTCACAGGTATATCTACAATGAATCCAATATGAGGACTGCCATTGGTTTTCCTTTTTTGGAAAAGCTACCTGCCTGGCTGTTATGTTGGCCCATGTTGTGGCCTTAATATATTCTGAACGAGGAAGCAAGACCCACCCACCAAAGTCACCTTGCCACTTATTATACTCGTTTATCAAGATCTCCCTAGGTGTCACATCTGGTTTACCCTGTGAACCTAATTCTGCCAAACACTGTGCTATCGTATTGCTCCACCTGAGAATCCATTTGCCCTTCCATGTCATCCCACCAGGTGAATCTAGTGTCCTAGGTCTCAGATGCCAACATCATTCACTAAATGTGAGAGGCCAAATCAGGAGATAGATTACCTAGGAGAGAGAAGACTCCAAAAAATACAATACTTTCTGAAAGATACATTGTAGACAAAGAGGGGGCAACTTCTCAGTGTTTCCCTCGAGCAGCAAAAAGTCTAGAAGAACCCAGTATTCACCCCAGAAATGTTAATAATCTGGATGGGGAAAAAGCTGTAGGCGGGTGGCAGCCCCTGTATTCTGACCTAACTTTTAGGTAATCACCCAAAAATAGCCGGGTGGTTACTGAAAAGTGCCGGGCGGTGTGCCCAACTAAAAGGGCCTGGAGAGAACACTGAGAACCCCTGCCAGTTCTTCTGTTTTTTTTAATCTGCTTCCTTGTTCAGAATATTTTATGGCCATGGGGTCAACATAGCAGCAAGGTAGGTAGCCTTCCCAAAAAGCCAGTACTGATATTGCATTCATTGTAGATATACCTGCAGAAAAAGCCTTGCAGGAAGCTCACGGGCCTTTGAACAGTTAATTTGCACTTGCCGTTGGCAGAAATTTTCAACTGCTGGCTTGAACGTACCCAGCAGAAAACTTCACAGGTTCTAAAGGGAACAAAAGGCAGCATTTAGAATCTTTGAACCCCCTACACGTATGACCAGCCGGGGGATCTCGCTACTCACTAACAGTACATACAATACTCCATAAAAGTTTGCCGTTTGGCTTTGATGTCTTCAAGTCCTCGGAGGACTTAATGGCTCGCTGTTGCATTATGCCGGAAGGTGACGGTTAGAGACTTTGGCCTACTTGTAAAGTCCTTGCGACTCCCCGCTGTTCTCCGTCCAGCGGTTTCGCTGTCGGTAACTCATTCTTAGCTTCTGCCTGCAGCGCAAAGTTCCGTTGTCATAGAAACAGCATGAGCACGGAACTCTGATGTCATCTTTTAATATAACTTAATTCCTATCTTAGAGGACAGAATAGCCGCCAGGCCAGCGGGATGCAAAAAACGGAGAAGTGGCAGGTGTATGCTTAGCACGGCATGATTTCAAATCTTAAGTTATTGCCGTGGGTGAAATAAATCAAATTTAAGAAAATCGAATTTTGATGCAAGATTTTTGGATTTGCTTTCCCTTTTTTTTTTGTTTTCCTTTTAATGCATAAAGATCAGATTACCCCAGGTAATGTTCTGTATCTCACCGCAATACCTCCCTGCTGAGATAAAATCTTGTGCCTATAGAATCCATTGTTTCTTTCGGTTAATCCTGATTGGCAGACTTGCATGTGCTGCTTACTAAGCAGGAAGCAGTGCCTGCATATGGAATCAATAAATACATCTGACCCCCACCCGCCCCCATTCACTTTGCAATACTAAGTAGAGACTAATTGATTTTTTTTATCAAGCTCCTGGCATTTATGTTTAAAGTAACCCTCGGTTCGGTAATAAAAAGGGCTCTTATACTTTTTAATGTTACCTTTGTGGTTCTAACTGAAAGTAATGGACTCACGTCAACTAAAGAAAAATGCAAATGTAGCATTGTAAATCAAACATATTGGATGCATGGTGGTCATTATGGTATATACCTATTTTGGAAATTTTCCACATGTAGGGCGATTGTTTCACTTGAGCTCTCCCCATCTTCTATAGCAGTCATTGAACTACAAGTACAAGAATTTCCTGCAAAGCAAAACCCCTGACAATGATGGCATTTTTGTAAACTCATCCCCTGCTGCTGTAATAAAAATGTGGAACGGGTATGGGGCTGTAAAACGGAGACAGAGGCGATCGGCTGTATGTGTACATTGTACATGCGTGCCTTGTATAACCGTGCAGCTGTCGAAAAGATTCATATTTATAGGTCTGGTATTTAAAGAAACATTTCACGCTGAGCCCTTCTCTTCTTTTATGTAAAGATTCTTTTTTTATGTTGTCATCCAGCTTTACATTACTGACTTACAGGAATAATGCATTTGGAAGGGCGAAGTTGTCTTCTGTTATATCTTTAGGTTCATTTTACTCATCCTAAGAGGAAGGGGTAGTGGGTTCTCTTTGATGTCTATGGGTTAATCCTTCATATCCAGGGGCCCATCAGAATGGAATGGTTTCTTGGCACAGTGGCAAAAAGGCAACAGCAGATAGGGGCCAATCGGAGGGACAGGTGGCCCCCTATACCAGTAGTCCCCAACCTTTTTAAACTTACGGACTTTGGACTGCACATGCAGTAAACCCCAGTAAAGTGAAATGATACCCCAGTAAAATGTCTTCAGTGATATCTTTAGGTTCATTTTACTCATCCTAAGAGGAGGGGGTATGGGTTCTCTTTGATGTCTATGGGTTAATTCTTCATATCCAGGGGCCCATCAGAATGTAACGGTTTCTTGGCACAGTGGCAAAAAGGCAACACCCCAGTAAAGTGACGTCATGATGCCAGAACCAACCTGTGTCCAGAAGCACAACCCACCCAATGCCCTGAGCCTGCGATACATAGAGGGGACATGGTCCGTGGATCTCTGGCCAGTGCGCCCCCCCCAAGCGGGGTCTGCAGACCACATATTGGGGACTGCTGGTGCTCTCACGACCCAGCTGTCAGATGGCCATGCCCCACTAGTGGGCCGTGGACTTGCCCTATACAACACAAAAACCTTATTTAGGGGGGTATATCACTGTGAACCACTGGAGGGTTTTTCCAGGACCTCTCTTGGGTCAGGCTGACCTTGGAGAGAAACATATGACCTCTGTAAAGTCAAATGTCTGTAGATCCAATTTTATCCTGGCCAAGGGGTGCCTGTCTTCTGTAATGTCTATAGGTTTATTCTTTTCATCCAGAAATGGTGGTGTCTGTTGTGGGAGATTAGTTTCCAACTCATTGCTGCAAAGAGGTATTTCAGACCTCATGTCAATTCAGTATTTTTACCTTGCAGGGGATCAAAGTCATCCCCAGCATGACAAAAGCACAAATTTTAGCCTCCCTACTCTTTCTGTGGGTCACACAGACTTCAACTTTGGGAGACCTTTTGGGCTGTCCTAGCACACCTAGCCTCAGGCTGCAACTTACACCAGCCAGGTGCCTCTTGAATATCAATGGCCAGGTGCTCCAGAGCAATTGCCAAATTCTGGCCTGGAAAAGGGAATGAGTACCTGTCCCACCCATTGCTTCCTGGATACTCCTGGCCTTTATCCCCCAAATAAAATGCAGCAAATCTGCAGCAACATAATTACACAATCCAGGCCCTGTAATGCCCTTTCCAGAAGAAATTGTGAAAGATGATGCCAAATACCCTGCAAACTTGCCATCAAATACTTCATCCTGCCACACTGTCCTGAAATCTTTAGACCCATTCTTATCCTGACTGAGCGGCACTTGTCCTCTGTTTATGGGTTAGTTCCTCCTATGCTTGGAGAGGGGTGCATGTTTTTTTTGTGATATCGATAAGTTATTTTTCTCATCTTGAAGTAGGGGACCTGTCCTGTGTGATGTCTATAGACCAAGGGGTTCCTGTTCCTGTAATGTATATAGGTTAGATCCTATCATCCAGAAAGAGGGGTTCCTGTCTTGTGTGATGTATTTGAGTTTATTCTTTTAATCCAGAAAATAATTTTCCTGTATGATGTCCATAGACCCATTCGTAATCTGACTGAAGGGTGCCTGTACTTTGTACTGTCTATGGGTTTGTTCTTCTTATCCTGAGACAAGAGCACCTGTCTTTTGTGATGTCTATAGGTGAATTCTACTTCTGATTTCCTGATTGATGGGTTCATGTCTGCTCTGATCTCTAAAGGCTTGTTCTTATCTATTACCTAATGACCTTATTGTTCAACAAATTATCTATCAGCAAATTACATGACTTGTTTCCATGTTGTACCTACCCATTACATTACCACTATCCAAGTTATAACTAACAGGAATGCCATCACTAATGTTCAGTTTGTATCCCGCAGTAATGTCATCACCTCTCCCCAAGTTGTAACTCCCCAAGGTATGTTGTATCTAATAGGAATAGCATCATTGCTCTCCAAACTGTATACATAGCAATTACATTATTGCTTTCCATGTTGTACCTATCAACAATGATATTACCGTTATCCAGTTGTATATAATAACAATATCATCACTTATTATGAAGTTGTATATCTTAGTAATGACATCACCGCTCCCCAAGTTGTATCTCGTTGGAATGACATCATTGCTCCTCATGTTGTATCTGTTAGGAATAGCATCATTGCTCTCCGTGTTGTATCTCGTTGGAATGGCATCATTGCTCCCCATGTTGTATCTCGTTGGAATGACAATATTACTCTCCATGTTGTATCTGTTAGGAATGACATCACCGCTCCCCATGTTGTATCTTGTTGGAATGATGTTGTATCTCGTTGGAATGGCATCATTACTCTCCATGTTGTATCTGTTAGGAATGGCATCACTGCTCTCCATGTTGTATCTGTTAGGAATGACATCACGTGGCAAGTTGCAAAGTGTCCAAGTTGTATCTAATAGAAATAACATCAGTCCTTCCTCTGAATTGGCTTCATTTCTGTTGACTTATTCTAGCAATGTGTTGGTTATGTTGTATCGGTTCACAGAGGGCAGTAGTAAAACGCGTGCATAAATGGATTTATCTTGTGTCAGTCCGGGGCCTCATCCAGCTGGACTTCAAGCCTGGCAAAGCTCAGTGCAATGGGAATTAACTTTTTATTTTCTCTGTCAGTGAGACTCTTGAAATCATTAAAGAACATTTAAGTCAGCAAAGTATTACGTATACCTTACTGACATCAGTATTATGTGAACATCCGGGTAGATTTGAGGATCCACATTTAAAGTCCAACAGGCTCAGACAACTTTTTGCTTTTTATTGTAGGGTCAGATTTACAGTCACAGTCTCGTCCTTGCTATGTAAGTAGCATTTATCAGATGGAGGTCTGAAATTGGTGGCCTCCATTGTTTTCCTAAGAAAGGCTTTATTTTTTGGTATATAGGGGTCTTATGGAACACAAAGCAGTTTTTTTGGAAAAGGTGGCTATACTGAAGTTGAGTTTCTCACGCGGTCAGTCTAGGTGGAAAGAGCACTTTATCCTTAACTGTAAAATTCCCATGATGAGCCTGAATGCTTAGGAATGATCTGTACACAGACAGTGTTTTATTCCAACAATGTATATCTGTGACAGAGAGGAGTAGACGGCACTCCCAGAATGTTTACATATCACATTCACAGCATTCCTGGTGTCTCCGGCTGGCTGCTTTCTGCTGCCCTGATGTAGGTGCCAGCTTGGTTTTCCAATATATATCTCTGTCTTCATGGTGCAAGAATATTTATATTTGTATGACCTCACTTACTGGTAGAAAGGAAAAAGATCTTTTAATAAACAAAGGAGAATCTGCTTTAGTAAATTGCCAAAGAGAATACAATGTGGGTTTTATAAAAATGTATATTGAATAATTTTAAGGTTTTGTTACCTGGAGATCCTTCTATAGCACTTTTCGATAAAGGAAGATAATGTTAGGCTTCTGCCTTGTAATTTGCAAAAGCCTCCTGCACACTCTCCTTAAATCAGAAGAAAAAAAAGTATTTACAGCATAAGTGCCGAACTCAGCACACAGTTACCTTTTTCTAAGTGCCCTGTGACAATGCCCCAAAACTTGTAAATGCTGCATCCCCAGAAGCTGCCATCTTTCTGGTCCACTGAAATCCTCGTTCGCCACTGCAAAACCATAAATAAACTAACTCCTGCATGTGCATTTCCAGCAACTAAGTCTATTCTTATCAGTGCCAGAAATAGAGCCAGGCTCTACACTCCATGGTGCATGCACTGTGCAGAGTGGGCAAGAAAACCAAAAGCCACCAGAAGCAGGGGAACTTCACATGTCTCTTCTGCAAACTCCTCTACTGCCTGATAACTTTTTTATTGTGAGTTTCTGCTTTACAGCTTCAATTTATCTTTGGCTTGGTTTGAAGTATTTTTAGGGACTTCTTTCTTGTGCATGTGCTGTGCTTGCTTCCTTTTTTTATTTTTATTTTATCCGAAATGTTAAAGATAAATACCGGTGCAAACCTTCCATAGAAGATAATATTGATAAATACAATGTATTATATACTTGTTCCAGGGGGTAAAGTCAGCCGTTAGACTGGTTATCAGGTCCGCTTGATGTGCCATACCTTTGGGAGGTCTGTCTATCTATCTATCTATCTATCTATCTATCTATCTATCTATCTATCTATCTATCTATCTTCTGAAAGTCAACCTTAATAAAACATAATTTATCATCTTCCCCTGCTCATCTTTATACCTGGTAATAACTCATTAATTTGGTCCACCCCCCAGACACAATGTGTTGATATCACCTTTGATTCAGCCCTTTCCTTCTCTCCTCAACATCTCTAGGTCTTGACTGTTCCAGCTGCCCAACATCTCCAAAATCCGCCCCTACCTGTCCCCAGAGACCACCAAACTCCTTGTACACGCTCTTATCATCTCTCGTCTGGACTACTGTAACCACCTCCTCTCTGGTATTCCACTAACCCGACTCTCTCCTCTACAATCTATTATGAATGCTGCAGCCAGACTCATCCATCCTTCCCTCCGCTCCTCTTTCGCTGCATCTCTTTGTAGTTCTCTCCATTGGCTTCCATTTCACCTTAGAATCAGATTCAAGCTCCTGTGCTTTGCCTTCAAATCCCTCCACACTTCTTGTCTCACTTATCTTTCTGACCTGTTAGAAAAATCCCCCCCTAGCCGCTCTCTTCACTCCTCCAATGACCTACTAATGACTTCCTCACTCATAACCTCATCACATGCATGGCTCCAAGACTTTTCTAGAGCTGCCCTGACTCTCTGGAATGGTCTTCCTCGTCCTATTCGGCTTGCTCCTACTTTCTGAACATTTAAAAGACTGCTCAAAACCCATCCCTTCAAACTTGCCTACCCATCTTCTTCTGTCTTCTAAAATCCTCACAACTTACCCACCACTCCATATCCTCTTAGATTGTAAGCTCTTCGGGGCAGGGCCCTCTCCTCCTCCCTTGTTGTCTGTATCTGTCATTTGCAACCCCTATTTAATTTTTAATTTAATTTATTTATTGTACAGAGCTGGGTAATATGTTACGTGACATTTATTAATAATAATAATAATAATATTAATACCTACCTATGTACTCTCCCTCACTTTCTCTTTCTCTCAGTAATTGCAGACAGCATGAATGGTTTTATTAAGCCTATTAGAGAAAAGCAGAAAGTTTGTTTAGTTCTGGACTGAAATGACCTTGGGATTTTTATGCATTTAGCTGAAAAAAAATATTTTCCTGAACAATAAAAAAAAAAAAAGTTGCACATAAAGCGGAGGAAACATCTTTGTGGTTTAGCATAAAGCTGCTTTTAGATGGTGATGTAGCTGGGGCAGCGTTAAAAGCAGCAGCCATAAAGGGAGGTCATTGGTGAGCCCAGAATGTTTGTGAAGCCGTATTAAACAACAAGTTGGAAATACTGCAGACTGCGCAGATAAACAAAGCAGACAGTACAGAGAACAGGGGGCCAATGTCAGGCTGTCTGATGAGGATCAAAGCCTCCGAAATGTGAAATAAATTTGAGCATGGAGACCTTTATCTTGATAAAGTGTATGTCAGTCCATCATGATTGCACCAAAGGCTACAGAATGCTTCAATGTGTCTGTAATTTGAATATTATTATTATTATTATTAAGCGGGATTTATATAGCACCAACATATTACACAGCACTGTAGATTAAATAGGGATAATATGTTACTTTATATTTAAATATTGACCTTTATTACTTTATATTGGGAAACCTCAAAATAAGAAAGAGATGCAGGGATCTTTAGCTGTGCTGGACTGAAAGATTAACTCCGAGCAAGCAGCTAACTACACATGGAACTCTAACAAATCCTGTGCCAAGTAACTCTGTTGAGCAGCTCTTGTGTTCCAGCCATCCTATCCAGGTGACCTTAGTTTTCTCCACTGCAGATCAGCAATACAGATTGGTCACTCACCTGCCCCCGGACTGCTGATTGGATGCTGAAGAAGTATCAGAACAACCCCGAAAGATGGAGGTTCTCCTTTTGGTGGTCTGTATGACATGGATACATCTATTGGCTGTCTTGTTGTGAGGTCCTCTCAGGGTACAGAGTGAAATGGAGGGGAGTTATTTTTTGCTAAGATATTGGTTTTCTAATTTCCCCTGTAGGATCAGGGGGTATACTATAGGAAAAAGCTCCAATGGGGACACCTGTTCCAGTATTGAAAACTTTATTTAAGAGAGTTTTTCTTGTTTCCTGTTGCATTTTAAGGACAGGAAGTGAAGAAAAATCTCCCTAGGGGGTCTTAGAGTTTTTTTTTCCTGCTCTCTTTCCAAAACTACTTGGCTGGGCTTGAACTTTAAGTTTCAGATTTTAACTTAAACTCCAAACTTTCCACATTGATTTTCAGCTTTGTAAAGGTTGAGTTCCATCTGTTAATTTTGATCACAGCCTTCTGCAATGTACAAATATTTGATCTGGGCACTCAGGAGTCTGTGTAGATGTTGGTTGAAGCATCTCCGGGAGGCTCTGTGATTGCCGAGAGTAATTTGGAGGTGTTGATGCAATCACAGTGGCAGCCATTCTTATCTGGAGAGCTCCGGCCTCTTCACCCGGTCTGGGCGCTGCAATGATCTGTGGGGGTTATCGTCTATTATCCGTGTACCTCTGATTGCTGCCTTTGTAGTCGCTCCAGGATGGAATGTCGGCACCCTGGCATTTTATTCTGAGAGTCTTAGATATCAAATTCTGAGCTAAAAACAAATCAAAGGATTAAAAATGGAATCAGTGAGGATAAAAATGTGGGCAGTTTCATTCTTGAATTGCTTTAAAGTGTTGTATGCAATAAAAAATGCTGCAATGTTCATTAATATGCCAGAAATCCAGTAAGCTCCTAACTTCTTGTTAGGCTGATAAGGTAGTGAAAATGCTGAGCTAGGATCCCAAGCAGTGTTTTGTCAGTTCTCCTTGCTGGACTACAGAATTTTGTCTCAGCCCTGTCTGTTACATTCCGCATGCATAGGTTGAATTATTTCCAGGTAAAGCAGATCATTGATTCCTATGTGCAGGGAAAGGGCTCTTGGGAGATGTAGTTTTAGGGTGGGCTTTCATGAGTAGGAACTTATCTCACTTACAAGTCTGGTGAAGATGTAATAAAATATGTTTCCTATTGTAACTCATTGTCCATATACTGTAACCAATGGCCCACCTTGTCAATGGAGATGGATCCATTGTAACTCCTGGTCCACCCTGAGCATGGTTAAGGATAAATTGCAACTTGTAGTGCACCCTTGTCACGCTTAACTCTTCTTCATTAAAGTGCAGGCATCTCCATCCTGCGCATGCATGCAGTTCTGACCCTGGGCGTCCCTGCTCTTCCAAGTTTTATCAGTTTCGCCCATTCCACCGGCCAATCAGGAAATAGCCTCCTAATCATCTCAGGCTATTTAGCTAGCTCAGACACAGCCCTCAGCTTTTGTGCAACATGTCTCCACTAGTGCTGAGCCGCCTAGCTCTGCTGAGCATTTCCTGTACACCTGTTGTTTCCCAGCCCATTCCCTCATGATGTTCCAGTGTTCCTCCCAGTCTGTGGTTATCCTGGTGTCCCCCATGCCTCCTGTTGCTTCCAGTGACCCCTGTGTTCCTATGTCTGTGGTGGCCCCTGTGTCACTGGTGTCTATTTCCTGGGTCTCTGGTATTTGACCCCTGGCGTGTGACCTGACCTCTCTTGCTTGCTGCCTGCTTTGACCCTGGAATCCCTTGACAATTCTTCTGATTAGTCATTTCATACTGTGTATCTTCCTGCGAACCCTGGTGTGCCCAAGGACCCTTACCTGGCAGTAACCAGCAATGCAACATCCTCACCACTAGAGGCTTTAAAGAAAACCTGGTTACTGCTTAGATTCTGCGCCTTGGCCCTTCTCAGTGGTCCGGCTATTTCTGTGCAAGCCGGAGCCCCCCCTGGTGGCCCTGTCTCCCCAAGCGTTACAGGTCTTATAATAGGGATGGATATATATTTACTCATGGTACACCCTGGCGATGAGGATGGATACTTTGGGTCTGTTTATTAAAGCTCTAAAAGACTACAGAAGATAGAACCCAGGTTCACCCATATTCTATCTTCTCCAGTCTTGGAGACTTTTAATAAATCAGGTTCATTGTAACTCATGGTCCACCTTGCGAAAGAATATAGGTAAATTGTTACTCATGGTCTGCCCTGTCAATAGAGATAGATACACCTTAACTAGTTGTCCACCTTGAGACTACTGATGGATACTAGTATTTCCCTCTATGTGCAGAGGTTGTCACTACATACCTAGCAGAGGTAGATCCATAATAACTAATAATTCGTCTTGACATCCAGAAAGATAGTACATGCCTATGGACTACAACAGTTTAGTAGAAAGCCTTTAAGTAGTTCATGGCTTTTTTGAAACCCAACATTGGTATTTATACACTTTATATAAATATTAATTTGGAAAAAAGAAAAACAGTGGGCTCTGATATGAAAAGAGTGACCAGTCCTTGGCCATCTGCTTTGCCTTTTCCCTCCCACAAGTTGCTCCTCACCATTGGCTTTTCTCTCCGATGGATGACCTGGCTCCCCAATAGTTAAGTTCCATCTCCATCCATAGACGAGCCCATACCTCAAGAGAAAACCCAAAAAGTCCTCTGGGTGATATGACCACATTTTTAAGTATAGTCTTCTATGCATCATGTCTGCGAGGAAGGAGTTTATGGTCTTTGTTCTGGGTCATGTACAAGACAAGTCACAGTTCTGAGTGACATTCCATAATCCTCCAGCTCTTGCTCCCCGGAGGTGAACATCACCTTTAGAAATGACTGAAAATTCTATTTATCTTCCATACAACATTGCTTGCAGCACCATATGCTGTGTGTAATGTACCAAGTCATGGCCTCGCTCCTCATCTTCTCGGTGGCTTTGTTTTTCTACTACGAGGCCCCTTCCTCAGATATCTCTGTGTCCTAGAAAAACCTTGGATTGCGGGCCCGTAAAAGTTCTTTTAATGTTTCTTAACTAGTGATTAAACAACTTTTTCTATACCAAGTGGTGTTTTTGGAGTTTAAGTAGTTCTGTCGTTAAAATTCTCACTTGAAGCAACCCTGTTGCTATAGCAAAGAATAAAAATGATGTTGTACCTGTAAAAGAAGCTCCGCTTCCCTTTTGCCTTTTCTAAGTGCTGCTCAGATTGTGTAAATTCTTTTATGTTTCCTCCACCTATATAGGAGAATATAATGTATTTACGAGGAGGTCAGCAAGCATGGAGAGCTGCGAAGGACCAGGGAGATCAAAACTCCCAAAAACGGACCAATGTCACACTTACTTCCCCCACGCTAAAGCGTTGGTGCCTCTCTCCTGCACATGTGGGCAGTTCTGACCCTGGACGCGCCTTCTCCTCTAAGTTTTTTCAGTATCGGCCATCCTGCCAGCCAATCAGGAAATGGGAGAGCAAAGCCTCCCGGGGCATCCCGGGGATTTCTTGTGTGATGTAGGATGAAGAACAGGAGGAAGAAAAGATGGTAGCGCCGGCTCCAGGACAACGTGGGACTGGATGCAGGACATCCACAGAGGGATCGGACTGCCCTGCGGGATTGGAGGTAAGTGTATTTTTTTTTTTTTGCACTTTTGGGTTTAGTTTCTTTTTAGTCATCCCTGGCTATTTAGCAAGCTCAGACACAGCACTCAGCATCCGTGCAATGTGTCTCCACTAGTGCCAAGCCCCCTGGCTCTGCTGAGCATTTCATCTACACCTGTTGACTTATTCAGTGCTTTCCGTGTCCAGCTCCTGTGTTAACCCTTTATTGCCTAGTCTGGCATTTTCCTGGCTATTTCCTTGTGTTCGTTGACCCCCTTGTCACCCGTGTTACTTGTGCCTCCTGTCATTAACTGAGGTCCCCTGTGTCTGCTGTGGCCCCCATGTCACTGATGTTTTGATGATTTATGGTTTTTGACCCCTGGCTTGTTTCTGGCCTTTCTTGCTTTCTGCCTTGTCTTGCCTCTGGCCTTGACTATTCTCTTGCCTTGTGATTTGGTACCGAGCATCATCCTGCTCACCCTGGTGTGCCCAAGGGCCACAACCTGGCAGCAGTCCGCAGCGCAACATCCTCAACACTAGAGGCTCCAGAGAAGACTTGACTTCTGAATAGATTCTGCACCCTGACCCTTCTCGGGGCTCACACCACTACTGTGCAATCCATAGTGCCCCCTAGAGGCACCGTCTCCCTAAGCAATACAACACATTTGTTAGTTGACCCATTTCTGATGCATTCTTGCATTGGCTGGGGTACAGTGAAGCAGTTGTAATTCAATTCAATTAGCTTTTTATATTTTTATATATTTTTTTTTCATCTAACAAAAAAATTACTTGTACTTTTTATAATTTGATTTTTAATTAATTTATAATTAATATATACTTTTTATCATTTTAATATAATTATTTTATTGTTTGGTTTTGCGTGCACAGGATTTGGCGCTGACCTAATTCCCAATGTGTTGCAGAAAGAAGCTTGCACAGTGAAAGCCCTTTGGGCCGTTGGGTCCACTCCCTGCCCGGGGCTTAGTCTGTACTGGTGTCATGTCCCATCTGCTGATCTCTGCTTACCTGACTGACAGGCTGGAAGAATGTGTGTTTACCAGCAGCAGCAAGGGATTCACACTCCAGATACACAAATCCAGCAGATGTATTTCTTATCTCTTCCCACATCACCTCTCTGGACAGGCAGATGATTTGTTGCTGGAGTTCATTAGTAAATCATAGAGATCAGACAGGAGTCAGAGGAAAGTATTCCGAGTCCACCTCTTGTTGGTCCAGTGCTAGCCATATATGTGTCAATCAACCCGATCATTCTTTAATGATACTTTGCATCAAATCTACTCAGTTCTTCTGTTACTTTTTAACCTTTTTCATCCAATTTCACATCAACAAATAGAAAATGAACTAAAAAGTTTAAAAGTGTTTTAAAGTAGAAGTTAACCCTAAAGGGATGTCATTTGGTTTGAATAACTTTGTGCATCATAATTTACATTTTTGCAACAATTTGCAACCACTCCCTGTCTTATTGCTCTCCAGCAATGGCTTCTTGGTAATGTTCAGGCTGGGTTTACATTGCTGGTGCTTACATTGAACTACAATGTGTAATGTGTATTAGAAGGACAAATGGAGCTTTCAATAGGAGTCCATGTAATGGTGACAATGCAAGAGCACCATTGGGAGACAAAGACAGCGTGTTGTCACCCTATAATATGAAGACTCTTTATGGCCGATCATTTAGAGGAATCTATAGGTTAAATAACATTGAAGGACTCTAGGTTTCTATGCCTTGTTCCCAAAGTGATCACTTCTGCACAGCAAAATGTCAACAGACCATTTATTTCAACATAAATCACCCCAATCATATGATTATATTTGCAATGTACTTATTTTCTGCATAGTATTTATCTGTAAAAGCCTCCCCTTGAGTAAAGACTGCTGCTGGGTGCCCCCATTATGGATGTGATGTCAGCAGATTCAGCAAACGCTGGTCACCCCAGTGTCACTGTTCTATTACTTTGTTCCTCTCGAAGCTACATACAAGCTTATGTAGGGTGGCGAGGGGAGGAACAAAGGAGCTGGGCCAACACAAAGTAGATTTAAACACTTCAGAAAAAGAGAGATCTATGGGGGGCTGTTCTAATGGCTTGACTATTAATAGAACAATTGGTGGTCCATTTTGTCTTTGTTCGGTTAACCAAAGTTTTCCCCACTGTTTGTGTTGGTTCTTAGTTGAATAAAAATCCAATTAAAATTAATGACAGAGACAAATTCAATAATAATTCAAAGCATAAGGCTCAGAAAATCAGGCTGGCAGACTATGACAGCTATATTGTTGGGCAAATTTCTCACATTGACTCCAACTGGATTCAGATTTGGCTACAGATCTGTCATGGTCCACTGGGCAGATTTGCTGAGAGGTACTATATGGCTATGTGTATTAGTGTTTGGCCCTGGGTGCCTTACTCCATGCCTGTCAGTGACAGGTTTATTTGTTTTAGTACGAATGGCCGATGTTGGGCCACAGGTCCAAAGCCGAACTCCAAGCCTGTAAAGTCCAATAGTACATAAAAAATAATTGTTCATAGGTGGTAACAAGGACTTTTTATTAATTTGAAGAGTGTTCATAGAAATAGTAAAAATGGCAACCCAACTGGTGCCTCCAATCTAACAATAAGACCAAAAGAGATGTTCCTCTCTATCCGATCAAGCCCCATCCCAATGGATGTCTCCTGGCCTTGTGCTTTGATGGGGTTCATTAATCAGTCATCAAACTTCTCATTTCTATGGACAACTTCAGGCCTGAACCATACTGCATAGACTTGCATTAGGAAATACAAAAGGAAGATTACAGAACAGAATTCCAGGTACTTCGCTCGTCAGGGTGGGGCTTCTTCTTCTTTATGGAAAGTTATCCAAGCCTCTTGGCAAGTGTTAGGCAAATGTGAGCTTCGGGCCAAAGTCTTATCAGCAATAAAACAAGTTCATATCCAGCCAGAATATTTTGATTCATTTTGCTGGTACAACTTGTCTCTGGCGCCCTCTGAAATTATGGGATTTTTTTGGCTGTTCTGTCTTCCTTATAATGAATATGATCACAATCAAGCCAGCAGATGATAAATTTGTACACGTACTGGTATCTTCTGGCATGAGATTTATGAGCTTATAATGAGACTGTTAACACTCTAGTTAACCTGAATAAATGTTTAATATAAAAACAGCTTAGAAGATACTAGAAGAAGTGATAAATTCAGATTTTCACTCCCTTTCCCAAAATTTGTCTTCTTAGGGAGTCACCACCACAGCTGTAAGTTTAAATCAGCCTGGCAGAAGGTGTGTCTGCTTTGCAAGCTAATGAAGTTAAATGGGAGGTGATTGGATGGTTGTGGGAGGGTGTCACCAATCCAAAAGGTAACAGGGGGCGGGGCACTGACACTGAATCTACAGTTGCAGGCCTACTATATAACCTGGGGTGGACATAAGGAGGTACAAAGTGTGTATCTGCATAAGGTCGCCATACCCTTCTCAGCCACAAGAGACCCAAGTCATTTCTGCCTGGGGCCCCACTGTTGGCTACTATAGGTAGACATATAGTACAACAGAGGTGATGGCTACACATAAATTACTTTGCAAAGTCTAAAACAGTTCCTGTACATGGGTTTATTTTGCTGCTTTTTAAAATGTACCTTGTGTTGTAGAAATTGGATTTTATTTTTTTTTACAACTTACGTCTTCATGATGATCTGCTTGGCCATAATTCTTTTTAATCCAGTGGAAAAAGGATATTAATGGCTACCAATGTCCAGAAAACTTTATTAAAAAGTTGAATTGCTCTGATTGGCTAAAATGTTGGTCCTTTGAATGTTACCCTGATTTGATTGGTTTCAGCTGTTCTGGTGTTCTGATTGGTCACTGGTTGGTGTATATGACCGCTTACATTTCTAATTCTCTTTTTGTTTTTCCAGGAAGCCGTATCATGCTCGGTGGAGGGAGACCAGTTATCCCGAATCCAAAATGTCATCCAGGAGCTTCCTCCTTCACATTACAGGTAAGAGAACAGAATGATTGGGGTACCCTGGGGCACTCTACTGGCATTTATGAGTCGCAATGGGCATGAGCAAATCTGCCCAGGTTCAGCTTGAACCTGTAAACTATTTCACACATTTTACTTAATGTTTCAAAAAGCTTTGTGCAATGAAATCTGAAAGGTGAACCTTGTGATTTATTTCTGGCTATGTGAAAAGATAATAGGAAAGCTATTATCAGACTAATGGCATGGAATGTGAATACTGGCATGGGGAACGAATCTTTAAACCCAGATTAAAAGAAAAACAAAAAACTAATTTTTTTTAAAGATTTTAATTAGGGTAATTAAAAAAACATGCTTGGGATGCCTTAAAGCTCTACCTGGTGTTATGGAACAGTACCACGCACGGGCAAAATTTGCTATGAAGTTGATTGTTCCCTAGCTTGGCTTATATACAGCATGAGCACCCCAATCTGATTCTTTTTAACTTCCAAAACTTCCCGGTACTATTAGAGGCAGCACATGTTTTTTATCAGGCAGTACTCTTTGGCAAAAGTAATAGTCATCTTAAAAAATACAGGGGAAGGTAGAAGAGCTTCTGCATAAATGAAAAATTAGATAAAAAGATAATTTCATCTAAGTATCTTTTTGGTTTGCTGCAATTTTTTTTTTAAATGAAATCAATGTTTTTGGAATCCTACGTTCTTATTTAATTGGAGGAAAAGGAAACAGTAAAAAAAAAAACAGTAAAATGTGTAGCAATGCAAAGCAGACTTTGTATATGCAATGAAAAAATATTGCTGCCCCCCAGTGCACATATAACATAATAAATAAATATGGCTGCCCCCCAGAACATATATAAAGTAATGAATTATTATGGCTGCCTCCTATATGTAAATATATAATTACTGAATATGCATAGAAACAAAAGGGAAATTTGTATTGAAAACCTAATTTAAATCAGCTCAATCTCTTTTATATGTAACTCGAAAAAACAATGAAAGTATTATGCATTCCCTTTAAATCCGTTCCCATTGGTTCCCTTTAAGCCGAATGTGTTTTCATAACCGGCCACCTCGCCTTCTCCCAGCAGCATGGTCTGCTTTGTTAGGACCGCAGCTGTGTAAGCATAGTGATGTATGTTAATGTTTGTTGAAGTTGTAATATTCTGTCTGGCTGATTCCAGTAAACATCGCAGTGGTGGCGGCGTGCGCCTGTGAACAAACTTGTAGCTAAGCGTCTGCTGACTAATGAAAGGCCGGTCTGCCTGCTGGAATCTCCTATTTACAAAGAATCTAAACTAAAGAATACTAAAAAAAATGTCTTATGTTGCAGCTTTACAGTTTTTAGATACGCTGGATGCATCGATTTTTTATTTTCCGTTTTTTTTTATTTTTTTTTTTATTTTATTTTTAGTTTTATTTTTATCTGGTGATCCTGTAAGAAAAAAAAATTCTACAAATCCATGGTAACATTTTGCAAGGGTTGTGCCGCAATCATTTTCACTGTACTGACCCTGATTGGGGCAAATCCCATACAGAATTCTCTTACCGGCCATTGTTACCATTGGCACTCCCATTCATTACTGGCATGCCATTTCTGACCCAGATGAAGGGGAAGAGTAGAAACCTCCGAAACGCGTCAGTTGGTTTATATGCATTTCAATGTGGAATTTATATTCATTTTCAAAATGTGGACAGTTCCAGGTTTCTCTTTTTTTTTTTACACATCAGTTGATTTCCTGGCACCCTACAAGGAGCAACATGTTTACAAGAAGCCTGGACAAAGCAAATGTTTTGATGAATAGGCTTTATTTCTGTACAGCTGCAATCTCAGTGTCTCTTAGATGTGTTTTTTTTTGTTTTAGCAACACACTTCTTCTTTTGCTGCTCTGTGTCTTTGGAGAGCCGGCTAGGAGAGGAAAACAGAAAATCTTCTCCTGTCCTCTTCTTAATACTGAATGTTTTGTAGACATTTTAAATGAAGGCACTGCAATGCTTTGTATCACCACTTATGAAATACAAGTGTTTGATGGAAAGGTAATGTGGGACCATGGAGGTTGCTTCTTGCTAATCTTTCCTTCTAAAAATAAGGTATACCTTTAATATTTTACCAACCCAAAAAAATGATTGAGATGGTTTTGAATGGTTTTGGACCATAATTATTAAAGGTATCCAAGGCTGGAGACGATAAACTATCATGGGAGAACCTGGGTGATCCAGTAAATGTAGAATGGATCTGATCTAGGATTTAAATTATTTGCCAACTGATAGCAAATGATTTTCAGAAAATCAGTTTTGGGTTTGCTAAATAACCCAAGTTCTCCCAGTCTATCTTTAATAAATCAGATTTGTGTATGTAGAATGTATGGCTTTGGCAAAGGACAAATTGGTAAATTGGTATGGCTAGATTACTGAGTAGGAGGATTTAAAAAATGACCAGTCTTTCGGTTGGTACCTACCAAAAGTGGGCCAAGGACATCTAGTGAAGACATGGTCTTGCCTGGCCAAGGCTCATTGATAGATTGGTTGGCTGCCCACCTGATCTGATTCCACAGAAGAGCTTTTGTAGTTCATAGAGGTGAAATGAAATTCTGGCCATGAGAGAAAGATACTATAATACACAATGTATTGCACTTTGCTGAAAAATGGGCTGTGTAGCTGCAGACTGGACAGAGTGCCAATGCTTTCCACCACCAAAAGTGCCTACAATGGGCATGAAAGCATCAGAATTAGACAACGAAGCAATGGAAGACAGTAGCCTGCTTCGATTCATTTTCTTTTTAATTATGTGTATGGCTTGGTACATGTGCCCCATTATCTTGGGGAAGATGGTAGCAGGGTGCAATATGGGAAGAAGACAGGCTGGTGAATCTACTGCTAATGTCACGGTGCCAGATACCACAGGGACCTTCAGAAGTCCAATGGAGTCCATGCCTTGAAGTCAGTGCTGCTTTGGTGACACAAGGAGAACCAAAACATAAGTGTCCAAACTCCTGGCAGGTTCCTCTTACAGTGCTGTGCAGTATTGCTAAACCAGAAGCAGTACCTGCCGATGTAATGAACAAACATGACTGCATGTATATATATGATTGCAAATCTGAATAAGCGATTTAAAACAAAAACACTCACTGAAGAAAATCCTTGCATTAGGCTGACAAATACATGAAAGAAACGGTGGACTGGCTTTTGTTTCCCTTTGTCCTTTTCTCTTCCTGTTCACATCTGTTGCAGCTGTATGTGTTTATCTGTTCCCGAGTTGTGTTACACAATAGACCG
The DNA here is from genome assembly GCF_032062135.1 of Pyxicephalus adspersus. Taxonomy (NCBI): domain Eukaryota; kingdom Metazoa; phylum Chordata; class Amphibia; order Anura; family Pyxicephalidae; genus Pyxicephalus; species Pyxicephalus adspersus. The sequence continues at coordinate 171,660,736 of NC_092858.1, forward strand.
CAGACCTCAGATTACATTGTGATTCATCTCCTCCTCATCGGCTGAGAATCACAACAAACATGTCACATTCACTGTCACTCGGTGACAATCATCCCGCTAATCTGGAGAAACGCAACTTGGTCCATGCAATTTGAGAACCTTCTGCCCAATGTGTGGGACCCAAAGTGGACCTTAAGCCGATATCATTATTGGAAAACCTCTGATGACATTAGCTGCAATCCCTTTAAGATGTGTGTTCCTAGGGTGACCATTTTACAAACTAGTGGCAGTATTCTCCCCAGCTCCTTAAAGCTGGGTGGAAAAAATCTGTAGGCCGGTGATGGTCCCTGGATTGTGGTCCAACTTTTTAGTAACCACCTAAAAACATCCAGGGGGTTATTGATAAATGCCAGTTGGTGCACCTAGCTAAAAGTGTCTTGGGAGAACACTGTTAGGGTAGATGCAGCTCACAAGGTCCAGACTCCCAACTTTATCTGCCTCCCCTGTTTCTTAAGTGCGATCCACTAGTGCCAAATAAGTGTACTGACACTCTCCAGTCTTGCACAGTTCTACCAGCTCCAATTCTGAACTGACGTTGCTTCCTGTGAGCTCAATTCCCCCTGTGAGCTTCTAAAAATATACATTAGAAGCTGCAGAAAGTCAGATTGACCAGCCTCTTTTATTGGCTTGAGGACGTCCAGCAACCACCCAGACATTTCCTCCCCAGCCAATGGTCCCTGGCCCATCCTTTTCATTGATTTCAATCAGGAGGGCTCGGCATCACATGGGTCAGCTCGGTAAATCTGGATGGACAGAAACACAAATTGTTTGGCAGGTAAAATACTCCCCTGTGCATTCAGCCGATTGCCTGGTTTACCCTAACTATTACCCAATTACCCTTCCCCTTAACCTTAAAACTATCTCTGGGTTAACCTCTAGTTCAACCCTTCACAATGGCTTTATTGGTGCATAGAGTATCTCCTGCTGTGGTAAATCCTCTCAATTGTGGAGTTCTAAAGCACCAAATCCCAGCAGTGATATGGAATTATTTGCTTTGGCTGGGATAACTGAAGTAGAGCTCATTCAGTGTTTCTAAACCAGGGTTCCTCCACAGTTCACTAGGAGTTCCTTGAGCAATTTGTGACTCCCATGTCAGTTTAGGTGACACCGATAAACTTTTTGGCTATCTGTAAGGGGGACATTCTTCCCAGTGGCCAGCAATGTAAGAGGAATTCTTCCCACTGACCACCACACTAATATACTGTGATCTGTTGATATATTAATTATAGGTGGGGTTCCCTAAAGACCTAAAAGTTATTTCAAGGGTTCTCCCATGTCAACACTGATTTAAGAGTTGCTATCCATTGGCTGTGATGGTAAATATTCATATTGTAAAAGGCATTGTCTTCCTTCTTTTCTCAGGAAGCATATGTGGATTTCCCACTCAGCCCCATAGGACATTGGGTCTAGAGTGCCATTTCTGGTATTTGCACCACTAAATGACCCTAGCTATTTATTTATCCTGGCTACTACTGCCTATGGGCTAGCAAAGATCAACTCATGTTTCTGACTGTTTCCTTATGCTACTGATTGTGTTTCTGCAGACGTTCCTGGTTCTAGTAGAAAAATTTCAACGCAACCTGGAAAACTTATATTGGGCTTTAGTATGGGGGCACTTTTTCCCTTTGTACATGTTCCTTGTTGGGTCATGACAGTGAAGAGTGTGGCTGTTTAGATACATTTGTTTTTATTTGTCCTGTTTCCTTTTTATTACAATTTAAAAAAATGAAAAAATAGATCAAATTCTATTGTGTGCACTTTATTGTGTCTATATGGAACAGTGTGTGTTTTGTTAGGGTTGGGGTGTAATGGAACAAAATATATGAGTAGGAAACAAAAAGAATAAATGGTTTCTGCAGATCACAAGCACAAGTGCATTAAATTTACCCTTTTTGCCCCATTGATTGCCTTTCCATCCATTCTACAAGCCGGCACACCACCAGCCCCATTGCTCCATTTCATGCGTCTCTCCCGTCCTTTTTTCTTATTTTGTGAAAAGCGATTCTGTTTTATTGAAACGTCTCAGATTTTGCTGATCGAGGCGAGATCACCCCCTTGTAGCTCCAAGAAAGTACATTCTGTCTGGGAAAGTTTTAGGCCTCACAGCGGGGACAATTGATATGTCACACATACATCCTGTGTGGGAGCTCGGTTAACGGGTTCTGGCGCTGGCACAATGCGCGCGCTGCTCGGTGGAGTTCTGGTTCTGCAGTAAAAATGCTCCCACACAGAACATTAGAGTAAAAATAACAATTATCACTGAGGTGGAGGAAAAGCTTGCTTACTGTTGTCTTAGCAACACAAATAGGCAAAGAAGAACTTTACAAAAAAAACATTTTATCTCAGTGGTATATAACCGCCATGCCCACACTTTGTTAGCGGTCATCTCAGCAGACCAAATTACACTCTTATGAGTAACTTCATATAAAGCAAAACTTTAATCCTAAGGATTGGTGGATTGAAACTTTTGTTTCTTGTGAGAAATATGCGACCAGAATACACCGCCTGGCCAAAAAGAGTCCCAAACTCTAATATTTCATTGGACCACCTTTAGCTTTGATTATGGCACACATTCACCGTGGTATGACTTCGATAATCCTATCCAACATCACATTTATTTCCTTCCAGAGTTGTATTGATTTACCTCCAGATCTTGTATTGATGATGGGAGAGTTGGAGCGCTGTGTAAAGTCTAACACATCCCAAAGATTCTCCATAGGGTTCAGATCTGTTCCGGTGTTGTCCAATTCAGGGGTGAAAATGATGCCTCTTACATAATTTGAGCCTGACTCAATGAAACCTGGTATTGTCATCTCGGAATGTCCATGCCATCGGAGATAGAAAAAAAATCTATTGATGGAAAAACCTGGTCATTCAGTATTTTCAGGGAGTCAGCTGACCTTAATTTTTTGGCTCATACCATTGCTGAACCTGGACCTGGCCAACTGAATCAACTCTAGATTATAACACTGCACATAAAGACACCCCAGATCAAAACACTGCCCCCACAGGCACCCTAGATTATAACACTGACCCCACAGACATCCCAGGTTATACAACTGCCCCCCAAAGCACCTCAGAAAGATCAGATCATAACAGTGCCCCAACTTACACCCCAGATCATAACACTGCTTCTAAGTCACGCCAAATCATAACAGTGCTCCCAAGGTACCCCAGATCATAATACTTCCCCTACAGGTACCCAGATCATAACACTGCCTCCAAGGCATCCCAGATCATAACACTGCCTCCACAAGCACCCTAGGTCATAACATTGTCTCCAAGGCACCCAAGATCATATTACTGCCCCCAAGGCACCCCAGATAACAGATAATATAACACTTCCCCTATAGGTACCCAGATCATAACATTGCCCCCACCCCAGGTTGTAACACTGCTCCCAAGGCACTTTGGATCATAGCACTGCCAAAACAGGCACACCAGACCATAATATTGCCCCCACAAGCACCCCAGGTTGTAACACTGCTCCCAAGGCACCTCCGATCATAGCACTGCCAAAACAGGCACAGCAGATCATAATATTGCCCCCATAAGCACCCCAAATCATAACACTGCTGCTCCAAACTGTCTCCAGTGCTGGACACATAGCCAAAAGCAAAGGCATTTAGTCACATAACCTGTTCAGAATGGAACAGTTGGCCAATTAAAACTTTGATTCAGTAAGCCAACAGAGGTCAGGGCCCAAAGGCTGGGCTTTAACTCTTGAGACCAGCACTGGAAGAAGCCTTGAACATTTTTATCCAGAGTGCTACTTAAATTTACCAATCCAATTTCAGCTAGTACACAGGTCAATTGTCATTCCCATTTAATAATAATATTATTAATAGTAATAAATTGTATTTATATAGCACCCTATATAGAACTAGAACAGGATCAGCAAACTTCAAAGAGTGTTCACAGAACCCTATAAAACCTGGGAACGTTAGCTTATCTCCCTTGGTAAACTGCAATATTTTGCATTATTGCTTCTGGGTCTAGATTTGCTGTAATTTCTGATTCGCCATTGACATTGACACCAATGCATTTGGAAAAAATGGCGATTCCCCAAATTCCAGGGCATTGAAAACTCTCAATCTTGTCCTCCCCCACCAGGCCTCTAAATGTCTACAATAATATATTGTGGATATATGGTGTTAACACCAGTGCTGGAATGGTGGATTTAGTGTTTTGGAGTCTGGATACATTGCGTGACTTTTCAATATAAAAGTCACCGTAATACTGACATGTTGCACCTTATATAGAGCTTCAGAGATATTCAGAGTATTCCTTCCTCTGCTATAATGCCGATGTGAAGAATTCCAGCCACTTTCATTCAGCAGGATAAATATTTATAAGTGCGCTCGGCGTCTTCTACGGATCCAGACATCTTGCACAGGCAGCGCTGCATCCTCCAGGAAAAGCCATTTTGTAAAGCTGAATATAAATCTTGTTGTATAAATGAGGTGATTTATATACAATGAGCTGATAGAATGTATGTGCATTTAGTCTTCCCAGAGGCTGGGTTCATACATCTCCGAGAGGCCTCTGCGTGTATTATGTGGCAGGATTCTGCAGTGTATTACAAGGCTACATGATAGTAAGCTAATGCTATAGTGAAACGTGTCGTTTTATGGAGCCTCAATGGATTAAAGTATATTCAAATCCAGAAATAAAACTTTTAAAACATGGCAGATTTGGTGGCTGCACTCATTTTCCATTTTTAAGGCTTTATTTGTTATCTTTACCTGGTTATCCTGAAAAAAGCACACTTGGTTTTCCTACATATCTACATTCATTCATCCATTGTATCATAGGAGAGAACCATGGCTCCAAAGCACCTCTGATAAGTCCAGTCCCTCATTTTATTTTGATTTTTCACTTCATTTTTTGATTACAAGGCCCCCAATCGTTTCCATACTTAAATAACAAGGGTGAGGTAGACTGGTTTATTCAGTTTTTGTAGCGCAAAACTGGCTGGAGTTGATGGGATTCAGATGGTTCCTGCATCCTCCATTTTTGACTCATTGGGTATGGTTGGTAAAATCAGTCTTTCTCAACCTTTTTACTCAAAACAATTCCAGGTCTTGGAGAACCCCTGCTAAACTAACACATTGGGAAAAATGTCCTCCACATTAGTGGTCAGTTGGAATAATGTTCTCTTTTCAGTGGTGGTCTAAATGCCACCCTAAAAGCAGCTAAAATGATCTCTGGTTCCATGTTGTTGGCTCTGCCAAGTGGTGTTGGTGGCAAATTGAGGGTAAATCATCCACAGCTCAAAGAACCCTTGGAAATCTCCGGAGGAACCCTATGGTTCCAAGACTCCTTGGTTAAGAATGGCTGTTCTTCTGAGAAGGAAAATGGTGGCCTTCTAAAGGTCCTCACAAAACTTCATGACCCACTTTTCTACTCTGTATTAGCTGTTGTTGCTCTAGTCAATTATATAATAAAAAATAACATGTATACTGAAAATCATAGTTGTGATTATTTCACATGAGAATCCATGTTCTTGTACATGGTCCATGCTTATAGATTGTAAGCTGAGTGTACCAACCTGGAGTAATTGACTTCTGTTTTATCTGTTTTAGGACTCTGGAATACCTGAGCCGACACCTGACCCATATCGCCTCCTACAGCACCACCACCAACATGCACATCCGGAACCTGGCACTTGTCTGGGCACCTAACCTGCTCAGGTATGTCTTACTTGAAGGACTGGTGGACCCAAAAGAGATCTTGATTGAGTCAATTTATACTATATAATACTGCATGTGTTGAGGAACTAGGCAGCACCAATGTCAGGTGTGCTTAGTCTTTCTGTTGATTTTTTTAAAATATACAAATGGAGCTCAACCTAAAGTTGGGTCCACACTTCAATCCTCGCCCCCTAAGAGCATCAAACTTTTTGCCAATTCAAACATTTTGTATATTTAACACTTTTTTGGATCTTCAGTGCCATCATGAGACCATGCAGGTCTTTATTGTCCTTTTCATTCCCTGGTGGTCCTGCTGTAGAGTAGCAATCCTTTCTGCAGAATTTTTTATGGAACCCAGGATGGCTTTGTGGGATATGCTGGGAAAATTCTTTCTGCTCTGGGCTCACAGGATATTAGCTGAATGACGTTGGTGACTTTTTTTTCACCTCCACGCATTGCCATGCTTTATCTTTGATTGCAGCGTTTTAAAGCACAAACCCCTTGGCTTAGGCTTATTTTGTTGGGATGCTAGTCCAAATGCATGGCATAATGCATGTTAAGTGAATTGCTGCCCTTTGGGTAATAATTTTCCCCCAAAATATTGAATAGATTCCCAAAGAACGGTATTTATTCACACCAAGTGTTGCCTTTCAGATCTAAGGAAATAGAAGATTCGGGGTGTAACGGGGATGCAGCGTTTCTTGAGGTTCGGGTTCAACAAGTTGTCATCGAGTTTATCCTCAATCATGTGGAACAAATCTTCAGTACGGATCCACCCAATCCTATCAAAGTCAAAGATGAAGATCACTTCCCACCCATCAAAGTTCCAGTACAAGGTAACCCATCAGAACATGTATCACCTGACTTCCCCTAACTTCTGCCCTCATAGCTATGAGGTCCGGGGGGGCAAGGGGGAATAATTGGAGGGCTTTATTATTTAGAAATATAGAGGTTACTGTTGGTACTGCTCCTTTGGAATTATCAATGAAAGAAGGAAGGTTTGATTCAGGGCCTCATGAGCCCCATGTAGATTCACCCCCAATTTTATTATGGGTCTACCTATAATATTCTTTTACAATTGGATAAAATGTTATGTATATCTGCAGCATCTTAGGCTCTTCTGCAGAATATCTGCAGTCTCTGATCATCGCCTGTAATATGCCTGCAGACTCTGACCACTTTCTGTAGAATGTCTGCAGTCCCTTAATATCTTCTGTACTATGTTGTCAGTCTCAGACCATCTCCTGTAGTATGTCTGCAGTCTCTGACCATCTTCTATAGAATATCTGCAGTCTCTGACTATCTCCTGTACTATGTTCTCCTGTACAATGTCTGCAGTCTCTGACCATCTCCTGTACTATGTTGGGAGTCTCTGCACATTTCCTAACTTCTGCCCCCATAGCTATGAGGTCTGGGGGTGGAAGGGGGAATAATTGGGGGGCTTTATTATTTAGAAATATAGAGGTTACTGTTGGTACTGACCCTTTGGAATTATCAATGGAAGAAGGAAGGTTTGATTCAGGGCCTCATGAGCCCCATGTAGATTCACCCCCAATTTTATTATGTGTCTACCTATAATATTCACTTACAATTGGATAAAATGTTTTGTATATCTGCAGAATCTGAGGCTCTTCTGTAGAATGTCTGTAGTCTCTGACCATCTCCAGTACTATGTCTGCAGTCTCGGACCATTTCGTGTAGTTAGTCTGCAGTCCCTGACCATCTCCTGCAGTATGTTCGCAGTCTCTGACCATCTCCTGTACTTTATCTGCAGTCCCTGACCATCTCCTATGTCTGCAGTCTCTGACCATCTCCTATGTCTGTAGTCTCTGACCTTCTCCTGTAGTATATCTGCAGTCTCTGACGCTCTCCTGTAGTATGTCCATAGTCCCTGGCCATCTCCTCCACTATGTCTGCAGTCTCTGATCATTTTCTGTATTATGTCTGCAGACTATGAAAGTCTTTTATTGCATTATATACACTAAAAAATGTGTGGCGCTTGGTGTTGTCAGAGGACACAGCTTAAGCCCCTAAATCTTGAAGATAGACCAACATTGGTATAGAAGACTCTTTTATTTTCACAGATTTTGGACACCTATAAAATCACATTGGTGCCCAACAATGAATTCACCTTTCTAATAAATTACCAACACTAGGCCCCTGGTGGAGTTTCCCTTAATTAGTCACTTTAGTGTTTTTAGTATCTGAGAGTAATATCCCATTTCTTTATGAGAATAGCATTGCTCGGTGACTCCAGTGTAACGCATCCAGTGTCACTGTGCCAGGAGGGAGGAGAGCGGCGGATCCCCAGACCTCATTGAAAAAATATGACTTCTTGGGCTAATCCAACTTTTGGCAGCCACTGTGAAGTAAACAAAAACATAGCGTGTTCTTCTACGTAAATAAATCCTCAGGATTTTTGGCAGTGTCGCTCCTTCAGTTCTTGTCCCTGGTGAAATAAAGTGTATTATGTTAAATAGGCTGTTGTTCTTTCTCCCCGTGCCAACATATGATGTGTCGCTTCTGTTTTTACTTTACAATGTTCTTTCATTGCTTTTTCATTAATATCCTAGGAGGGTTTCCAAGCCAGACACCAAAAAAATGAGGCCCCAAAATCATTCTGGTATTCCATTGAAGGCACAGCGGTGTCATTATGGTGTCCATTTCAATTAAATTCTTCATGAATGGCAAAAATGGGCATTGGGCTACCAAGCTATGGCACACGTGTGGCCATTTCCACCAATCTGGCTGCAGCTGTTTCATGCTTGTTAGCCATCATCAGTTATGGGTATAGAAACCATGGGCTGTATAAGTAGGGAGATCCATAAAATATCTTTCTATGCTGCTCAAGTGGGCCTACTGGCATCCCATGATGGCCATGGGAGCCAGCTCACAGGGCCCACCCCAGGTACAGGTAGGAGTTTGGGTCTGGGGGATTTACCTGTTTGGGTCAACAAATCTTTTTGAAAAAAAAAAAAAAATAATTGGCAAAGTACAGCTATGCATTTCCTGGTAATGGGCGGGCATGAGCAGAATTGTCGCATTTTCCTAAATAATAATAATAGCTTAGTGCCAATAGGGAAGGTGAAGGCATAGACAGGTGTAAGGATTTATGTGTCTTTATGTGTCTTTTTATGCTCTTAGTGTCCATTTGTTGTTTTTGCATGTAGATTGTTTATGTAGTTGTAAATATTAGCTCTCAAAGGGTAGATTCAGATCTGCTCCGGGATACCGCGGGCTCCCCTTAGAGCTCACTGCCACCCCTAATTTCCTATGGAGCTACCACAAGAGGCAGCAATTCCATAGCATGAGGAAGTTGTAAATGCACCCCAACCTCATCGCCAGGGAACCGGTGCCTCCATACTGAAGGAATAGGGGCAGTAGTGAATGGTACTAGTACTGCTCACTGCCGTCAGCTGCCAAATCTGCAAAGGCTGTTACAGTGACCAAAGTGCAAGCTGTAGGGGAGCCACTCAGGATTGCTCAAACCTTAAATTAGTCTCAATCTGCTCTTGGACCCCCTTGCCATGACATTAGGGACGGACCTTCCTTGAGCACTCCTGCACTTGCCAGTCACTTGGACCCATTTGACACCTGTCGGCAGTGGGTGGTGCTGTATGGCTCACAGCCATCCCTATATTTTTTATTTGGGGCTGCCAAGGGTAGAAGCTATCTGTAGCACCTCCCCCGAGGAAGCAGTAACTGCACCACCACCTCACTACCAACCTGAACATATCCCTAACGTTTCCCAATGTAACTAACCTCTTCTTACTCCTCCCCCTGCAGAATGCCGCATTGTGAAGAGCATGACTCTCCCCTCTGGGTCTCTTCCCATGAAGCTGGTCAGTCTGGAGGAAGCCCAGGCCAGGAGCCTCTCCGCCACACACCCGGCTCGCAAAGAAAGGCGGGAGAACAGCTTNCCCGAAATCGTACCAGTTACTGGCACCTTATTCCACACAGTCATTGATCTGCCTGAAAACAAGTAAGTTTTGGGGGGCACTGAGACCTCATTCAATAGATTGTCCACTAGAGGGGGTAGGAACTTCAACCCAACTTTTCAAAAATTTGCAAACCTCCAAATTTGGAAATTCCTATTAAAGTCAATGCAAAACAAAAACATTTGTATGGTTGGTTCAAGAAGCTAAATAGATAGAAATACATTTCATCTAAGTGTTTGTTGTGTTTGGAATTCAGATTTCAAAATCCTACCAAAGATACTAAGATAGAAATATGGGACTGGGTGACACCGGCAGCCGCACAAGATACCTGACGGTGACACCTTCCCCCAATCGGTGTGCATTGTGCAGAGGGTGCAGTATGTGAAGAATGCCTGTGAAGTTCTTTCCTTTGGAATGTGTTATTGTACTCAGATTCCTTCTGATAACTCTCTTTACCTGGATTGGCACATTCAGAGATCTTATCATTATTAGGATGAGGGTGGGTTGTCACCATTTGCAGCTCAGGAACAATGGCTGGGTCTAGATGTGCTGAATGCTATAAGCAAAAGCTGTGCAAATCTCAAAATTGTATAGACAGAAATAAAAATCTCTTCCATTTTTAGAACATCTGAACCTGGCAGCACAAATTTGGATATGCAATTAAATGTGCTGTGTTATTTTATTGAAAGTGGCTTTTTTTGTGAATGACATATTTTTATCTAGCAGTCCAGCACATTATCCTACATTACATACAAAAAGTGATAGTGGAGTTCCCCCTTATATAGGGCATAGGGGTAATATTGGATTGGTGGGGGAGTTAGTTTGGAGAACTCCCATTTTTATAGTGAATGTAGTGACACCCTGCCATCTAGTGTTCCGAGGGAGAAACTGCAGTCAGGTTTATTTTAATTGTAGGTAGTGCAGCCCTATATATTGCTATAGCTAGAGATAATGTTACAGGGCCCCAAACGAGACCAATATACCCACCAATTCCTTACTCAGACACAGGGAACAGATACAAGCTCTGTGCAGGCAGAGTGGAAGAACTTGATATATATATTTATATTTATTTATAGCGCCATATTAGCCTCTTACATATACAGTGATTGAGCATTACTGTTCCTCGTCCTCAGTACAAGTCAGGGGGACATTTTAGAATAAGTCAGAATAATACAATTTTAACTAATTTGTATGCAGTGTAGTAGAATTATTTATCTGGGTATTCTGCATCTTTAAAAATGGAAAGGTTTTCCTCCAAATGATTAAAAGACACAAATACATTCAGATTGTTATTTATTAATACAAAATTATATATATTTTATAAAAGCAGTGCAACTATCTAAAGTTGACTTAATATCAGCCTCTCTCAGACTGAAAGAAGAAAACAATCTGGTCCTGTACTTAAAGAAGAGATAGGAAAAGCAAAGTGACAGAGAGAAGAGTTCATCAGTCTTCTGCTTCTCCTTCACTGTCCAGTATCAGGTTGGGATGGGGGCAACAACAACCTGGGCTCAAAAGAAGTGGGTTGAATGATGCTGGCCAGCATTTAGCCTAGAAGACTGAGGACATCTAGTGGTGTGAAAGAAGTACAGCAGGGATAGCTCTAGTTCTAGCTATATTAAAGCTGTGCAGATTATAGGTAGTCCCCCGGTTACATATGAGATAGGGACTGTAGGTTTGTTCTTAAGTTGAATTTGAATTTGAAGTCAGGACAGGTGCATTATTTTAATAAATGCAATTAGGACAGATGTTTGTCTCAATATAATATTAGGCAGTGTGGTATCAGTTACTGTATAAAATCCTCACTGTGAGCTAATCACAAACAAAGCAAAAAAAAAACTTAATGCAGCCTAGACATTCATTCAAGCTGTGCTTTGATATGCAAAAAGAAACAATTGCAGAGTCATTAAAGAGTTACAAGAGGCTGCAGAACAGCAAAAGATTTCTTCTGCATATCATGAAAACTGCCCCTCCCCCCATCAAGTCTCTGTCCTGCACACCAGCGAGCAGGGAAGCCCCATTTGTAGCTAGGTGCCGTCCATATGTAGGATATCCTTAACTTGGGGACTACCTGTTCTGTTATTGGAAAAGTAGTATTTAATATGGATCTGGAACGTGGGTGAACCTGAATGATCCAGCACACCTGGAATACATTTCTTAAAAAGAATTTGCTATTGGTTTGCTTATGTTTTCAGTCCAAGTTTGCTGGATCACCCAGGTTCTTCCATGATGACCATCCTCCAATGTCTATGACCCCCCCATACAGGGTGCCTATCCTAAAATCTACAATAATGGATGGTGCAGGCTTGGTTCTAAATAGTCTATAGAAAAAATGTAATAATTACACAATGATAAAACATGAGTGCAGCCGAACCTAAGAACCCCCCCCCCCCACATTGGGGGACAGATGCAGCTCCTGGCGGAAGTGGGAAGAATGCGTCATTTACTCTGGAAGGGCAGCGAAGAAGAACTTGTAACGAGCTTAGGAGGACACCGGGCGAGGGGTATTTATGATGTCTTTCCAGAGTTCATGATGAGCAAAGTACCTGAAATTGTCAGAGATAAAAAAGAACAATTTGTTTTCTTCTATTGAAAATCCTTGAGACAGAATTCTGCATTTCCTATGGAGAACATTTTAGTGATTGACTATATAACATCTGCTTGGCTTTACATCCTGGTGATATCTCTCAGTTAAATCTTTCCGTTCTTGCTCCAGATCTTTGGCACCAATCGGAAATTTGGAGAATTGTGAATAAAATAATAAAATGCTTCATATGAACGCTTCTGTAAATCAGAATTATAGAGGAAGGATAATATATTATTCTATTATATAGAAGGAGTTCTTCATTTGGTCTTCTGCTTCTCTCTCAACACACACAGAGATGAATTAAGGGAATGCCAATTATTTCTCCCCTCTAACCCACAGCCAAATAAACCTTCATTGACATCAGTGTCCCTCATCCAGGGTTCCTCCAGAGGTTGCTGGGGGTTCTTTGAGCAATGAGCAGTTTGTTCCTCTCAGGTCAGTTTGGGTGACCCCAATGATGTTTTTGGATATCTGTAAGGCTGACATTCTTCCCAATGGCCAGCAATGTAAAAGGAATTCTTCCCAATCGCCATTATACTAATATACTGTGAGCTGTGGATGTAGTAATTATAGAAAGGGTCCCCTGAAAATCCAAAAAGTTATTTCAAGGCTTTCCCCATGTTAACAAAGTTAGTAAAAGCTGATTTAGATTGTAGAAGCCAAATAGCAGTCAACATAGCAATTCTTTAAATATTTATACGTTCATTTCTCTGCAGGAGGAAACTGTCCACCAAGTCTAAGAAATGGAAATCCATATTTAATCTGGGCCGTTCTGGAACCGAATCCAAATCTAAATTAAGCCGCAATGGGAGCGTGTTTGTTAGAGGACAGAAAGACATGGGTGGTAAGTGTGTATTCTCTTTCTTCTTTTCCAGATTAAAGTCACTTCACATCCTCATTATGGGTGGCTAAATCTATTGCAAGCCAGGCCAGTGATGCCATTGTAGGCTGGGGCTTCTCAGTCTATATATACTACTATATATTATTATTATCAATAATAATAATAATAAACAGTAAATATGGATAATATATCCAGCCTCAGTGCTACTTCCACCATGCTCATTGTCTAAATATGCCTGTATATCATACTAACCCTGTACTTATTCTTTTGCAGAGAAAGCTACAATCCGACCTGCTAAGAGTATGGATTCCTTGTGCTCTCTTCCTGCAGAAGGTCAGTATGTGAATATAACAAATGTTTCACAAACCTATGAAACTACACTGAGCATGTCATATCTGAGAACACCAGTAGAGGTCACTCTTAATAAATCCAGAAATATATTCAGCTGGGGTTATATGCAAATATCGACTTTTATTGTAAAAGTCAAGCTCGTTTCTTTCCATTTACTTTATTTTCCTGTTGGCAACAAAAAATGTAAAAAAATGTACAATAAGCTGTGCACACCTTTAAACTAAAACTTTGTTAAAGCAGTTTTTGATTTAATTCAAGCATTCAGTCTTCTTGAATTGGACTCTATCAGCATGACATATCTCGAATTAGCAAAATTTGCAAAAGCAGATTGAGGCATCTCTTGTACAGAGCTCTCTTCAGGTCTCCCCACAGATTTTCTATTGGATTTAGGTCTGGGCTCTGGCTGGGCCATTCCAAAACTTTCATTTTCTTCTGGTGAAGCCATTCTTTTGTTGATTTAGATGTATGCTTGGGTTCATTGATCTTTTGAAAGGTAAAATTTCTCTTCATCTTCAGCTTTTTAGCAGACGCCTAAAGGTTTTGGGCCAAAATAATATTTTTGGCCAAAAAAGTGGTATTTGGAACTGTTCATGATTCCCTACACCTTGGCTAAAGACTCAGTTCCGAAGCAACCCTAAAGCATGATACTGCCACCACCAAGCTTCACCGAGGGGATGGTGTTCTTTTGGTGATGGTGATGCCGAAGGGTGGCAAGAGGAAAGCCTGGCTATTCCCTATTTATTGTACAGTGCTGCCTAATATGTTGGTGCTATATAAACCCTGTTTAATAATATTAATAATAATAATAAAGTTTGCAAAAAAATATATTGTCTCCAAAAAACGTGTGAAAATTTGTTCCAAAAGGACTATTTGGCACAAAAACACCACTTCACATCACCAAAAGAACACCAGACCTCATATTTTTATTACACAGTATTTATATAGCGCTATCATATTACACAGCGCTGTACAAAGTCCATGGTCATGACCCTAACTGTCCCTCAAAGGAGCTCACAATCTAATGTCCTTACTATAGTCATATGTCAATAATGTAGTCTAAGGTCAATTTAGGGGGAAACCAATTAACCTAACTGCATGTTTTTGGAATGTGGGAGGACACTGGAACACCCAGAAGAAACCCCCTCAGACATGGGGAGAACCTGCAAACTCCATGCAGATAATGTCCTGGCTGGGATTCGAACCTAGGACCTAGCACTGCAAACGCCGGAGTGCTAACCCCTGAGCCACCGAGTCGTATTTGCCTCCTAACCGGTCTCCTTTAAAATCTTTGTAATAGTTAGAAGTAGTCTTGAGATTTCAGGACAGAAAAAAACACAACCGTAACAGGAAAAGTATAGAGTCAGTGAAGATGAGTGATATTTCTGGGTAATATGGACGTCCTGTCAGCGGAATGATGTACAGGATATTGTAGGGGTGCTTTATTATCCATTTTTTCTGTGACTGCCTCTAGCAATAATTTATTTGAGGGTTATATATCACTGCAGGCGTGTTTGGGTAGAAATGTTGTATAATTGAAATGTCATCTCAATTTTTTTTCCTATGCCGTTTGATTATTATTATTACAAACATAGAATATACAGTCCAAGGCCCAAATGCTGAGAAGAAAATAGCAAAATGAAACAAACCAGTTGTAAGATGATGAATTTGTACAGAGGAAACATTTTTTATTTAAAGGGGAATTCAAGAAGAAAAGACAGGGAAATCCTTAAATGTGAAATGTTTACTTTATGGGCAAAAATATGTGAAGCTCCCTCCAAATGATGAGTTCAGAGAAGGGTATGGTTAATTCCTCTGCATACAGAGACATATTAGACAATTGTGGTCTTCCAACCTTTCTGTTACACCATGACCAACATGTCATGGTTTGACCCGTGTAGTGTAGAGGAACTTAATTTCTCCTAATTATAATTATCCTAATTATTATTATTACTATTATTATTATTATTATTATTACTATTATTATTATTTATATACATGATACTCAGCACTGTACATTAAATAGGGGTTGCAAATGACAGATACAGGCAGCGAAATAAGAGGCAGAGAGGACCTTGCCCAGAAGAGCTTACAATCTAGGAGTTGGGGAAGTATCACACAATAGGAGGGGGATATGGAGTGGTGGGAAGTAGTGAGGGTTTAAGAGACAGAAGAAGACGGGTTGGTGGGTTTGAAAAGCTGGGTTTTGAGTTCTCTTTAAAATGAGCAGTAAGTAGGAACAAGCCAAATAGGATGAGGTAGACCATTCCCGAGAGTCGGGGCAGCTATAGAAAAGGTTTGGAGCCATGCGTGTGATGAGGATAGGAGTGAGGAAGTCATTAGTTGATCATTGGAGGAATGAAGAGAGCGGCTATTATTTCCCTCCATTCTCCTTTTCCCAAAGTTTTCCTTCCATCTTCTTTCCAGTTTAGACTTCTCTACATTCCTACTTGTTTCATGCTACCACCCTCTACCCTTCATTTCACCTCACTCCCCATTCTACAACCCTCTCATCTTCTCTCCAGCCCTCTCTCAGTCCTCTCTCTACCCAATTTAACCTCCATTTAGCTTCTACTTCATTTCCCTCCTCTCTTCACATGGTTCTCCTAACATTTCATTTTGTTTCACAGAACATTCCCCTCCTTAACAGAAAAGGGTCTTCACCAAACCACAGTTGTCTAAAATGTCTTTGTATGTTGGAGTTCCCTTCACTGCACACCTTGGAACCCATCATTCACCTTTCCATCCCCATTTCTCTCCCTTCTATGAGCCACCTAAATCCCCTCCAATTCCCACTCTATTACATTCCCTCTGCTCTCCCTCTTACTGTCCTCCCATACGAATCACAGACGTTCTTTAAAAAGCCCAATTTTTTACTTTTCTCCCCCACATGTCCTTTTACAGGTGAAGATGAGAAAGTAAGCCGACTCAAGAGGCCCGTGGGTACGGGTGGGTTCTTTATACCCGTCCTCAAATCCCGTGCAACTGGAACTGGCAGCACTTACGATGTCAGCAAGCAAGATAGCGACTGGGATAGTGAAGAAGTAGCTGGAGCTGCAGGAGGATCTAACCAAGACAAAGCCACCAAAACCTCCCAGGCAAAGCAGCCACCAGAGCAGATGAAAGTTTTCCGAATTGGGGACGATTTGGAGAATGAGCAGAACTCTCCGAAAGGAAGGAAGATGTTTTATGGTGCCAATGATGGTTCCACTAAAACTGGCTTCCCTGGAAGCTTGTTTCCATTAGAAGCTTCTCCACGTCACCAAAGAAAAGCCTTGAACATCTCAGAACCTTTTGCAGTATCTGTTCCTCTACGGGTGTCGGCGGTCATCAGCACCAACAGCACTCCATGCCGGGCCAATTCCAAAGACCGACCTCTACTTTCCAGCCTGGAGGAGCTTCCTTTATTGGAACCTGACTCAGGGCCCAAATCTCCAGACTCAACTGGCAAATCTGGACTTAAAACAGGTCCCCGTTCTCCGGATGTAACTGAACCAGTAATGAAACAGGAGCCCAGGAGGCCTTGTCTTAAGGATCTAAGCCCGGACTTTTTTGAAGGTAAAAAAGAATATTTTCAACATAATATCAAAAACAAAAATATAGAAACAATAGGTTGGAAAGGGAATTGCACTGGAACTTATCTCAGTGTAGCTGTAAGAAACCACCTTTTATCTGCCATCTGCTTTAGGTTACCAAGCACTACAGTTTAGATCTCCATTGTGCCCCCACCTGCTCTCATTAGTATAATTTATTAGATATCCAAGGAAAAGTCCTTGGACAAAAAACCCTTGCTTTGATCATCTGTCTTGTTGCCTCTGGTCAAAGAGATGGTCTACCCAAATTCCATAGAGACTACTTTCTGATGCTTGAGAAGTGTGGTTTTTTTTCCACCCCCGACCAATTAGAGCACAGATTTCGCAATGTGTTCAAGATTTATCACACAACATGGGGGCCAACTCTTTGGTTCTGGTTAGGTCTTGCAAGCTATAATGCTAGGCGTATACTAAGCAACATTTTTAGTAGACTAGACCAGCCTTTTCCCCAGAGGAACCCTGAAAATATTTTTTATGTCTCAGGAAACCCCTGCTAAACTTATTTCATTGGAGGTTATTGGGAAAATGTCCCTTACAATGATGGTCAGGGTAAAGGATGTTTCCACTTACCATGGTAGTCCGATTGCCACCTATAGTCAACTAAGAAGATCATGGCAAGATCTGCCTAGTGGTGTTATACCTGAATCAATGAAGGCAAAACAGATCAGAGGAGAGTCAGCCACATCTTGAAGAAAACCCCCTTAAACCTCTGGTGGTACCTGAGGGTTTTATGAAAACCCCGCCATCCCTGACTATCATCGTAGAGGGCATTTTCCCAATGACTCCCAATTAACTTGTTTTAGTAGGGTTCCCTGAGACCTGAAACTTGTTTTTAGGATTCCTTCTGGGTAGAAAGGCTGGTCTGGTCCATTAAAAAGGTTGCTTAGTATATACCTAGCATCCTAGTTCGCAGATGGCTGGACTAGACATTCAATTTGATAAAAACACAGATTTTAACCCAAATTTGTCAGGAAGAATCAATGGAACACTGATTGGGACAGGCCATTTTTTAATTTACCAAGTATAGCCAGGAGTAATTGATGAATGATGACTGCAAAACGTTATACCTCATCAGTACAAAGTTAGTGGTGGTGTTCCAATAATTCTTTTACCGGTTAAGTTTTTTGTTAGTAATAAACTTAAAAACTAATTTTAATAATATATAAAGGGAGTATGCCTTTCCTTTCAGTGTCTTCTTGATTTGTACTAATAGACCATTTTGCCTTGACAGAAGACAACAGGACTCTGACTTTGAAGGAAATCTTACTGGAAATGTCTCAGTTACCGGATATTCTACCAATCTCAGCGGAAGACAGGAAGCCAATGGAACACACTTTTGTATCGATCAATAAGTTACATGAAGCCATTGAAACAGAACCCAGTAAACCAGTAGAAGTTGAAACAACCAGGACCCCACCGGAGGTCACTCCTACTAATGACCTGCATCGTCTGTTTCCCAATGACCAGGTAAGTACAGGGACCTTCATATTTCCATTGCTTTAGACCACTGTTTCTCAACCAGGGTTCCTCCAGAGGTTGTTTGTGGTTCCATGAGCAATTTGTGCCTCGAAGGTCAATTTAAGTGACACCAATCATTGGCTATCGGTGACGTTCTCCAATGTCATCAATTCATAAATGTAAAAGGCATTCTTCCCATTGACCACCACATTAATTTACTCTGAGCTGGGGGGTTTTGTTAAAACAGTTGAGAAAGGCTGCTTTAGACCAAAGGCAGCCTGACCCGAAGAAAGAAGAGCTTAGAAATGTCACAGTTCACTGACAAGATAAACAACGATGTTTTATTGACTATTACTTGAACCAGTCTACTTTATGATGGCAGGATTTACAATAGTCATTTTTTATTTGTTGGCAGTAGTTTCTTATTAAATATGACCACTGCCTTTTTTAACCTTTGGAAGTGGTTTTAAATGTGATCTTTTTGGACTTTTTTTTGTGAGAGAAATGATGGTAATAAAGGTCAGTTGTATTGTTAAAGTGTCAGAGCTGACATTATTTAGCGTTGTGTTGAGTTTGTGAGATGTTCGGTGAGGAAAATAATGAAAGTAAATGTCAGGTGTTTTGTCGGTGTTTCATATCTGACAATATTTATCGCTAAATCCTGTAAAGTAGTGAGGTTGGGTTTATTATCTTCCTACAAGATAAAATAAAAAATCAGTCTAAGTGTACATAAACCTATATTAGTTTTCTGCTTATTTGTTCATGGAAATGAAGCCTCTGACTTGCCAGATTAGTTCCTCAAAAAGACGATTGATCCAGTGGTGGGCATAGCCAACAGTGGGCCCCTGTGCAGGAACCTAACTGAACCTCTGCTGAGGCCGTTGTTGGCCAAGGGTGGTCAATGACCCTTGTGCAGCGGCACCTGCCCATATCCCATGTACCCCAAATCCTTCCCTCTCAACCCTTGACCATTTCCTTTTTTACCTTGTTCTCATAGAGAGAAACAGCCTAGTGACATCACACATGGTTTGTAAAACTCTTGCAAGGACAGCTGCTGGTAGCTCAGTTCTTGATAATGTACGGACACTATTAAGAACTACATCTCCCAGAAGCTTTTGACCTTCACTCAATGTAGGATCTTCAAGAAAAGGCAGCAACGTTTTCTAGCAGATAAAGTTTTTTAATTACTTTTAGCTTTAAAATTAAACATTGAGAAATGGCCACGAATTCCAGACTTGTATTAAATATTTTTATAATTATCTTAACATACAAATTATGTGACTGGTGCTCTCTTCCACAAGTGTGTCTTAAGTGCTTCTATTCTACAGATTTTCTGTGGATTATGTAATGTAATTTCCTTATCCTTTAGTTCTTTAGAACTATATAGGGCCAGATGGGGTGGTATCATTACAATACAAATAGTCCCTGCTAGCCTATTGACAATAAGTGAGAAGAACAAACTACTCATTATTGTGTTGGGTCCTAATGTGTCCATTCCCCCTCTTTGACTCGGGACACTATAGAAACTGCTATGATTTGTAATGCCCACACAATTTTACTCAATTAGCTGGAAGAATGTTCCTCAAGATATCTCTTTATAGAAAACTTTCTATTTCCCAATCATAGGTTTTTATTTGTGTCAGTACTGCCATCAATAACATCTTCCCTTACTTCCTGTCCATGCGACGTGTGTACAAAAAGTGGGGGCTCAGGTTATCAAGGGGACAGGAAGGCTCAAATTAAAACACTGGTAGATGTTCTAACCCTGGTCTACCTTAGTAAAAATTTGAGTTTGATTGAGTCACTGCTGAAGTAATTTCACTAGGAAATAAGAGGAAGTCTACCTCAGTTGGTACACAGACAGTGGTTAAAATCTGATAAGCGCTCAACCCTATTTCCACTTTTTTGAAAAAGAAATGAAATATTTTAAATTTGTGTTACTTTTGTGCTGATGTCTTTGTTCATCTTTTTATAGGAGGATGATACGTCCATCAGTCTCTTGGATCCTCTTTGGACAGATATACAGCAGGAACTGAAGATTATTGAGTCAGAAGAAGATCTGTCTACAGCCACAGGAACTGCCACTGATTCTAACAGGGCTCCATCCCCATCTTGTCAAAGCAGTGAAGTTGTAAAAGATGGGGTATCTGAGACGAATGAAGGGAAGCAAACCATTCATCAATTCGATGAAGGCAACAGTAACATGGAAGAGGAAACCATGAATCAAAAAGAAAATGTAATTTCTCCAAATACAGAACTGGAAAATAACGGCACCCTACCTCAAGCAACCAATGAATGTGCAGAACAAGGTCTTGTTGATGGACATCATTCAAAGTCCATCATTGAAGTGCAAGGTGAAGAAATGGTCCATGGTTTTCCAAAGCCTGTGGCTGTTGAAGAAAAGAAAAGGATCTCTGTTGCAAAAGAAGGTGATTTGTTAAGTGAAAGTGAAGATGGGCAAGTGATTTCTGATAGTATGGATGCAGGAAAAGAAGAAGATATAGATGATAAGTCAGAAGAGAGAAAATCAAATGACTCTGTAGACAATGATGATGATTTAGTAGGGGATAATGCACAGACATTTGAATTCGAAGAGCTGTGGGAAGAACATCAGTGGGTGACAAGTCCTTTACACTCTCCAAAATTAAAGAACATTGTAGAGGTACCAGCCATTCCACCAAAGAGAAGGGGAACTACCGGAGAACTATACAAGAGGCCAGAATTTACACGGAGCTTATCCTTGGATAGTAAAGATACTCGAACGAGTCAGTGGACACTAAAAATGGCTGGAATTAAAGCAGAGGGAGGTTGCTACATTAGATCAAGAAATGACCAACTTATAAACCAAATCAAGAAAAACGAACCACAGCCTGAGCAAGTGAAATCGGGACATCCTGAAATGTTGGTGGGTGGAAATGATATTGATTCATTACTTAAAACTGAACACATTGATAGAAGGCCGTGTATTGAACCTGTGATTGACCTTTTATGGATAAAGGACAATGAAGTTTTAAACAATTCTGTGGTATCTCCAAAAGTGCCAATAAACTCTTTAGATAGTTTGCCTATAGTCCGGAAAGAAGAGGTGGAGGTTCAGGAGACAAAGCCTTCAATCCATATTTGTAATAACCTTCAATCAAATGAAAGTGCTAATGCCAATGAAGGATGGTCACAAGAATCTCAAAGTGGACCTTCATCCTTGAAATCAGATTCATCCTCTTCATTGGGGGCAATTTTTACATTTGAAAATACATCCAACCAGAATCCCGAGAGTACAAAGCATCAGCAGATCCATCAATCAACTACAACTACCACGTTATCTTTGTATGATCGTTCTAAAAGTTTGAATGAGAAACCATGCTCTAATCAAAGTGATTTGGATTACTCATCAACAAATCACGCCCCAACAGGACGCCGTAACTCTGCTCCAGTGAGTGTCTCGGCGGTTAGAGCTTCGTTTATGATAAAAATGTGCCAAGCCAAAGCTGTTCCGGTAATACCACCAAAAGTTCAGTACACACAAATTCCTCAACCATTACAGGTATTAAATGCAGATTCAGAAGTTTCTTCTTCTGAGAAAAAAGAGGATGAATCTGATTCAACATCAAAGCAGACCTTGCCCCAGGTCACAGGTCATAATGACATTCCAAAGACACCAAAGACTGAGGTGAAAGCTGTAGAGGAAAAGGAGAATAGTGATCCAGTCTCTACAGATGCTACTCATCATTCCACTCTGAACTCCTCCACAGACAACAATCGAGGTGTTTCTCAGGATGTTCCAGTTCTTCGCCGCAAACGAACTTCAGACGGGGAAGCTTCTGGGGACACACCTTTTTCATCCAAAATGGACCGACCTTCTGGAATTTCAAAGTCTTTTAGGTCACGACCGGGAAGACCTCAAAGTCTCATACTGTTTAGTCCACCTTTTCCCATAATGGACCATCCTTCAGTTGATTCCAGACTTCTTCTATCCCCTATTAGAAGTCCAACTCAAACCACTCCACAGGAGTCCTCAGGAGAAAACCAGAGGACACCAGATGGGGTCATTCTCAGGAATAAAATGACAATCCCCAAAAATGGCCAAAGACTGGAGACGTCGACCAGCTGCTTCTATCAACCACAAAGGAGGTCTGTTATTTTGGACAGTCGGAGTGGTAGACAAATTGAGTAGAATCCAGGATCTAGAAATATTTTGTGCAGAACAGAAAATGTTGTTGATCTTTGGATCTTTCACTGCCACAGCTACCACAATTTCGGATGTTATGCAGTGAATTTCTTGGTCAATTCATGGCTTTAATGGTGTCCAAATGTATGTAAATAGGAAAAAAACATAGAGTGTTAAGAATCCATGGATTTAGTGAAGGAAGTTTTTTTTGTGTTGGTTGTTTTCTCTGTCTCTAATCATTGACAGTTCTCCTTGTTATTGTAATATTACCATTATTGTATAGCTGCAGTGCAGTTTACCCAATCTGACTGATCCAAATGTCAACATTTTATTAAGGTAATCCCAACATGGAAAAAGAGTTGACATTCAGTAACACACATAGGGCTGTATTTATAAATTCTTCACCCATTATTAGATTATACCCATTGAATGTTTTTTCATTCAGAGCCATTTGAATCCCTATGCAGTGCTCTTGTCCAAGGATATTAAAACTAAGGCTCACCCCGACACCCCGAGTGGCTAATTCTCAAACAAACCACCATAGCCACCATAGTGAATGCTTTTTTTTCAATGTATCAACTGAAAAAATGGCTGAATCTTAGCCGAGTTTCTAAGAACACCCCATAAAATATCATATGCAGCACTTTTAAAAATCTATGCAAATTGTATATATAAAAAAAAAAAAATAATTGTTCCCCCATGGTAAGTGGAGGTAACCACAATATGGGCATGTCCCATATTTATTCTAGAAACGATCTAGCAAATGAGTTTGATGATGAGCTTTATTAGATGACCTTAAAATGAGTAGGCCCACTTTTAACTAATTTTAACTAATTTTGAAAACGTTTTGTATTTTAATAGAAAACGTTCTTGTGAAAGAGAAGAAAGAGAATTGTAGTATATTATATTTTATTTCTTAGCCATTGAATCTGACCTTGATGTTACCTAAAAATGCCACTTTAGCAAAGGAAATCTTAAAATTGCTAAACAATCCTTGAGGGTAATAAGCATTGTAATATGTCAAGCAATGGGTGGGAAGGGTTCACAGTTTTTGTTGAGTTTAACTTGTTTTTTAGTTCATCTTACAATGTTTGCAGAAGAAGTTGTTTCAGGAAACCATAAATAGGGGTTAAACTCATCCACAATTTGCTAATTTCAATTATCACTTTTATAGGTTAGCAGTATGCCGAACCTGAGCGTGAAATGGCTTGTTATTTCTTGTTGAGAGTTTTGTGATGGAAAATCCCTGATAGTTAAAAGATCATACTATTTTATTTATCAATCATCCTGCAAAAGTTCTAACTTGGTGCTCAAGCCAAACAAGAAATTGTTTTGCTCCTGGTACATTCTCTGTTATGTTAAATAGGTGAGGAATTTCGAAGCAGGAATGAAACTCCCCTAAGTGGCCTTGGCAGGTGGACAGGTATGAAAACATGCAGAGTTCCTGACTATCCCAAAGATTTAGGTTATTTAACCTAAAAGCATCTAACCAAAGCTAAAAAATCCATTGAATACCAACTTTTAAAAAAAAAATCATTAGAAAGCAATAAAAGCAATACAAATCAATAAAAGCTAAACTCTAAAAGCTATTTACACCATTTAAATCTAAATGCAAGATCTATTCTTCTGCTACAATTTCATGTCTTTGAAGCAAGAATTAACGTCTTCCAGTTGTATTATATGATACATAAAAAGAGTGTTTTTTTATAACTGAACTGGATTCTATGGACTTTAATATTTGTCTGGAGTTTAGCTTTAAGTTTTTTTGATGTTCCAGACCAAGTAGCAAGCTCAGCGTACATTGGGTTATGGCTGTATTATATGTACACAGAATAAAAAGGAGTATACTATGGTATTGTAACTATATTTGTTGTATCTAAGCAGTGTTCATGAATCCTATTTGTATAATAATATAAATATGAAGAATATAAGTAAATATATATAAAAAATGGAGGGCTGTGAAGAAGACCTTTTTAAAACTGGACCATAAATCATGCAGATTGAGGTGCTAATTTAATTATATATCATCTATTACTTTCCAAAAAAACTGGAATCTGTAAATGAGCTATTGAAGTGTTCCTCAAGGGTGGGAACTTGTGCAAACAAGATGTTGGAGTCAGCGGGACTTCTCTATTGTCCGGCCCCTGAAGAACCAAGCAGGGCCCATTCCCGGACTTTGTACATTAAAGGGGGATAGAAGTGATTGTTAAACTATTTAACGATTTGTTGGCAATTTCATGTCATTTCAGTCCAGTTTATTACTGCAGTTTGGTCTGGAAAATAAACACATTTTTATATAAAAAATGTTCCAGTGTGGTATGAATCATTTGAGGAATGGATATATGAGAATCAGTACAACCATCTAACATAAATTGTAGCTGGGTAAAGTGTGTCATTTTGTCCGTTCTTATATTTATCTTGAGGTATAATAACACATTTCTGGAAATTTGGCAGTACAAAGTCTGGCAGGAAAAATGTCAACTTTAATACCCATCTTTATTAGCAAGGATATTCTTTTTAAAAAATACTCTAGTCAATATTAAAATTAAAGAGACCCTGTCATGGTTTCATGCAGTAGCTTGCAAGAAGTGGGCTTAAATGGAGATGAATGTTGTATAAGTGAAATGACACTTCACAAAAGTCATGGGGATCAATGTCCTAGTAAAAACTCCGACCTCCACTTCTCTTTAATGCAGAACTTCAAGCAAACATCTGAACACAAAGATGAAATACATATAAGTAGTATTCCTTGATTTTTCTTCAATTTGATTGGAGTACTGTTTGGCCACACCGAGCGAAAATCAAATGTATTTGAAATATTGGTCCTTGCAATCAACCAAAATGGGAAAAACAACACCAGATCCATGGAACCCAATTTGTAACTTGGACCTGGACCCCCACTTTCTTCTGCAACTCCCATCGGGGCATTGTCAAAAAGAAGCATTGGGGCCAACAGATCTGTAGCTAGAAGAACACCACTGATGGTATTCTAGCTACAGACCTGTTAGCCCCATTGCACTTTTCGGCAGGGCCCCAACCATTTAGGACAAGCTTCTTCACATTGGGAACTCCTTTTGTAAGAGTTCTGCTCTCCCCTTTATATTAGCAGCCTTTCCTTCCAATGTGGACCCGCCTTTACATCAAAACCCCTTTGTCACTATGATCTTCCTATCAGCCTGTTTCTTTTGAGAACACCAATACTTCACACCTCACTGGCTATTTTTGTTCATTCTCGCTCTCCTTTCTAGAGCTCTGCTTTAGATTAACTTCCTATACATGTGCAGCCTCTCAGAGTCCCTGTACTTTCAGTACAGCAAAGCACAAAGAGGAGAAGAGAGAAGTAGCACTAGGAGCCAATCAGGTGTTCAGCATTACAAGGAGTTATTAGGTAACTAGAGAAGAGTAAAAAACAATTAGGCTTCATCAGTTTGCTGTTTCACCTTTTATCTTCCATTCACAGAAGTCTGCTGAAGAAACAGGACACGGACCATCCTGTCTGAAGTTCAACATTGTTTGCATTTGTTAAAAGGCTGCTAAATTTTTTGGGCTGTAAAATGTGAAAAATGCTCCTTGTACTGCACTGTCAACAGTGTCAACATACATTTGTTTTGTCAAACAGGAGGCCGGCTCTGCGTGCTTACGTGCTTCTGCAAATTCAGGGTGCAGCCAGAGCTAAGGAAGGCAATTCCGGTTTTTCTACTTTGCAAGAAGTCAGTTCGTCCAACTTTCATTATTGGAATAAGTGAAATATTCAACTAATAGCTGCAGCTGATTCTCCTTTGTAACATTCTGCTTATTTTTTGCCCTCTCTGGTTCCTTGCTTACCCAATTTTTCCCAGCTTCAAGACAGAATGGAAGTCTGAAGATTTAACTAACCCTGTAATCTGCCTAATTTCTATGAGCCCAGCCTGTTCTTTTTATGCACCCTAGGAGGCACATCAACATGAAAAATGGGCATAAGGTTTCCCAGGAGCCAACCCAGGAAGAACCAGGAATGCCAGCCCTCCATTCTCATTGGAGGAAGAAGAAAAAAGCTGTCATGATGTGATTGGCTAGAAGACTGCAGTAACAAAAGTATAAGTATTATTTTTGTTTTGGAGCAAGCTCAACTTTAATTATCTTGTTAAATTCATGCAGTCATTTTAATAAAATGTAATAAAGTCTGTCCCATACCTCTCTGCATGGACAATAAATATCTCTTTGAACTATGGGAATTCCACCCACCTATCTACCCTCGAAGATCTTTGGGCACATTTAAAAATAAAATTAATAATAATAATAATAAACAGGATTTATATAGCGCCAACATATTACGCAGCACTGTACATTAAATAGGGGTTGCAAATGAAAGATGAAGTGATACAGGAGGAGAGGACACATTTAAGGCTTTGTAGTCTGGTCCAGGAATGGTTTTAGACAATGGGGCTCTGGGCAAATATAAAGAGTGGATCACAAATGCAGAGAATTCCAGCTCAATGTGCCCATTGCCATTTTGTCAGTTGGAGTTCAGAAATAAGTGGGATCTTAGAAAATTATCCAGTTTGTCATACCCTAAATCTAACTTTGCTGGGTTTCTGCATTCAAAGCACATGTAATATGCAGTTTACAAGTTTCCCATTTTCCTGATTGGTGCATGTTGTGGTTGCTTTTTACCTTTTTTTATTTATTCAAACCATTGTTTTGGCTGGGAGTCACAATTTTTCAACAATTGTGGAAGACCTGAACTAGGCAGTATACAACAGCTTGTCCTTTCTGCCCTATCCATATCCTTCCGATGGCAAAAACACAGTGTGCCCAGCGACTGCAGCATTAACCTGGAATCCTCTCCAAGCTTCAATCACTGAGCAATGGGGAGCTCAAGGTGATATCCCACTCTTTTTAGAAACGTGCTTCATTAGCACTTCATTAGTCATTGCTGTGACCCTCAGATATTATAATGATTCATCCGGGAAGAATGGCCATCCTTCATTGGCAAACTGAACTTTGGATGTAACAGGTAATATTGAACACAACCTATGCCCGGTATCCAAATACAAAGGGTAACATTTGCCAACGGCCCATCTACATCCATCCTTAAATAAAGTTAAAGCCACTCAGAGTACAATAGAGTTCTCAGTTTTGTAATTGGGCAACAATTTTCCCAGTTCAGCTTGGAACCACTAGCTAATGTTAGAGCTATGACCACTTGGAAAGGTTGGAAAATCTCTATGTTGGTAAAAAAAAAAATTTGGCAACGGACATTTCCTCTCCATTGCCATAAAAGTGTAAGTAAAGCAGAACCGCCAAAGCCAGTACAAGCTTAATGTTATCGGATATTTAAAGGGTAAGACTAATAAGAGTAATATCTTAGCCGCAAATACTGTGGTCTGAAAGGCTAAGG
Source organism: Pyxicephalus adspersus (assembly GCF_032062135.1). NCBI lineage: Eukaryota > Metazoa > Chordata > Amphibia > Anura > Pyxicephalidae > Pyxicephalus > Pyxicephalus adspersus. Next base: position 171,688,778 of record NC_092858.1, read on the forward strand.
CACCCACTGCCATCAGATCTTTTGACCATATGTGTTATGTTCCTGCCTTCCCGGGAGCTTGGCGTTTCTGCACATTTTAGGGGGGTTCAGAGCTCGACTTGTTACATTCTATACCATATAAAATAAATACAAATAAAGCAGAGATGGTGGGAGCAATTCATAATGGGCATGAAAGGTCTACAGAGCCGGTATCCCAGTAAAAAAATGGTAGAAGGCCTCTGATTAGGCACAGCAGCTGTACCACCCCAGAGCAAGGAAATGGGTACATCAGGTATACAGCATTGGAAACTCTGCACAGTGATGGAAGGAGCCCCACATTATAGGACACGGCCGGTGTACACGTCCCACGAACTCAGCAAAGGAACTCAGCAAAGGGATCTCATGTAGCGTAAAAGAAACAGTTGGAGCGTTTCACTCTACCAAACCATTAAATAACACGTAGGGTTGGGACCCAACCTTAATATGCAATACATAAAATTCTTTCACTGCACTAAATAAAAAATGTTGGATGGGTCTAGTATTTTACTAACAAATGTGTTGGGTTAATACAGTGTTTCCTGACTTTTTACCATGGGGAACCCCTTGAAATAACTTTTAGGTCCTGAGGGAAGCCCTTCTATAATTATTATATCCACAGCACATTAGTTCAGTAGGAATAATCCCTCTTACATTGCTGGCCAGCTGGGAGAATGGAACCCTTGTACAGAGCCAAAACGATCATTGGCGGCAGTTAACCCGACCAGAGGACAAAAATAGCTCAAGGAACCCCTAGCAACCTCTGCAGGAACCCTGGTTGAGAAACACTGGCCAAAAAAAAAAAAAAAATCTGGGCAATAAGAAAAGAATAAAAAAAACTTGTGTATATAAACATACAGGAGGTTGTACACACCCTCATCTTATCTCTGAGAACTCTTTTTCTTTCTGTCCAGTGTCTAAGTCATGAAAGAGGTCTATAGAAAACATTTGTGATATGTTTAGAAAAGGGGAAGTGTGCTTCAGGCTGGACCAGTTACTCCAGTTTTAAGAATGCTGCTGGACAGTGTGGTGGTGCTTTTGAAAAGGAGAAGGTGGTTTGGGCACATCAGAAAAGACAATTTTCTAAAGCAGAAAAACAATTTTTTTTGGAATAGGAAGGTTCAGCCCCAGGTTAACAAGCATTCCTAAACATGTATTAAAGATTGTAATCAATAAACCATTAGACAGATTGGTAATCTCTCTTCTGTTTCATTTTTTCCCGACATTCATCTAATAGGCAAGGTTCAGTTGGAGTTGGGCTTGAAAGATCCAGGCAGTTATATTGGAAGAAAAGAAATTTAAACAAAACAGAATAACTACGCAAAATAGCCAAACGAGGGGAAAAGCCCAATTAAAAGTAAGATGGCAATATTAACCTTCCATGTAGAGCTTCTAAAATTCGAAAAGAAAAAAAACATTGTACACAAAATTGGGATTGTTTTAGAATATATTAATATTTAATAAATGTGCATAAACTTAAATCAGACAAGACAATTATGATAATGAATTGTGTATTTATAGCACAAAAAATTTAAATTTACCTATAGCATAAATGGAATTTTTTTTAAGAAGTGGAGCCATTTTCATTATCTACAGCCACCCCCCCTTCTTTCCAGACTTTAGGTTTTATAGGATGTCCTCCATACACTTAGCTGAAGCACCGTACCTTCAACTTCATCACCCAAGCTTTAGACCCACATTCCTTTTACATTTTAGGTGAATTTAACCTTGAAATTAGCAGCTATCAAACATGGGGACATAAAGACCTTAACACGTAAATAAGCAATACTGTATAAAAACACTCAGAGTTTTCAAACTTTAATCTATTATTTAAAAGGAGACACAGAAAATAAAAATGTAACACAGAAGATACAATAGGTAACATTTACTTAAAAAGCAAAAAAAAAAAAAAAAAAGTTGGCCACGGTGACTTATAACAGCCAATCAAAAATTGCTTTTATTGGTTCCTTGCAGTCGGTAAAGTTAAAGATTCATTTTGATTGGATGCATGGTAGGCAGGGCTCCTCATGGGCTGTATTATTCTGCAGTAAATGAACAATCACTGAAATTGGGACATTTTAACCGAAATAAAGGGCAAATGCAGTCTATTGGTGGGCACATACACTGGTCCACACCATTATTACATAGTTTTGTGGTCCAGGTCATGGTCAAAACAAAAAAAGAAAAACAAAATTTTAAGCAAGTGCTAAAGACACTCCATTTGCCTATTTCTCACACATCTTGCCCCACCACCCCACTGGGGAAGAGGAACCACTGGAGCATCTCGGCCAATTGCCAAAAGTGATTATAACGGTCTATAATGATCCAATGAAAGCAGTTTGAACATTCCTAGAACTGTACAGACTAGGAACCAAAATTATATTTTTTGCAAAATGTAGTTACGCAATACAAGAGTTGCCCTGTTTACTTAAGAAAGTATGGTAAGAATACAAGTTTGCCAGATGACAGAGGGTGCCATCTGGCTATAATGGTCACGACGAGAAACCAGTTGCTATGGTCAGATGGCCAAAATAGAGATCAGTGACTGTACTTTGCTCATATGTGGACCTTGCCCAACTGGATTCCCCAGTTTGGCCAACTATTATAGAGGATTCTACAATCAGTGGGAGAGGGTCTAAAAATTGCTCCTGTAGCCAAGGCCTTTGTCTTTCAATATAGAAACAATAAATTCAAATTTTCACAGCTTCCAGACTTTATCGGGTGCTTCAGTTTGGACATGTGTGTTTACTTTTCGTCATTATATATACACACAAAAAAAAATTGTACAAGTTGACAGAAGACTCCCAAAATTGAAGTCCTTGCATCATATGATGGGCAGCGTAGATTAACCCTTGTCCCCCCCAAACCACAAAGTTCTTGGGCCAATATTTCATTAGTCAGAACAAGTATCCGGGGTCTTGAGGGCATTTAGCTCATGTCTTCCGTATTGGCCTTGGGATGGCACGTCTTTCGTAAAACGTTTTCAAGATAGTGGAGAAGGTGGAAGCAAATTTAATATTCAATTCGAGTCCAGTAGAACATGGTTCCAAGCAGTACAAAGAACTGTAAGGAAGAGAAAAAAATCTCAGCTTTAATTTAATAATGAAGGCATTAATAAGTGGTAGGTTAAACGGTAGACATTTGGTTATCAGTTCTTTCGGTTTTTGACAAAATGTGACACACAGGAGAATTTAAAATAGGACCTCCAGTGTTTGAAAATGGGTGATGACATAGTCCATACTAGAGACCTTTGCCCAATGACCCTTCTGGCTCCATCACCAAGCTTCAAAACATACAGATAGGTCTAGCTGGAGGAGCATGTACACAGTATTATGACTAGAGAACTGGTACCCCCAGGTAATTTCCTAGTTTTTCTCAACCCAAATCCCACCCATCCAATTCTGGCCCAATCTTGAGAAACATAACACAGAAGTTTCTAGTATTTGATTCAAGCTTCACCAGTTTGAGGGTTTCAGACTTTCCATGCTGTATTATTCCATGCCAATCATTCATAGGCAGTTGCATGGATTGCTACCCAGGGGATCTCACTAATGGACACCTGAGAAAAATAGGAAGCCAAATTTTCAGCCATACTCCAACATTCTCCATGGTCAGCTAAATTATTTTAGGCCATTAAGCTTTATGGATTACCCACACGGCGCTGGGAAAGGGAGAAGGACAGAAATTGTACACTTTGAACTAAAATCTCCAAGGATTCAGGCTGAAAGTTTTACTTTAAAGCTTAATGCGCCTCTTGGTCGGTTATTGGCCGATCCTCCAGTAGCTTAGAACATGCCAAAATGGCACCCAGAATTACAACCCCAAAAAAAAAACAAATCCCACAAAGGGAAAAGTTAACCATCCCCCTACATACTTCTCTATTAGATAACGTTGCTAGTTCTACAGCTGCTCAGTTCTGCACATAATTCTTTGAGATGCCCAGTTCACAGAACACTTACCGTCCAGCACAGAATTGCAAATCCGAACCATGCAACACCCCAGGCATGGCGATTCAATGGACCAACAATCCAGTCATAACAGCCCTACAAGAAAAACAAAAAACATTTTGAACCAAAGGAGGACAGAATATTTTAGGCATGGGACCACAACTCACTCATTAGGGCTAACTTGTCTTGGATAAGGAATTTTCAAACTTTATTATAATCTAATCTGACAGCCAATGACAGCCTCGATAATACTTGATATTTTAAACAAAAACATAAAATTATGATTGGATAAATTAGATATAACTTTATTAGGGTTTATCTTAGGAGGTGGGGAACGTCTTGTGTCCTCCAAATTAAGGGCATCAATACCAATACCCATTGGTCAGTAACAGAGATGAATAAAAGTGGCCAGGTTCAGTTTACAATAAGTGAATGCATGTCATGTGTAGGTGGCTTTTCTAGAAGCCACCTTGGGGCATTTATGGTAAAAAGACCCTTACGTTTAGATACACGTAACCTGGGATGCCCAGTCTACATGCTTGCAGGTTCTCAGGTTGTCCTAGACTGTTCATGACGCAGCACTGCTGTGGCCAGGGGAAGGCAGAGTCACTGTTGGCAATTCGGAATGCTGAGGTATATTCCTGCCAGTCATTGGGGCCATTCACACCGCAGCACTGCCTCTGTAAAAGCAAACAAACCTTTTTTTTTAAATAACAAATTTTAATAACATTTTATGCAACGCTTGGGCTGGTCTCAGACTGGCATTTTAAAATAGCAGAAAGAAGAAAAGAAAACCTACACAAAAGTGTTAGTTATACCCTACAAGCAAAACGGAATTTCCTTGAAAGTCTTACCCCCTTACATCATGCTTCAACAGTTCCTAATCTCTCTGCCCCGTTTTATGCACCCAATATAACCTGATGGGTGTGCATGTCACGCTTAAAAGTGTGGACCTAAAAGGGTGGTTAACCAAGCTTTGTCCTTGGTTACCCTTAAGATCACATGAAACCCCATATACACCCAATCTTGGGTCTTTCCTGACACCCACAAGTGAAAATGTATCCCAACATTTGCCATCTAAGACTCAGCACCCAGTTTGTTTTCTCCCCCAGACAGATTTTGAATACAAAGCTCCAATACAAGATATATAATACAAGATACTTGGCCTTGCACCAACCCACCAACCTCTTTCCTAGTAGGTTTTCATGCAAGCAAGTGGCGAGGATGAATTACTGTGTGATTGAGAACTCATTCAAATACAACTTTTTGGGCATTTAAAGGCCCATGGCATATAATTGGTCCTGTTGACTATTTGCCAGCAACATGATTGATATATAGAAGGGAAAAAAATGTTCCGAAAGCCTTCAGAGTCCCCAACAGTGTGCAAACCCATCATGGTCAGCCATACAAATCCATTTAACCAATTGCTGCATTGCCCATTGAAGTCCATATTACAGAGTAGGATTGGGGGGTAAAGGATTCAACACAAAAAGTCCAAGATGACAGCACTATAACATCTCATTATGATATCAGCTCTGTTAAGGATATGCCAATACATGAATAAACGTAAAAGAATCCCTGAGGACATGCTAAGAGTGACTATTACAGCATTAACACCAAAGATCGGACACAAAACAATTATAAATTCAGTAAGAAAATCAACTTACCATAAGCATGAGATAGTTCCATGTTGTTGTCACGCCGTCGGCCTTGATCTGTTGGTCGTTGTTACCAGCTTGTTTGTTCTGGTAAGATTCCAGCATCTGCTTCAGGAATAAGCTGTTTGTGAACTGAAAAAAATAAAACAAATAAAATTAAAACACAATGTTAAAAAAAAAAAAAAAAAAAAGGAAGAATGTATACCATCAGCTCCAAATTAAAAGGATGTAAAGCATCCAAGGTGCATATAGTCATAAATAGCATGGGACCAGGTTCATAAGAGTGAATCCATCGAACATTGAAAAGGTAAAGGGGTTTGTCATTGCTGACTTACCTAAGAAATTCTATTTACCTGGCTGTTACTGGATTTAATACTTTGAGCCACTAATTGCAAATCAGCCCCAGTAGCAGCAAAACCCATCAAAAGTAGTGGTGATCCAAACAATAAAATTTCCACTTAAATGTGGTTGTATTCAGAAATCCTGGATTGGATCCGATGTTTTGTTTTAATGAGCCATACTTTAACCAACCAATCAATGACCAGTATAGTACAGCTTAGCTATTCCGACCACTGGACATTGACACCCCTCTTAGTCCGGGAGCCTATTATACCGTCAATGACAGATATAGTAATATTGGATCAAATTGCTCAAAATCTGAGGTTGAGATAGCTCTGATCCAAGTCAGAAATGAGTCTTAAATTAAATGTCCTGTATACAGTTATCTATATGATGCTATATTTGTAGCGAGGTTGTAAAACCCCTGTGACCAAATGTAAAAATGAAAATAAAATCAACGTTTTGGGCGGTCACCAGATCAAGAATGGAGCAAGAGCATTGTTTCAATAGAATTCATTGACTAAGCGGCTAGGGGATCTGCATTACTTTACAGAGATTCCCGCATTCATTAAACTTATAGGACAGGAAGACGTAGAGGAGAAAAATATGGATAGACTTTAGATGGAGTAAAATATCAATATTAGGCTTATTTTATGATTTCCTTTATTATTATTAAACAGGATTTATATAGTTCCAACATATTACGCAGCGTTGTACAATAAATAAGGGTTGCAAATGACAGAATAATACAGACAATGATACAGGAGGAGAGGATCCTGCCCCGAAGAGCTTACAATCTAGGAGGTGGGGGAATTAACACACAAAGGATGTGAGATATGTAGTGGTGGGAAGTAGTGATGGTTTCAAATGACAGAAGAAGACGGGTAGGCAAGTTTGAAGAAATGGGTTTCGAGTGCTTTTTAAATGAGCAGAAAGTAGGAGCAAGCGAATAGGACGAGGAAGACCATTCCAGAGAGTAGGGGCAGCTCTAGAAAAGTCTTGGAGCCGTGCATGTGATGAGGTTATGAGTGAGGAAGTCATTAGTATGTCATTGGAGGAGCGGAGAGAGCGGCAGGGGGAGTATTTTTCTATCAGGGCAGAAAGGTAAGTGGGACAATAACTGTGGAGGGATTTGAAGGCAAAGCACAGAAGTTTGAATTTGAATCTAAGGTAAAATTGAAGCCAATGTAGAGATCTGCAAAGAGTTGCAGCGGAAGAGAAGCAGAGGGAAGGATGGATGAGTCTGGCTGCAGCATTCATGATAGATTGTAGAGGAGAGAGTTGGGTTAGTGGAATACCAGAGAGGAGGAGGTTACAGTTCCAGAAAAATGATCAACATACATAAACTTTGTTTCAGTCAAAGCTTACCGCCATTAGTATCCTCCTGTTGGATTTCATGATGCCAACAATTCCCAGGATGGAGAGCAGAAAGAACCAGAAACCAGTGAAGATGCCAATCCAAGCAGCCGCAAAGATGTCATCATTATATGTGGCATCAAGTAATGGATAGAGGCGGTTCTGGTCTGACACAAAGAAGATGCATTCCGCTGTCAGGGCAAGGCCGGCAAGCTGGGGGCAAAGAGAGGAACAGTTAGATCAAATTTGTTATAAAAATTGTGACTGCAGTGTGCCCAATAAAGTCCTTTGGGCATTGGCCAACCTTTAAAGCAGGTTTCAAACTATTTCACTGCCTAACTTGCCCTGGGAACCCATGCGTCTATGACTCCCATTTACAATAAAATCAATTTTGCTTTATGTCTGCAAGAATAGAGACGGCACAACAGTATGCAAGTTCCTGGGTCTACACATTTGTGACACTTGTAGTGACATTTATGAGGAGTTCCCAGTCTGCCTGCTTGATTTTTGATAACTTTAACTTGGAACTGAAAAAGGCTTATGGGAACTACAAAAAAAACTCAGGCTCTAATAGTTGGATATCTGAGTGTTAGAGTGACACATACATAAGATGACATGACATAAGAAGCCAGGAGCCAACTCATCCCAAGGGGAGCCCACTCATCCCACCAATCTCTACCCAAGAAAAAAAAAAATAATATGGCCAACACGTCCCAACAATTTCCTTACAAAAATCCAACTCACCCCACCAATCTTTACCCCAAAAAGAAGCCAGAGGCCAACTTATCAACTCAAAAATATCTACTCAAGAATAAATCCGAGGATAACTCATCTCAACATTCTCTACCCAAGAACCCAACTCATCCCTCCAATCTTCACCCAAGCAAGGGTCAGATGTATCCCACCAAATTCTACCTATAGCAAAAATATCACATTTGGGTACACTGTTCTTGTAAAAGCGAGCATGGTACAACTTGCCCACTAAGGCCTCCTACCCCAGACCTTAATGCCTTTTTAAACCTACATCATGATGATAGGACACAATCCAGGTCTACTTACCCCAATTATCACATTGCCCAAAATGAGGATTCCCTGAAAGCAGCGAACTCCCGAATCTCCCTTCATTGTCCCAAGAGATGACAACCTGTAGACATTAAAAGAAGGTAAAGATTGTTGAGTTTCGTGTATATGGCGACAGAGATCATATATTTTTATAACCGTTTACAGGAAAAAAAGAAAAACAAAATTAATAGACAACGGTAAAATCAATTTGTAACCTATTAATGTGGTCTAATATGTACTGCAACTTGACAAATATCAGAAATTTGTGCTTTGTTAAACTAAATCTTTACCGCTATCCAGGGCTCAGGTACAGATACCTACTCTTACTTCTTTGAATTGAGGAAAATTTTAAATGAGCTATATAAAATATAAAACTTTCATTCTACAACTGTTGTGGTCTATGAAGAGTCACAAGGAGATCAGCAGGAGCCTATGTCCCAATGACTGCATCAACCCAGACCCCACCCTCGTGTGCATTACAAATATGATTTTATTGAAGTTCACCTTTCAAGGGCAAAATCTATTGTACCTGTGGTGACTTTGGTAACAGATGCTCTTCAATGGGTACACCGGCACAGGAGCGGAATTTAGCAGATCAAAAGCCAATTTGTGGTCCTCCACCAACATATGGGCTGTCCTGAGATGGCCTCTATTGATTATTGAGATGACTGAAGGCCAACACATAAACACTGATGGCTGTCAACGTCAGCTCAGGAAAGCTGGTGTGACCATCTTAGATCTTCAGTCCTATGTAAGGGTACCCATGGGTCAGATTCAATGGCTTTTGTTTGTAAGGCTATGAACTATCCACAACAGATGAAACCTAAGTAGGAGTGGGCAATTTTTTTTGACTCAGGGGCCACAATAGGTTTTAATAAATGGTCTGGACCAGTATCAGATGGATGGAGAGTGTGTGTATGTTCTGATCAGTTTCATTTAAAAGCCTTTTTGCTAATGGACAATTTTGTACCAATATTTCATGGGCTAGATTAAAAAGCTATGGTTTGCCCATGCCTAGGCTAGGATAGGGGGGCCATAAGAAGACTATACAATAAAAACAAGACAAAAAGTAAGTAATGAATGAGATCCAGCCAATAGTATAGGTAAACATGATTGATGGAGAACAATAATGAATCTATTCATTGACTAATCTGCTGAGTGCAAAGCAGTTAGACAAGACCACAGACCCGCTTAGCGGCCAGTCATACAGCATTCCTACATTCCAGAATGAAATTGTGGCTTACAACTCTCACCGCATTCCAGAGATTATCCGTACGTGGCAGGGTACCATACGCACAGGGAAATTTTAAAACCTCATATAAACTACAAGGACCCAAATCACCTCTACATAAACAACCGACATCCAGGGAAAATGGAGGAATTTAGGTGCTAAATGGTGGCAAACTCGATGAACTGAAAATAGGGAAACAAAACCACAGATGGAATTTTTTTATTTTTACTTAGGGCGAGAACCTTTAGCAGTATTTACGCTTACAAAATACCTGTTTTCTTTCAAATATTTATAACAGAAACAATGAATGTACTTGGCTTAATAACAGTGTACAACAGAAGTAAGTATGTAATGCTGTGAGACTGCAACATACAGAAAAAAGAAATTTTATTAGATGGAGTAAAAGTTTAGGTCTTCGAAACCCATTTACACCAAACAATATGGGTGATAAGGGATGTACCCAAAGGCAGAAAACACAAGAGCATATGGAGACGTAAAAGAAGAAATACAGAGAAAATGGGAGAGAACAATGCGATGCCCTCCAGCTCCCCATTGGGGTGCTGGTGACCAGGGAGTAACGTGACATCAGCCAAGGGATAAAATGGATAAAGGTCTGTAGTTGAAGATGTATAGGAGCCCATGGGGATACTAAAGCAGTAAATTTGGGCATGGTATCCAAGAGATGGGCTTTGCGTTTAATCCCCACCCCCTTCCCCTCCATCGCCAGGGTCCAGGAGATATGCTTCACCTTAGAATAGTGCAAGAAGGGCTGGAAATTGTTTATTTTGTGGCAGTCAAGACATTACTTAGGAGTCTTAAAGTTAGGAGGCTTGAGGTTAAATAGGGCAACCACTCGGACCCTAGAGAAGCAGCAGTATCAAAGCAGCCTGGAGTCCAAAGACTTTAGCTTGACGTCTTGACACAATGGGGCACTGCCACCAAATGAGAATAAAGGAGCCTGGATGGGGGCAGTCTTGGAAACACAAGAGTGAGAGTTTTTGTGGCAAGTTTGGAGAGTCAAATTAGGACCATATACTAATGGGAAAGCAGTTTGAAGTCTGTTTCTTGTATTGTACCAATACCTGTCGTCACTCAGTGACTCAATACCTTGAATAAGCAAGGCAGACATCTTCAAACATATGACAGCCTACATTCTTTCAGCTCTGTCTGCTTTTAATTTCTAGCTACATAAACCTATGCTATACAAATCAACTTCCTAACCCAGTCCCTACCTTCCTGTGAAGCCTTCCAGGGAGTGTCTAATACTGTCTGTGCTCACCCACAAACTCCACCCCAGAGGAGCGAAGGGGAATACTAGAATAGCGTGTCACCTTAGTGATACGGGAGTCCAAAGACACCTAATTTAAAATGGTAATGTCCAGCAGCAGTTCAGGCGCTTTTAGAGGTCTACACAAGAGAAGCAATCACTGGTCAGTAACATGAAAAAAATAAAATAAGTGCATGAACATGCATGGTTTAGTTATCTCAAAGTTGAATGGTAATATTGATCTTTTAAAAGGTTCAGCATCAATCATGCATCTAGGGAAAGTTTTCTCCATCCTATAGGCTTGTTCCAGAGGTTACTGATTAGGTAAAGAAAAGAAATCCAGGATGATGGGAGCGTGCATTTTTAAAAGTTGAAAGACACCTAGGCATGCCCATTGCAGCCCAAGTTGTTATGTCTTGCTTGCATTTAAGTTTTGGTGCATCCCATCCCACAGATTTCCAATCAGGTTACTGCTTTCTAGGGCTTGGTTAAAAGATTCACCCCCACATACTGTCCTGTTGACAATGCTTTCAACAGCCTTGTTCACACTGGCATTCCACGGCCAAAAAAACTAAACCCAACCCTTCCCTCACTACTGACACAGACATATACAGACATGTTTTTGGGTCCATTAGGGGAGACATGGGTTAGCTTGCTATATCAGTATGTGTATTTGAATGGGAACTTGATAGGCACAGTAAGCACATGCATGTGTAAACTGAGCCTAACTTCAATGGTTTCTTCTAGATTCACATGAAACTTACGTCTTTTACGTTGCTTTATTTAAAAAAAAAAAAATGTCAGCCTTGCTTATAGACAATGCCATGTACATGAGACACACCCCACCCTTTGCTATTTATAGCAGTCAGGTTACTAAAAAAACGCTCCAGGTCTTTTTCATAGCAGTCAATTCCTGGATCTCCTGGTGCAGCTACATTGCTGCACCACTTTATAAAGGGGCTTACCCAACAAGCAAAGGTATGGCTAGACTAAGGCCAAAAATCTCATTGTGGGATGCCAGCACAGAGCAACTTATCAGAATGCTCTCCATCATGGCGATCTCGGTGTCCTCTGTGTATGACCTCCTAAAGCAAGTTCAACTATAAAAAGTCTCTCCAAAATTAGCTAAATCCCTTCTTGTATGATTGTCATATAAAGATTTACCAGAACTGGTACCACCAATGGAAGATTTCAATTTACCTCTCATTTTGGCGATTGCTTTCAGAATTTCAGGTTCCCATCCCTTTCAGTCCTGGCAAGAATGATAACTAGTACATAAGAGTATAACCCTTCCCTGCCCCATTCAAATACAAAAACATTTTGGCTTTGAATGTATATTAAAAGCAGAATTTTGGAAGAGAAGCCATGAACAAGGAACATGATGGCTGTCATTACAAACCTCTGTCTTTTCTTTTTACCAAATCCATTTTCTATTTTACATATTATATTTTCCATATTACATATTACTATTTTACATATTACATTACATTTTCAAAAAAAAAATGATTTAGAGGCTGGATAAAACATTTTTTTTTTGGCAAAAAAAAACTTTTTTCAAATAGATAAATCTCCCAATTTGACCAAAATGGAAGCTCTTTCCCACTGTAACCAAAGCTGACAATTACAGTTCTAAAAAGGAAACCCTAACTGGGCCAAGAAGGGCTTCTAATAATGGAAAAAAAAAACACAACACATCACCCCAGTGGGGGCAGTGCCAGTGTTAAATTGGGCCCATCACTATGGATGGAGCTAGAACTCTACTGAAACTAGTACTGGTCCTTGGAGTGAGACATGGCCAGCCTTAAGTGCCAGAGTGAAGTGTGAATTGGCACAGGTAGGCACCAATATATAAACCAAGGGTAAATAAATGCTAATATTTTATTTAATATATGAACTTTGCCAGTGATGGTAAAAACATTATATTTCAGTCAACAATTAAAAACAAAAAATAAGTCTAAGCTAAAGAGGAGTGTTTCCATTTTTATTCCAGTATGGACAGATGTGCTCCAGGTCATGTCACCTGGAACCCCCCCCCCCCCCGGAACCCTCCTCCAACCCCCACCGGAATCCTCTTCCCCCCCAAATCGTGTCTTTTGAGAAGCCACATGCATAGGGGCAGCTAGTGTTGGATCAGGCTTTCTATCCTTTATGCATATGTCTATTATAGGTGGTATATCCATCCACAAGTGCTACATTAGCTCTTTGCAGAGGTCTATTTGTGGGCAATAGCCAAATAATGCCTTTAGCAGAGATATCACCATAACAAAAGTCCCGTACTAATCCAATTTACCAATATTGGTCATGTGCTGGACATTCTGTGGCCCCATTTCCCATTCCCAAGCATAATTTGGCCATAAGTGGTCAACAGTCCAATTTTTCTTCTTCTTCAATAGTGACATGGGTGAACCTGGTTTTGACCATCTGGGACCTTCTATAACAATTACTAGCCACTAAACCATTTTATCAAGAAAGCCACACACCCCAATCTTCCAACACTACTCTACGCCATAACTCTGGCTAGCCCGTAGACATCCCAACGTAAGCACCCCAGTGGCTAAGTCAAGTGCTATTTGAACTTAGAAGAGTGGTGTTGGCACTGGAGCCCCCACTTTTATATGGTGTGCCAACAGACTCAGAAGCTCCCAATCAATGGAAAAAAAAAAATTATGCACAAGCACATTTCAAGTATGTAATAAAAAAGAAAGAATTATAAAGGTCTTATCTAGATTTTGATCATCAAACGCTAAATATTTGGCTCCAAAAAAAGAAAAAAAAAAATCACAGCGTCACGAGTTGCTGACTATGAGGCCTGAAATGTGCCTCAAAACTCATTCTCAGCCTATAACACAAGGAGGTTATTAGGTGCCACTCCTAGACAACGCAAGCAAAATGGCCTTTGGCAAACCATGTTACCAGGGCGCAGTGGAAAAAAAGTGTTACAGCGTAAAGGAAACAAAATAGTGAACATCTTTCAGATTCTTCTCTCCATTACATACACAGAAACCACCAAAACGAGAGAGGTTTCAGGTTTCATGCTTTTATAGAAGACTGTCATACTTTAAACTAGCAGAATAGAGTGCCAGCCAAGGGCAGGGTAATGTAGGGGCACAAGGTATACCCAAGGTCACCTGACCCCAACTGCAAGGCAATGCCATAACCCTATGGGGAATATTACTGTAAATCATTCATAGAAACCTAGAATAATGGAGACTTCACTAAGCAGGGCTTTCATCCAACTAGCGACATACCATAACCCCAGCACATTTCAGAAATATAACCCTTTCATGTATCCAAGGTTTACTAGTAAGGCAGGGCTGTAACTGTGGTGTGGACCTCCAAGGACAGATTTACAATAATTAAAAGGTCTAGCGCATAATAAATTATTTGAATCAAATACACATATCAGCTTACCAGAATTTATAGGTGGTGATTGATTTATTTTTCACCTGGTGATCCTCAATGGAACCCAGTGTCCCAAGGTGGCACTCGCTCACTATACTGCATTCATGGAGAAGCAGCACTGTCACCCTAGGACAGGATCTGTATTAGGACAACATAACCCTATTCATTTCCATTACATAGGGGGGAGATGTTCTGTATCCCACAAAAAAGTAGCTTGGACAACCAATTCCCAAAAAAAAACAAAAAAAAAAACTAATACAGCCCCCTATTCAAGGGCAGGCAAGCTGCAGTTTTTCCTTGTGGTTAACTCTGGATCCACATTTCTGATGCCAAGTGTTGTGATCAGGCAGCCAATATATAATGAGCAGGGTACGGAAACAACAGATAAAAGACAAATATTATTGGCCCCTTTTGGGAATTACACATTATATGTATTGTGGGTACTGCAGTACATTGTCTACTGTTGGGCGCTTTCATATTGCATGGCGCTGCAGCATGCACAGATGGCATTGCCATGAGTTGCAGTAATGGAGCTGCAAAATGACCCCTAATGGAAGGACCCCCAAAGGCTGTTTTCTATCACCTGTACCATGCAGAATACAGGCTGGGTGATTGGAACTCTAGGTTACTGTCCTGATCTCCATGTTTCTTCCAGGTCAGGCACTATGAACACAGATCATGGCAAGCCAGGCAACTAGCAATTTTATAGGGAGGGATCAACCTCATAACAAGTTCTTAGATTACAACCTTTTTTTTTAACAAAAGCTAAAGAAAAAAACATTTAAAATTATTCTAAAATGGTATTATTGATCCAATGCAAAAAGTGTACAAATGGCACACACATAAGCAATATTTTGACACACACATACAATTTTTAGTAAATCAGTCACACCACTAAAATCATAATGATTCAAATGGACTGCTACATAGTCAAATCGTTTCCTATATTGTTATCTATATACAGATAATAATGGTTTTCTATAGCGTAGAAGCGATCACCCAGCATTGTGTGGCTCCCTCCATAGAGCAGTATTTCTCAATCTGAGTAATTCTCTATTAGGGAACCCCTGATCAGTAATTCTACAGATCCCAGTACTTTAGCCTGGTCAATGGAATGCCCACAGATAGCAATAAAGATCATGGTGTCAGTGGTAACTGACCCAAGTGGCACAAACTGCTTAAAGAACCCATAGAGGAACCCTAGGATTCCAATGACCCCCTGATTAGGAAACACCACCATAGGGAGTCATTTGTTCCATCTGTGTACTGTTCAGCCGGCAGTTAATCACTAGCAATGTTAGCAGTTTTATTGAGCTGAGGAATACCACCCATTGTGCTCCTGTCTGTAACTTTTTGCTGGTTTATTCCTGGACAAACAAAAAGCAAAGTAGAAATCACTTCTTTAGTGGTGCATGAAATCATTGCAGCCTTACCAGACCCCAGACGCAAACTGCTGTCTTCAGCTCCTTGCTGTGATAACATACACCTGTTCGACAACCTTCTCCAACAACTCTTTAAAGATCTCTCAGCCTTAGGTCACAGATTGCTGTGATTGGTGGAAAGTAGACAGATCTCCTCCTCCTCCCTTACCTGGTTCAACCTGTTTTTGGCTTCAGGTGGATGGAGGTATCTCAGCTATCTGACTATTATGCAGGAATGTTGCATTAAAAGTAAACTCACACCTCTAGAGAATTATTCATGGGGTGATAGGCCATGGTGCTCTGGGAAATGGGGACAGAGCTGCCAAATATGAAGCCAGGTCATACAGATATGTAATAGTAATCGCTGGTGATCATGTTATAGGAAATCTATACAGGTGTATGTGAGCCGCCATTACTCCATGAAAATGCGGTTTAATTGTCATGCTGATTGATGTTTTTTTAAAACTCAGTTAGAGTATTGCATTACTGTGGGCAAACCATTTATGAAGCCACCAAAATGTATACAAAATTCTTTATTCGTTATAGTGTGCTGCAATGCAACTGCCTATGTGTTTCCTGCAATGCATTACAGTGTATACAAGCTACTATCACAAATATGGATGAACCCAAGAGCTGGTTGACCAACAAGAATCACAAGTTATGTGACATGATGTGGGCAAATTTTGCTTTTTTTATTACATATATGTGTTTGAGCATCACTTGGGCTTTGAACAATATTTCTGGTAGGTCCAATTCGAATATCAGCTCCCATATCTCAATCCCCTTTTTACATGATATTATCTCGTTTGGAGTTTAGAAATAATTTTTGGCTGGCTTTTCACTTGTGCATTGAATTGGTGCATTGAATTATGGCTACTCCCATACTGCTTAGGTGAAATGCTCCCCCCCCCCCAGGAGTTCTGTAAAAGGCACGTTCACTTGCCTTTTCTCTCACTTTTCCCAGAGGCTGACACTCTACTCTTTCCTTCAATGCTTTGGGTTATAGAAGAGCTCTTGCCATCCTTGTGTCAATTTCCATTTACATTGGCAGCCAATAATATAAATGGAGGATTACTCACTAAGGTGGCAGTCTGATCTGGGGAATGGGGCACTCGGCATGATCACTTTTCTTTAGTTTTGTAGGGGGTTAGAGCCACTCTCTGGTTCTCATTGCGGAATGTGTCCCCATTAGGTAGATATCCCCAGTCTAATTATCCTAGTGACTATTGTTCCAATGATGGGAAATCCAAACTTTTACAGATTGCATAAGAACAAGTGGTGAAAAGACGAGAGAGTGACATATTCCAATGGGTAACAACTATCCCCTATGTCTCCCCTATGTTTTGGTTGTGTCTCCTGTCCGTGGCATACACAGAGTGATTCCCCCCCCCACCTCATCTATACAATTTAACCCTCTCTTGGCTGAATATTAAAGGAACCCCCTCCTTTAGCCAAAAAAATCCAGCTCACAGCAAAAAAAAAATCCCACTATCCTAATAAAACTCGGGTCATTACAGCCAACCCCCATCCTCCCGCCTAGGCAAGAAGGTCTGACAGGGCTGCTAGGGCTAGCACTTCAGAGCTGCAGAAAATGCATCAATGTGAGTCCAGTGTGTGTATGAAGGAAGGTGCCTTGTCCCCATGTCTATGCAGCAGTAGGTGAAGGGTAATCTCTTCAAATGAACAAATCTATTTCCTGCTGTTTAACAAATATTTTATTGGCAGAGTCAGTGTGCTGAGAATCCACTTTAGCAAAGTTTCTTTTTGAATGGGACTCCAGACTCCTAGACCAACGTCCACTTATTAGACCATTTGGATACTTGCATAGCTCACTCCAACTTTGCTGTTTGCATGGGGGCTCACTGAAGCAGACTAGTTATGTTTTCAGAAATCTATGTACTGTCCCTTCCATCCTGGAAAAAAAGGGTAAGATGCCTAAGAAAAAGAAACCAGATGCAGCCACCATATCTAAAGCCCGCTATTCTGCCACATATGACATTCCTGGTTTTGGCATTGAATACACTTTCATTTATTGAACTTATCCTGGACTTCCCTTTGGAACAGGTGCTACAACAAATTTGACCTTGGTTTAATGGTAAATCATGATCCTTGACTCAAATCGTGCAAGAGATGGAGGAGTCGGGAGACACTTTAAAAGGCTTTCATGGCACACTAATGGTCAGAAGAACCCCCCCCCCCCGTTCTCCTTCCCAACTCGATGCAGAATGAAGTGAAATCTAATAAAAGTTTTGCTTCTCCTTTGGCCTTGCAGGACGCCAATGCAATTAAGGGCAGAAACTGCTTTTTGTCAAAGTCGATTTTCCTCTGCTGGGTTTTGCACCTTTATAAATATTTATACATCCCCTCCGCTGTTATTCCGCAGCCTATTTCGTAGTTATTAAACGGCCAACACTGTAAGCAACTTATTTATTTATGAAGCCATTAATGTCTGCAGCGAGCAACATTCTACTTTAATAGTGCTGTCAAAGCTGTCTTATGATGGAGCTGATGCTGACTTACCTGAACTTGGCTCAAGGAAATAGAAATTACATTAACACTTATGGAAACCACATTTTGTTACATACCTGTGCCACCTTTGAAGCTTAACTACAGGTAGATATAAAAGATGCAAACTAAGGAGCCTAATACTAATGTATTCATTAGCACTTCAATTGTCATTTTAAACACAAGCAATGTAAGTAGCTAAATTAACTTGGTTTAAATATCTTTAAATTTCTGTACAGAAGGGTTAATGGTTGGTGGTTTGCATGCTGGCAGGGAAAGTACCAATGGAAGCAGAGAGCATCAGAAATTGGGTAAAATTGGGCAAATTGTGTTGCCAATTCATCAATACCTATACACAATGCATTATTATACTGGGTAATAATGAGTACAAAGTATATGTGTGGTCTCCAAGCTTCATGGCTCTAATTTGGATCTAATTTTCAATAGTAAGGAGGCTTTCCAGGTTTCTATGGGCATAAAGCAACTAAACCAGAAAAATGTTCTTTATTTGCCATAGCAAAGTAATGGTGTATACCAGGGCATTAGGTTCATTTCCTATTAAGTTTATTAATCCACTGGATTTGGATTTTATTCCTATGTTGGTTAGGACTTTGTGCCACTGCTATATTTTCCTACCACAGTGGTGAACTATCAAACCATCATGGCCTTGCCTTTGTACTTTATGCTAAATAATTGTAGGGATCCTAATAAATATGTCTAATATGTACTTGTCCTCAACTTTTTTCCTCTCTTACTGTTCAACTCCTACACCCACTTTGCAGGAACTTTTTGCTTATATCCTTGTTGCCTAAAACACGGCTCATCAGATCCCAGTGTGCTGCCTGCTGTGTCTTGGACTCGGTCCACACTGGGTATCTTTAGGAACTTTGCAGAATGGCAGCATGGTGTCCAGCCGGTCTGGGGAGGTGATCTCCGTCCAACAGAACAAAGTAAGTCCTGAATAGATTGGAAGTAAGATAGAGTGGTGCTGGAGCATGTGATGGTGTATATGACCAACAATGTTGCGTAGGTATATTACACCTGCACTCGCCGCCAATCTGTGTGTAAGGGGGTGCTATAAAACATGTTAGTGAGCACTTGAGGAGATGGAGGAGATTTAAATAGCACTCACACTGAGGGCCGCTGCAAAAGAAAGGACAACTGGTACTCCCATTGAACATTAGTTCTGGCAATACCTATGACAGCAGTGCTCAAGGTTAATATTGCAGCCACTGAAACCAAAACTGGGAGTTATCACTGGACGCCAACTGACACCATGGCTGAGGATTATGAGAATATTGTAGTCCCTGACTCCAGTGCTGGGGGTAATATTGTAGTCACTGACTCCAGTGCTGGGGGTAATATTGTAGTCCCTGACTCCAGTGCTGATTGTTATTGTGGTCACTGACCTAAATGCTGGAGAATATAACTGCTGCCCTAGCACCAATGTTAGGTGTTATTATTGGGCCCCCTGACACCAATGCTAGGAGTTACTGCATCAACTGGCACTAATGAGGGCTATAACTTCTCAGTGCGCATTGCAGTACATAACAAAAAATAAAACAGTACTAAACTGTCAGGCTCTGAGTTTCTTTACAGCTCATTCATTTTTAATGAGCTGCTTGATGCAATGCACATAGACAAAGGAAAACATGGGAAACGTCCTCTTACCTCTGGAAGTGTTGGAGGAATCACTTCAAGTGATGCAAATTTTTTTTCAGGTTGTCCACCGGTGGCCAACATACTCTCCATTGGTGGTTAGATGACATTAAGTGGAGGTTTCCTGATGGTGACAATAGTAGAAAGTTGCATAATGTGTGTTTAACCAAACACATGTGGTCTGGTAGGGATTCTGGGAATGTTTGAGCCCCTCAAAATGGGTACATAAAGTATACAGACCTGTACACTTCTTATAACGATGGTGGGAATCCTTTTTTGGGGTATATCCGGCAATCTGGATACTCGGAGCTGGTGAGCCTGCTGTGCCCAAATGCTTTCTTTGGGCACAGCTGGTATGCAAACCTGAAAACTCAGCATAAGGATGGTTTGAACTGCTCACAGTAGGTACAGCGGGTGGACAGACTCAGTAGAAAGATGGTACAAGCTCTCCATATTTGGCCCATCAGGTGTACAGATCCAGAACAAAGATAGTAGGAGCCCATCATATTAGACACAGGAAGCTAGGCACAGGGATGGTTTGGGCACCGAATAATGGGCACAGCAGGTGTACAGACCTAGGAACTTGGCACACAGATAGTGGAAACCCATCATGATTGGCACAGCAAGGATGTGAGGACCCATTAACCAGACACAGGGATGGTTGGGTACTGAATAATGGGCACAGCAGGTGTACAGACTCAGCAGGTGTACAGACCTAGGAACTCGGCACACAAATAGGGGAAACCCATCATGATTCGTACAGCAAGGATGTGAGGATCCAGGTCATAAACCCAGGGATTGTTGGGTTCACAAAAATGGGTATATAAGGTGTGCAGACCCAAGAACTCAGCACAGAGATAGTGGGAGCCCCTCATATTTGGCACAGCAGGGATGTGAATTTCAGGAAGCTAGGCACAGGGATGGTTGGGTACTGAATAATTGGCACAGCAGGTGTACAAACCCAGGAACTCGGCACAGAGATCTCACCAATAAAATCACCAGAAGATTAAAACGAATGTCAGGGGTTTACCTCTCCAGCAGCCACCAAACACTAATATTTAGGAGGACACTTTAACACTTGAATTGATGCCATCAAAAATAAATTAACCACAATTATCATGCTCCAATTCCTGAAAATGTGACAGGAAGAATGCACGCCTTTTTATTTACACATGTAACAAAACACTATAAAATAATATTTAACATTCTACATGTTTGCTTTCGATCGGTCTTGT
Source organism: Pyxicephalus adspersus (assembly GCF_032062135.1). Classification (NCBI taxonomy): domain Eukaryota; kingdom Metazoa; phylum Chordata; class Amphibia; order Anura; family Pyxicephalidae; genus Pyxicephalus; species Pyxicephalus adspersus. The sequence continues at coordinate 171,709,875 of NC_092858.1, forward strand.
AAATCTCATGCAGCAGAAATGCAGCACATAGATCTGGAATGACTTGTATGTTCACCATTTGTAGAGACATCGTCCTGTGTGCTGGGGAGAGGGATGTGATAGGAAGGGTGAGGGGTTTCTGTAGAACCGGCTGGGTGGGTTCTCTAAGGAATTTGTCCTGGTATGGAATGAGGATTTTCAGCATTGCAAACTCCAGAAACAAAGACTTTTGTTTTTATCTCTTAAAAACAGAGGCTTCACCTGAGATACCGCCATCCCACAGGTGACCTGAAAACAGCCAAAAACATTTTGTTTCTGGTGACTACTTGAGTTCTCAGTTCAGAATGATACAAATAGCAATATTTTAAACATTTTTTATCCAGGTTATGCAGTAAACCTCATGCACACCAATGTGTTTCAGTGTGTTACTGAAATGCACGACAATGCACTCATTGATGTAATGCCACACCTGTTTGTTTTTTTTTTATGGCACCAAAATTCATCCCTGTGATGCAACTTCTGTGCCTTTCCTACTGAATTAACAAAAATTGCATGTGCTATTTTCAACCTTCTCCAAATAAATGGGTGAACACTAAGGAAACCCCACAGCTTTTTTTTTAAGGGAATGACATGTTACCCCCATTATAGTTCTGCCAGGGCCAGACGGGCACACAGAGGGCAAGAATATTATGAAAAATAAAGCCGAGAATCCTTCCACCGTTTCCTCTACCCTCCCTTTATAAAGTTTTATTTCGCTCCTTTTTTTTATTCCGTTTCTTTATTTGTTTTTTTCTTTCTTCTCTTACATTCCTTTACTTTGTTCTCCTCTATTTCTTTCTCATTGTTCTATCAACTTTCTCTCTCACTCTCACCATGCCTTCCATTTGTCTCTTTCTCTTCTCTTGCCCTCCTTTTCTTTCTTTCTTTCTCTTCTTTCCGTTTCCCTGCCTATTTTTTCCGTTTTTCTTTCCTCCCTACTTTTTTTTTCTTCATTAATTCATTCATTGCCATTTTCCTCTCCATGTCTTTCCTTGCCATTGTTTGCTTTATTCTCTATTACTTTATCTACCTTGTCCAGTCTCTTCTTTCTTTTTTTTGTTCCTTCCTAATCTGATATTATCCTTCCTTTATCTTTCACCACTCTCTTTCCTTCTCTCCTCCTTTTATTTTCCTTTTTGTTTGTTTCTATTTTACCCTCTTTTGTGTTTCAGTTCTTTCCTTTTTCTGTAAATTTGACTTTTCTATAGTTTTTTTTTTTTCATTGTCCTACATTCTTTCTTTGCACTTTTTACTTTATTCGTTCCTTTCAATATTTCCATATTTTCAATATTTGGTTTTCCTTTTTTCCTTTATCTCCTGTTTAATAATCCGATCCATTCTTTCTTCCTTCGTGTCTCAGTTCCTTGCCTTGTCACTTAAGTTTTTTTTTCTTCCATTTTAATTAACTTTCCTTTCTCCTTTTTTTCCCTTCTCCTTCAGCTTTGTTTTTATTACCATCCCTTTCTGCTTCTCATTCCTTTTCCTTCCATTTCCTGATTCTTTTCTCTTTCTCTTTTCCTTTCCTTTGTGTGTTTTCTATCCCCTCTCTCTCACTTTTATCACTATTGTATATCCTTTTTTTTTCTCTTTCTCTTCCCTGGTTGTTAATGACAAGCAGGCACATTCTTCTATAAAATGACTCATATATTTTATGCTCATTGACACACATCTATGATATTCTCCATGCCTGGATCACATGTTCTGAGCTGCAGTTTTTATGACCGGATTCCCAGAAGTTCTGTATATTCCCAATGACTTGTAAAAAGGTTCATTTATCATGTAATTCACATCCCAAAATGTTCAAAATTATCTCATATGTATCAAATTCAGGCCATGCTTTGCATTCTTGCTTTGCTTTGCAAACCTTATTGTCTCTTTAAATCCCCTAAAACAAACAAAATGATTTTGGATTAATACATGTTTACATGCAAGAAGACATTTACGTCAACTTTATTGTTTTAATGGTTATTGTCCAGTTTTTTTACATATAGATTGAAAATTGTGCCCCCTAGTGGTGAACTACATATCAGTGAGTGTAGCAACATCCTTGCCAAATGACTGGTGGGAGACAATTAATAATGATTGATAATGGAATGGTGTACCCCCTATGTGGCTCTGGCTTGCTAAAAGCAGAAACATGAAATAAATGAGGATTTGGCTCAGGCAGGGAAGATAAAGGGATACATTTTAAAAACTTTACTTTAAGAGGCATGTGTAACACATATTAATTTTATTTGGTGCATACATAGATTGTGCTGCTAAAAGATTAAAAAAAAATGGTGAAAAAAATTGTCTGCAATTGGTTAGAAGATTCCTACCCATGCAGTGAATCTCATGTAAAGCCAATAATGTCCTGAGGGTCCAATCAGAAGATGTTTTACCCACAGCGCTCCCAATTTATACTAAAAATTTTGTCATTTTTATCATTTATTTCAATTAGAAAAACATATTAAAAATATTATTATGGATAAAAGAGGACTTACTCACATTAAATCTGAAAAACTATCTTCATTTGTTATGGGCTGCAAAGGGCTCATTGTGAGCAGCACCCTTCAAGGCGCTGTCCACTGGTACTCCACATTATTATTCTCGGAGGCAAACAAAACATATATATATTTATATACAGTTATAAATATTATAACTGTATTTATTGAAAATTAATTATAAATAAATATAATATAAATATAAATTAATGATTATTTAATAAAAGAATGACCAACTTCTCCATCTTTTTTTAATCTGCACAATTACCTTTTTTTTAATGCATAAATTAAAAAAAAAAATAAGGCATATGCTTACTTTTTTTGATTTTTTTAATTTTTGTTAAAAATGTGCACAATAAGCTTTTTTTCTATTGAGATATATATATATATATATATATATATATATAAAACATTATTTCTATATTTTTTTAATAATAAAAAAATAAGACGCATTATTACATTTCCCATTTTTATTTCATTCTTGAATTTGATGTAACAATCAGGGTACACGGTTACATGCATGTGCAAATTACAAAACATACAGCAGTGTATAAATGGGCATCAGCATTTCACAAGTTATGGAGAGTGAAATAAGTTGAAAGAACAGAAAATCACTGCAGAAAAAAAAGAGGGAATCATGTGTTTAGGAGCAGAGCCAAAAAAAGTAAGTTTTAATTTATTTACCTGTGTCACACATAATACCTACAGACATAAGTATCAAAAAGAAGAAGAGGGAGTACACATCTAGGCCACGCTTAGATTGTAAGCTCTTCGGGGCAGGGTCCTCCCCTCCTCCTCCTGTGTCATTGTCTGTATCTGTCTGTCATTTGCAACCCCTATTTATTGTACAGCCCTGCGTAATATATTGATGCTAAATAAATATTGTTTTATAGTAATAAAATAAATATAAAACTTAAAGTATGCATAGACAAAACTTGTTTTCTTGTAGTTTTGGATACAACAGTAAAAATTTTAAACCCCTATCAGGTTTTTTTTTTTTTCACAGTATTGCCTGGGGATCTATTTATTAAACCAGAAATTTTACATTCCTTCAAACATTCCTCAGTGGGAATCAATTACTGTCATTTAAACACATGGAAGATTCCCACAAAGAAATACTTTAGGGAATAGAGGATTCCCTGTTTCATAAATGGAGTTACACATTAATAAACGGTATTTATATAGCGCCAACATATTACACAGTGCTGTACAATAAACAGGTGTTGCAAATTATAGACAGATGGAGGAAAGGACTCTGCCCAGAAGAGCTTGCAATCAAAATTAAATAGAAGGTCAAAGTATTTATCCATTCACACCATATTATATCAAATTTGTTGGGGCATCCCCCAGTCTCATGGCTCAGGCTGTATCTATGTTTGTTAGTTTTGTAGATGGGATTTTATTTATAAGTTTGGAATGCCATTAACATTTACATTATTTTTGTTAAGCCACTGGTGACATTTTCTAGAAAAAAATACTTTATTTGCTATTGGTGAAATATTATGTGTAGCTTTTTTTAGTGTTTTTTTATTGTTTTGTATATTTGTCTTTCTTTTTCTTTTTTTGCATTTTTTCTGAGAACAAACATGTAAAACAATAAAGCCATAAAGGGACCATTTTTGGCACAGATCTAGGATAAGGGTAATCTGCATGGAAAAGTACAAAGGTTCAGAAATGACATTATTGGATTTTTAATAAGGTATATAATGAATTTGGACATATTTTGTTTAAATATTGTTAGCATCTTGATAGTGGGAATGAGGCGGAGACTAGGAAAAAAAATAAAAAACAAAAATCACATTAAAATGTATCCAATCCTAAAACCAATATTGTAATACATTGCAGCTTACCATCCCATAGATAAGGTGGCTGCATTTGTTTTTTGTTTATTTTTTTCAGCATTCTTTGCACTTGATTTGCATCTGGTAATACTGCAAATAGCACGCATTGTCTTAGGGTGACAGAACTCCTCAAGGGTAGAGCCATGGTTGTCACCGAGGCTGGACTTTCCGACACCTTTGTCCATCATCACTACATAGGGCAAAGGGAGATTAATTGTTTGCAGATGAAAAATAACTTATTTTGCTTTCAGTTCAGCACACGGGACAGACATTCTATTTCTGGTAAGTTCAACTAGCTAAAAACATTTTGCAATCCTAGCTGATGAAATTGGTCTTTATATATAAGATGCATTGGCCCTTATTTATTTAAAGCTGTCCAGAACTGGGAATAGGCGAAATTTCCAGACAATCATCCACTATATCTACCCATATGGTAGACACCTCTCCAAAGTATTTAGATGTTTCCATTGATTCAAAGACATTTTTACAGCAATGAGCCTGATTTATCAAAGCTCTCCAAGACTGAATAGGATAGAGCATCATGGGAGAACCTGGCTAATTGAGCATTTTTTAATAATCATTTGCTATTACTTGGCAAATGTCCTAAATCCTTGACCAGATCCATTCCAAATTTACTGGATCGCCCAGAATCTCCAATGATAGTCTATCTTCCCCAGTCTTGGAAAACTATATTAAATCGAGATCAATGTGTCCTTCAAAATTTGGTGGTACCCGTTTGGAGAAACAGTTCTAACAGGACAAAGCCAGCTCCACGAAGATATGCTTTGATTAATATTGTGGGGAAGAACTTGGGTGGCCTACACAAAGCCATGAAGTCAACCATACTGAACTTTCTGAATAAGAAGGGCAATTGAAGTACCAGCCCACTTAAATGCTCTTTTAGTGACACTTTAGCAAAATCTTTCTCAATCGTTTTACCTCCAAAGAACCCGTGTAACAATTTTCAGGTTTCAGAGAACCCCCTACTAACAATTTTTGGCATCAATGGGGAAAAAAGACTTAGCCAGTGGAAGTGGAAGAATAGCCAGTGGAAAGACTTTCACTTACAGTGATAGCTAGAATAATACCTTTAAATCAATCACCTACAGTTCAAGGAACCCCTAGTAACATCTAGACCAGTGTTTCTCTACCTTTTTAACATGGGGAACCCTTGAAACAACCTTCAGGTCTTCTGGAAACCCCATACCCACAGCTCACACTATATTAGTGTGGTGGTCAGTAGGAAGAATTCCTCTTACATTGCTGGCCATTGGGAAGTATGTCAACCTTACAGAGACCCATAAACATCATTGGTGTCACAAATTGCTCAAGGAACCCTCAGCAACCTCTGGAGGAACTCTGGTTGAAAAACACTTCTCTAGAGGAACCCTGTGATTTCACAGAACCCTGGTTAAGAGTTCTTTTTACAAAGAATCTTTGGAAAAGCCCCATCAATTAAGTAGAGGCTGTTATGGCCACAGATAAAGCCAGCAACTCCATCCTAAGGTCATTGGTTTTACAAAAAGATTAAGTTTATTGCACATTTGCCCAAGTTTGTGAGTTTCTAGGTAGCTCTGGGATTTGTTGCAGCTCTATAATAATAGATCTCTGTGTTATGTGTGATATGTCATTTCAAATATTCTGACTGCCAAAATAATCCTATAAAATGCAAATTGCTGTAACCGATGGTATAATTTTCTCTCACTCCTCACGATACCTATAAATCTAATAGTCATAATTATTATTTTATTTGATGTGATTTTCCAGTGCTTACTCTAATAACCAAAACAAATGTTCTAGAATCCTAGCTGATGAATTACTCTCTAAATACATTATGTGACGGAATTACAAAAAAAAATGTTCCGACCAGTTATGACAAATGCTAAGTTTGTTATTAAGAGGAAGGCAATTTTCTGCATGTTGTAGAGTTTCCTAATGTTAATAGAATTTCAGTGAGAGGTCCAACATCTAGTTCCTAAAATTTCAGGTAAGGTGCTGCATACCATGTGTGGATACCATGCTAACACATCCGCTTATATATACAGAATAGAATAATATACCCTTATATACAAGTAAACGCTACAACTCTACTTATTCCATGCATCCAAGCTAGCATTTCCTATCTACTGAAACTCTTCTCACAGACCCATATTAAAGATTTTCTAGGAAAGATTAGATAATGTAAAAGAAGGAATTAATGTCTTGGAAAAATTTGACCCATTTCATCACAGCCCGGTCATGTTGGCTACAGAACAATGAACATTTATAGAACAATAAGTCACTTTCCCATGGCAATAGATAATAGAAGAAGAATAATATAAACTTTTCTCAGTGTTCCACTAACCAGCCAAATTGGATAAGGACACCACCTTCCCCAGAATAACTCCAGCCACGCTTCCCTACTGTTCCCTTACCCCCTTTATTCCCTGTCCATGACTCCTGCTTAACCATGACCCCCATCACCTCTCCTGCCTTCCACTTCTGTTCTATATAATCCCCTTTTCCATCTCCCCCTTTCTCTTTCAAGGCAGCATGGTGGCTCAGTAGTTAGTACTCTGACATTTACAGGACAAGGTCACAGGTTCAACTCTCAGCCAGGACACCATCTGCATGGAGTTTGCATGTTCTCTCCATGTCTGTGTGGGTTTCCTCCCAAATCCCAAAAAACTGGAGTTAGGTTAATTGTCTTTCCCTCGAAACTATGCCTACACTGTGTGAATGACGTATGACTATGGTAGGGACATTACTATAGGCTTTGTAGAGTGCTATGGAATATGTTGGTGCTATATAAATATATAAATGTAAATAAAAAAAATCTTCTGTCTCCCTCTTCTGTCTCTCCGCTCCCAGTCATACTCAAGGACAGGAAAGACAGGAGGTGCAGAACATCACATTTTAATCTCAAGTCTGAGCGGTACCATGAACAATCTTTAAAGAGCTCTGTAAGGCAGCTCACTTCATGGGCACCCCAGGCTAGACTACAATTGGAAATGAGCACCAAAACCATTTTTTTTT
>NC_092858.1:171718149-171722139 GCF_032062135.1 Pyxicephalus adspersus
CAACTAAACTAATAAAAGGAATGGCACAGCTCGGCTATGAGAGATTAGCTGAACTGAATCTATTCTCCCTTGAGAAGAGATGTAAAAGGGGGGATATGATCACCCTGTATAAATATATAAATGGTCCATATAGAGAACTCTCTTCCCCATTATTCACTTTGAGATCATTGACATCATAATTGGCTATAGATTTGTATTAATTGTCATTCCAGAATTAGTAAACTAGGCAATGGGTAAACAATGGGTAATTCCTGAGGTTGGCCAGTCAGGTTGGGTGATTTTTTTTGGGACTGGTAGACTCCAAAACCTAAGGACCATACACCGTACAGGTCCATGGGGCCTGATTTATTAAAGCTCTTTAAGATTGGAGAAGATAGACTATCATGGTAGAACAAGGGGTCCCAACAAATCTGTAATGGATCTGGTGAAGAATTGAAAAAAATTTGCCGATTTAATCGAAAACAATTCTTAAACTGGTGACAATAGACTTATCAAGGGAGAACCTGGAGGATCCAACAAACCTTGAAAAGATTTATTTGCTATTTATTGGCAAATATTTTCAATCCTGCACCAGATCTATTCCAGGATCATCAAGGTCCTCCCATGATAGTCTATCCTCTAGAGTCTTGAACAACTTTAATAAATTAGTCCCATGGTGTGTAGCCAGCTTAAGAGATTCAGAAGGACTGATCTTCTAAAACCATAATGTGTAATTTTACCATTTCCGTTGAGTATTTTGAAACTTTTCATAAAAAATTATGGCGCCTCTTAGTTATTAAAATAATATGTTGGAAAAAATGTCTCATGTAAGAGGGCCAAATTCGTAAACATACAGTAGTCAACAAACAACTTAGTCACGATGGTGTGTACAAGCTTACAGAAAATTCAGACAGAATTTTGGCCCTTTGACAGATGACAGAACCATAAATTACATTGTAGCTGGCATATAAAAGATGGGTGTCACCCTTGTAAACAGTACGAACCGATAGACTGCGATCAACTCAGTTACACTAAGTTTTATCATTTTTTTTTGTTTATACGCTCCTTAATAATCATATCTGTTCATATGTGTTTTTCACTCAAATTACACTGGGAAACGCTATTTTTGTTGAGTTGGATCTTACACTTGTTTTCTTACTTTGTTTTTTAAGTTTTGGGTGGTGAATCCAGAAATGACCCCAGTTTTTTGCTAACACATCCAGTTTTTATGATACAGGGGTACCCTCCATTTTTGTCAAAAAACATACAAATTTTACATAAAATAAAATAACTTGAACGTACTGTTTATTTAAATTTCTTTTCAAAGGATTTATTGTTCCTCTATGACATTTTGTTTAAAGTAAAACACTTGAAAATGATTCGGGTAAGGGGTTAAGTTAAAAATTTGCGCATATAGCTTTTCCTGGAGTGTTCAGTGTTAGGACAATCCACCAGGATGCTCCAACAATAGTCAGCCATCATATGTACATCCCATCTACCCTGATACCGTCCTTCCATGACATTCAAATATTGGTGGAATCATTCACCTTGCTCATCACTGACTCCACCAAGGTTTTCCGGGAAGTTAGAAAGATGGCAATGCAGAAAATGCACCTTGATGCTCATATTGCAACCAACCATTTTATAGCTCTCCAAGAGGTTCTGGACAATTTGTGGAATTATTTGCTTGTGTGTTTCTAAGAAAGTCCTTGACAATGGCTTTGAATGATAACCAAGCATTCTTTTCGGCTTCTGACATTGTCCTGATGAAATGTTCATCTTAGATGAGCTGCTGAATCTGTGCCAGCAATCAAAAACTCCGACCTTTATTTTTTCAAATGTCAGGCTAGGAAATGCAGGTAATTGAAACATTCTCCTTCAGTTGGCAAAGCCCTAACACACTTTTAATCTTTGATAGTCCCAAATCACTCAACTCATGCTGATCAATTCCCTTACAAACAGAGTCCTCTTCAATTTCAAACTCTTCATTGTTGTCACCTAGTTCATCACCATAATCATGTTCTTCAGGAGAGGGTAATGTAACGAGAGCCGGCACTGGGATTTCATCTGAATAGGCCACTGGGTGTATAGCTGATGGTAGACTAGGATACTCTGTTACATTTATTTTTCTTGTTATATCCCGAAGTTTTCACTATACAAAAATAACAGTCACTGCAATGATCTCCTGGCTCTCACCAAACCATATGTATACCAAATGGCATCTTATCACGTGTTCCCTTTGTCCACATCCATAAACCCTCGACACACTGCACACCTTATGAGGGGCCCAAGACTTAACTTGATCGCCAAGTTTAACTTTGAAATATGCCAAATAGGCTTACTCTACAAATGTGCTGATGTTTTCCAATTGACTGGGAATGGTGAAACTGCCACAGATATAACAAAATGAATCAGGGTTGTTTAGGCACTTTTGACGTGAAAAAGCAGAGCCAGACATGATCTGAAAGAAAGGAAATACGTGTGTAAGTAGAAAAATTAATTTTGCTTATTCACTATGTAGAGCAGCGCACAACCTCTGACCACACTGCGTGTAAATAAATAGCCGATACAAATCCACACTACAGTAATCGCATTAATATAAGCTGTACAGAAAAAACCTGACCTGATAGAAGAAAACTAACTGCACTTTCACAATCAGAAATACCTATTTTAGTGTAAATAAGATTAAAAATGTTCACAAATTGTTATGGGTAAATCTAGGTTATATATTCATCAATGTGAGTATGGTATCCCATTCCAATATGGTGTTTTACTGAGGGACAAAACCTACTTCCATGAGCTGATTTACTAAAAGAATAAAGAATACAAAAATATAGAGTCACTTTGACAGTTGAATGTTGACTAAATTAAATGAATTATTGGAAGCTGGTTCTCTCCAATCATTATTTTAAATTTAATTATTACTTGAATATTACTTTTATATGCAAAGCAAACTCAGTTTCACCGCATTTACTGTTACACCAAATATTCATTTTGCTAAGTTAACATCTTCCATTACTTTCATAAAACAACCCCTTATTGTGGTATTGGCTTATGGTGAGGCAGCAGACTAGTAATTGTTCTTATCTCTTCATTTTACAAGGATCACCATCACATCTACCGTATACAAGTCCTGTCTATGAAATAAGGAGGTTGTGTTTTCATCTTTTATACAAAGCTGTGCAATTATTATGAGCACAAAAGCAAGAAATCATGAGAAGTTTAAAAGTCGACCAATGCATCAATTTGAAATTTTTAGTAAAATTTTACACTAGAGTAAAAAGAGTGCTGCAAGGGAATTTGCGCTGACATTCTGCAGCAACTTGAGGTGGAGCCGAACCATTTGCATGAAGTCATCACTTGGTGCCGAAACCCTGATCTTCCAGTTTGATCCTAAAACAAAACCACAGTCACTGGAAACATCTTCATCACCAAAAATCAAAAAAGTCCAAATTCACAGCCATGCTCATCGTGTTTAGTGACATGAAGGCGTCATTTTGGCAGAATGGGTTTCAGAAGGCACAACAGTGACCCAACATTATTATAAGGAAGACAAAGCTGAGAGAAAGAGTCAGGAAAAGACGGCAGAAATGTGGGAAAATGGTTTCATTCTTCATCAGGACAATGCTCCTTCTCACACAGCACTTTTGTGACTGAGAAACAAATTACTATGCTGGATCATCTTCAATATTCACCAGATTTGGCACCTTGGGACTTTTTTCTGTTTCCTAAATTGAAATCGGTGATTAGATGCTTGATCGATGCTTTGAGTCAATGGATGCAGGAAAGAAAAGAACCAGAGGAAAGCAAGATAGCATTGGTGCTTAATTGTGAATTAAATTGTGTAATTAATAGTTGATATATCAGTCTTGTTATATAATAGACAGACCTCGTATGAGCATAAAGGACATTTTATTCCAAAAGCAAAGCTGCAACCAATTTGTAGCTATACCAGCCTCCATTCTTCTAGAGACTTTCTACAAATTTTGGAATGTGTATGCTGAGTTTGTG
>NC_092858.1:171723426-171725895 GCF_032062135.1 Pyxicephalus adspersus
GGCTATAAAATCTTTATCTGGCTCCATAAAATTAATAACTTGCAGAACTGTCATCTAATTATTATAATTTTACAAACAGTCTATAAAATGTGGACAATCAAATGAATAATTTCCTTCGACTGGTATGTTGTCTGTGTTGAATGTAAGAATAATTTTGGCATAGTTTGCATCGTTCTGAATGATCAAACATTAACCCTAAACCTAATGCTAACCCTAAAACTAATATTACATTAATACGAACCCTATTTCTATAATAATCATAACCATAGCAATAACCATTAACTAATTTATTGCTAAGCCTAGCATTAACCACAACCATAGCAATAATACAAAATAATGTTACATTAATACTAACTATAGCAATAATATTTAAGCTAATGATACATTTAATGTTAAGCATAGCATTAACCACAACCATAGCAATAATTCTTATGATATTGCTAACCCTAACTCTAATGGTATAATAACTCTAACCATAGCAATGACCATTATACTAATTAAAACTTTAACGTAAACTCTAAAAAAAAGTCCTAATCCCAAGTATACCCCTTATGCTTATTCTAACCCTAGCACTAATATTACATTCATCCCAACCATAGCAATAACCCTTATTCTAATGCAAACTTTAATGCTAAACCTAGCATTAACCACAACCGTGACAATAACTTCAAGTTAGTTAGTGCTAACCCAAAAGATAATAACTCTAACTCTAATGTTACCCCCTACACTAAACCTGACATCAACCCCAACTCTAGTAACCCTTATGATAAAGCAAATCCAATGCTAACCTATCAATAAACCCAAACCTTAGCAATACCCCCGTATACTATTTCTAATTTAGGCACTGACCCTAACATTACCCCTAACCTAGCAATCATCCCTAGGTTATTGTTAACTCTATTGCTAGCCATAACCCTAACCCTAATAAAAACCCTAGCTACTGCTAACACTAGTACTAGCCCGAATAAATATACCCGTAACCCTGACAATAACCCATATACTAATTCTAACCCTACTAGATTGTAAGCTCTTCGGGACAGGGTCCACTCCTCCTGTGTAACTGTCTGTATTCGTCTGTCATTTGCAACCCCTATTTATTGTACAGTGCTGCGTAATATGTTGGCACTATATAAATCCTGTTTTTTATTAATAAAAATAATAATAATATTAACCCTAGCACCAACCCAAACATTATCCTAAACTCCAGCAATACCTCCTGTATTATATACTAATACTAAATCGAGCACAAACCCCAAAATTTAAATGTAACCCCAGCACTATGTAACTATATAACCACTATGCTAATTCTAATGTTAACTCTAGCACTACCCCAAACTTTAACCCTAGCCTCAGCAATAACCCATATGCTAATTATAACCCTAACAGTAACCCTAATATTATTTCTAACTCTAGCAGTAACCCTTATGCTAATGCTAACGCCAATAGTAACACCAGCACTAACCCTAGCAATAACCCCAGCAATAACCCGTATGCTAATTCTAATACTAACATTATCTTTAACCGTAGCAGTATCCTTATGTTAATGCAAATCCAATGCTAACCTAAGCACTAACCATAACATTTATTTTAAAACCTAGCAATAATCTATATGCCAATTCTAACATTAGCACTCACCATAACATGATCTTTAGCTCTAGAAACCTCCCTAATGCTGCTGTTAATTTTAATGCTAATCTAAGCCCTAACTTTAACCCTAACCCTAGCAAAAACCCTTTTGCTACTGCTAACCCCCAGCACTAGCCATAACATTATCCTAAACCCTAGCAATACCTAATAACCCTAATAATAATAATGCAACCCTAATACTAATCCTAATATTTAAACATACCATTAGCAATAACTCATATACTATCTCTAACTTTGGCATTAACCCTAAAATTATCCCTAAGCCTAGCAATAACTCTCTATGCTAAAGCTAACTCTAACATTAAATCTAGCTTTAACCCTAACAATTAACCCTAGCAATAATGCTTATACATATACTAACCCTAAAACTACCCCTAACGTTAACCCTAAACTTAGCAATAACACATATGCTAATTCTAACCCTAACAATAACCGTCCTATTATTCCTAACTCTAGCAGTAACCCTCATGCTAATGCTAACTTCAATGTTACCCCTACACTAACCCTAATATTAATCCTAACCCTAGATCTAATGCTATCATTACACAAAATCTAGAAAAAATTTACCAGGTGCCAATGCTCCAATGTTAACCCTAACATTACCCCAACCCTAAGAATAACCTTAACCCTAGCCCTAACATTACCCTAACCCTAGAAATAACCTCAACATTAACCCCAACTCTAAGAATAACCCTAACCCTAGCAATACCCCTTATGCTATTGCATTCTAATTGTAACCCTAGCATTACCCTAATGGTAACCCTAAAGCTAATCTATACTCCATAATCCTTGATTTCCAATCCATGCAATTTCATCTAAACC
>NC_092858.1:171726828-171747422 GCF_032062135.1 Pyxicephalus adspersus
TTAAGAAAATCCTCGGCACTCCACTATGAGCCCCCGAAAGATACAATAGCTAAAATCTCATTACTGAAACAAGATTCTCAGACGCTATCAGATTATAGTTTTAGGTGAACATAATTAAATAGTCATTTTAAAGCTCAAGTGAACCTTTAGTTTAAATTGGCTGAAAACACTCCAGGGGCATCAAACAAAAGGTGCTCAATGTTTTACAGTTGGTTTTCTTTAGAATGCAGACATAACCTGAGTAGAAAAGCTTATGCCCCGCCAGCATGGTGCTGAGAAGGATCTTCACTATCTGTGTTAAAGTTACGGACTCCGCAGGGGCTGGCACAGCTGGAGCTCTCCAATCAGCAGTGAGAGCAGCTTTATTAGATGCAGAACTGCCTCAGCAGGGGGCGTGTGTCAGACCTCTATAAAGACACAGTTGCTTATACATAGGGAATAGGTCTTTCCTTGCATTGTGTATAAAACAAGTTTAATGTACTTGTTTCAGAATTGTACTAGACACTATGTGTAATAGACACTTATTACAGGTAGGCAAAATAGAGAATTTGCATATTCCTGAAATTCAGGCAAAAAAGATTTTGGTGAAATTTTACTATTTGAGAAGTGCATTCAACAAGAATAGATAAAAAAATGGATGACCAAACCCAAGAACACAAATATCATTTTTATATTTATTAAGCTTTTCCAAAAATGTTACAACACTGGGAACATCTACAACATATGCAGAACGGTGCCTCCTTTATAGGGCATGTCTAGCATGTGTTATCACTGGTTGATTTTGTGTAGTAACATGCAATGACCCTGATTTATTAAAGCTCTCCAAAGCTGGAGAGAATATACTTTCATCAGTGAAGCTGGGTGATCCAGCAAAGCTGCAATGGATTTCCTAAAAGTCATTAGCTATGTTTTTAATTCTAGACCAGACCCATTCCAGGTTTGCTGGATCACCCAGCTTCACTGATGAAGGTCTCCAGCCTTGGAGAACATTAATTAATCAGGCCCTATATGTAGTGCCATTTACAAATCAATCTACCTTTTTTCTCAAAACCTTTTCTCAGTTTACACCTAATTTCCTGGGTGCCAGTTCTATTATTACTGACCAGTGGCAATTTATATATCATCAATGTATTAGCTATTCTGGTGATTTTACTTCTATGGGTAAAACCACATGGAACTTTCAAACCCCCAATGAAGGGCAAGCACCTCTGGTGAAGGGGGGAGTTCTCTGGACCCCCAAAACCCTGTGGCTATTTATTTTACCAACATGATGAATTAATAATAAAGTTGACTGGGACTCATCTAGTGATTTTGCAATCTTTTTGTTGTTCACTTGATGTTTCCTATGATGTTTCCACCGTTTGAAAGATCAAAGATCTTAAAGGTTTGGAATGATTCTCTACTTTTGACTCAAGTTCTGTCATCTCCTTAACTTTTCTTTAACAAAGGCCAACCCAGCAGGTTCCAAACCATTCCCAACTTAACTAAAAAAGATTGGTGTAGGGCACTTACCTGTCCAGCGAGCCCGCAGCATCCCTTGGGATCACAGCCGGCGGGGGAGACCCCGGTGCAGCAGGTAGCATGGCTGAGGCTTGCAGCATGTCTCTCCCTGCTGGTGGAGAGATTCGTTCCGGGGTGAACTACTGTTCGGCCAAATGGCATCCCCAGCATCCCTTTAGACGTGAAGAGAGATGTTCTTGTTCTCTGCAAAGTAGGGCACTTCCCAGTGGGGCTGTGGAAAGAGGTGTGCGCGCTACCACGCATGCCTCTTGTACCCCCTGGGGACGAGGCACTTGGCTCCCTCGCAGGGGGGCGGGACATAGTTTGAACTTCCTACTGCCAATTGGTCACAGGGGATTCAGTCATCCTCCAATCAAATGGTGCCAGGTGGCGCAAGGGCGCATTGGGCACCCTGGCCATTTAAGGAGAACCTTTCCTGAACATCATTGCCCGTTATAAGCCTTTGTATATACAGTGTGCTTGGGTGTGTTCTCTGTGTGTTGGTTCATATTAACCTGTTGTGTCGTTGCCAATAGCAACCCGGTCTGATTCTGCCTGAACTCTGCCTGCCCTGACCTCGGATTGTTCCTGACCTGCCTTTGCCTTATCCATATGTACCACTCTTATGAGACTGATCTTATGTGAATGACCTTTGCCTTGTTTAATGACCACACATCAAAGCTTGATAAAAGGATTCTTTTTGTTCTTGAGTTGGCTGTGGTTTGTGTGCCCAGGCGCATTACAATTGGAGATCCATATTCTTTTGTTATGACCACATGATTCCTACTAGCATCCCTATGGATCTGGTCCAGAATTGAAAAAATTTGCTAAAAAATAGCAAACGACTTTTAGGAAATCAATTCCGGGATGCTGGATCACCCAGGTTCACTGATGACAGTATATCCTCCCCAGCTTTTGGGAGCTTTATTAAATCAATCCAGGTCATATGGGAGAGGGCATAGAACAAAAAAGTCTATAGGGAAATTTTTGGCCAGCAATGACCAGTTGCACATTGTACAGGTACTCTTGCAGGATGAGAAATTTTTCAAGCTGTCAGGTTAAGACTGAGAAGAATTTATGGCGACACATTGCAGCCTCCTACCCATGCATGCCTGGCCTCCGTCATTTATGTATGCTTGTGGGAGGCCCGAGGGATAGGCAGACTCCTAAACCGGTAAGAGGCCGTATTTATTTACCATCTGAACAAATATTTATTGACAAAAACATTCTCTAATAAGCAGGTTAGTGTTTGGACAATGTGAGATTTAACGCAATAATACATCACATGCTAATACAATGAAAATAACTCAACAATGCATACAAAAAAGTAACGTCATAATGCTAAAAAAATAATAAAACTGAAGTCCAGGCGTGAATTAGATACAAATGAATGCAATTCTGTATTCATTATTATTCACATGGATGCCCAGCCACAAAAAGAAGAACCCACAGTTGTCTCTGAAATAGCTTCAACCGATTATTGTTTATTCTTTATTTATATGTATGTAACAGAAATTTGCTTGAGAGTTTGGATTTAACAGACTTTTTTTTAAATAATTCCAAAAATTGACAGTGATGGATCATTAACTCAATATTTTGTTCTGTAACTTTTCAAAGCAAACACTGAAAACAAGTGATTCTTGTAGTGATCAGTGGGACCATGTCAGCAGGTAGATTGGCCGGCTCTTCTGGAAAAAGCTGTTCTCCTAGGGATGAAGGATGTCCTGTGCAGATTGCTTCAGATCCTTCTTTGGATGTCCGATAGGATTTAAATCAAGCCTCACGGAAGACTAATGATAGTAGTAGTGCCCTGGTACGCCAAGTCTAAGTGTCTCCTGGTCTTCACCGGAGCACCCCATAAGGAGTAATGGGCCGGTAACCCTAGTGGCCTCTGGACTACTTTGCTGCAGCCAGAACACCAAGTCATGACCCTAGGCCCTCCCCAACAGGGGCAAGCAGAAGCAATTGCTTCTATGGAGGGACAGACAAAGGTCAGGTGTTATGTAAGATAAAATAATTTCTGTAGGGAGAATAAATGGAAAGCCACGGTCTGGGTAGGCATATGGCGGATATTAAGGTCAAGAAGGTCCGATCAGGTTGCAAGCAAGGATGAAGGCAGAGATGGTTTACGGTCAGGGAAGACAAAAAGTGGGGCCAAGTTAGGGCCAAGTATAGAGGGTAAAGTTCTGGGTAACGTGCTAAGGATCCATTACCCGAGCCTGGAACCAGCGAGGCTTAAATAGGACAAACAGCTGATAGCAGGACATGGTCATGACCAGGAAGTAATCTGCTCATTGGCTGCAGGAGACACCGTCTTATCCCCTACAGGTGTGCCGGGGGTGCTGAAATAGACAGGATGCATATAACTAAACAGAGGCTGGGGTTGCTGCAAAGTGCTAATCAGAGGAGTTGTGAACAAAATAGTAAGAGCCACTTCAGAATAATCCAATGTTTTGTTCTTAGTCATTCTTGGGTACTTGACCTGGGACCAAGACTGAGCTTTCTGACACCAATCTTTACATTTTGCTCCAAAATGTGTTTCTAGTTTTCACATTTGCTTGTCCCCTACTCAGACTCAAAGTACTCTATACCTGACAAAGTACGGCCTCCCTAGAAAATAACTAAGCCTCCTCCATGTTTCACAGTAGGTATAGTGTACTTTAAAAGCTTCATCTTTGGTAATCTGTAGTATTCTGCTGGGACTTGCCACAAAGCACCAGGTTCTTCTCATCTGTCCTAAATTCATTTTCCGTGATGAATTAAGCTTATCATATATATTTATTAAATTCCCATCTGTTTTTTTTTTATGTACAGTCTTCCTGGGTCTTCTTCAAATGGTCATATTAAAAAGTGACTGATGGTGCTTGACTTTGGGGTTCTATCTGGAAGTTGTTCTTGGCTTTTTGTCTTCTCTTCTCAGTATTCCACCATCATATTGTCCTATTGGTCTTCTAGCTTGTCTATAATTTGATTTCTGATCTCTCCAGACAACTCACAAGCTGTATAGATACAAATTTTTTTTTTGGAAGTATAGCAGCTACCATATATTTATTATATCTTTGTATTTATTTATTATTTATAGCTGATTGGCTGGTGCTCAGCTTTAGGCACCAAATATTCAGTTCCATCCATCTTATCCTAATAACATTGATCAAATGCTCTGGAGAGATGAAATAATCATTGTGTTGTCTTTCTTTTCACCCTTTTACTGCAGGTTTTTAAAGAAGAAAGAACACCGGGTTTTTATTAATAATTTCTTTTTGTATACACTATACAACCCCTTTGGGATCTGCAAGAAAAGTGATTCAGGTGGCTGTAAAGCCGCCCAATTACTTCTATGTTCCAAGAATAATCTAAACTTACTTCTCATGGTTGTTCCAGATTCTTCTTTTTCCTGAGGATGTAAGATGAGGACATCAAGAAGTGTAAGGATAGAAATTATAGGGGAGCTAGGAAACATCCATTTTTGATGTCCCCGGGTAACATAAACCCTGAAGCTCACCGAGCTGTCATAACCTGGCCATGCTGGAAGAATTAGAAGCTAAAACCATACATATTGTATTTGATTAGTTTAAATAGATTGCCCAGGTCTAAATGGATCCCTAAATATCTCCTTAAAGAGAAGCTGTCATCTGCACTGTGCTCTCACATGGGAAAGGCTTCCAAATACAAAGTTAGGGTAAAAAGGAAAAAAAAAAGAAGTGTAAATCATTAAAAAGAAAATACATTGCGCTCCCCCGTATCTATTTATATATATATAATCATAGCATACATTGGGTGTGCATGCCTATAAAAACCAGTGACTACACCACATAATATGTCACAACACATGCTGGAGTGAGAACAATAATTCTAAGATGATTGAGTTGATCATTACTAATGGCTTAAACTATTGCCTGTAGATAATTTGGGGTCACAAAACTTTCTTGTGAAGCTTGATATGTTTGTATCTAATTACTCCACACAAGTTATCCTTTATTATTATACAAAGAAATTTCTCTATATTATGTTAGTGTGCAATAAATTAATGTAAGTGTATTTTGTCAGTGATAAACAGCAGTGTAAATAATATGTGACAGATAAAGATGCAACTACCAGACTTTTATTCTTCACTGTTTGTGCTTTCAGAAATAATATATTGGGGCTTTGGGATTTAAAATAGTAAAAAAAATAAAATCTGAAAATTTAGCATTTCAAGGTGTGTAAAAAGAATAATAACTTGCAAGCAGAAGGATTATCCAAGGTGCAATCTGCACTGTAAGGTGTTTATATTATGTGTTGGTTCATGTTCACAAATCCTGGCACTTCATCCAAATGTTCATATATGCCGTGACAATTTATTTGCATTCTCTGCTTATTAAAATATTACGCCATCATGTGTACCTCATCTGTGTCATGCTGTATCTAGTTTATATTTATTTATTTTACCATAACATGGTCAGGTCTCCTACATAACAGCAACTAATATTTAATAATGTTTTTTTTCAAGGACATTTGTGATAATAAAACATTATGATACAAAACATTGGAAAGAAAAAAGAATATCATGGGAATAATGTACATTGTTACAGTTGGTTGGACATCTGAGATGTGTGGTATTAAAAAAATAAAACAAATAGAAATGTTGAGACTTTAATGGTACAGAACAATAAATACAAACTATTTTACTATCTAAAAATATATTATCTTTATTAATAATTCAAAAAATGTAATAAAACATTTTACAGTCTATGAAAATTATATCTTGATTCAATTTATAAATCTTTGAAATATGTTATAGAAAGAAAAGAAAATTAATTCTTCCCCATCTATCTCTCTCTAACTTCCTCTCCACCTGAATTCTCCCACATTCACTTTTATTTCTCTTCACATCTTTTTCTCTCGCGCTCCCTACTACCAATGTCTCACTCCATCTTCCCACTTCCCATCTCTCTTTCTTTTTTTCTTTCTTCCTTTCTTTCTCTCGCTTTGATTCGTGGAGCGATTAGATGATCAGGTTTAAATAAATAAAAAAATACAAATTAAGAACCTTATACACCCATCTCTGTTTCTCTCTCTCTTTCTCCCTCTCCCTCTCTCTCCCCTCTCTCTCTCCCCTCCCTCTCTCTCTCTTTCTCTCTCTCTCTCCTTCTCTTTCTCTCCCCCTCTCTCTCTCCTTCTCTCTCTCTTTCTCTCTTCCCCCCTTCTCTCTCTCTCTCTCCCCCTCTTCACTCTCTCTCCTCTCTCTCCCCCTCTCCTCTCTCTCTCTCTTTCTCTCTCTCCCCTCCCTCCCTCTCCTCTCTCTCCCCTCCATCTCTCTCTGTTTCTCTCTCTCTCTCCTAACCACATTCAATGCAATATTTTGAGTAATTATCCGATCACAACATTGAATCAATAAAAATGCAATCACATTAATTACAATGACAATCATATTTAGTCAGAATGTCAGTTAAGAATTGAATGAAAGCATCATGTGTTTCAATGAAAGTAATTGATTCTCTACCAGGGAATGTTCGAAGGAATGTCAGATTCACTGCTTTATGAAGAAGCCGCTTTGTGTCACAATTCATTTTTCTTGAGATATAATTTATTATCAAACCTGTAAATAATACATTAAGTACTTGTGGTCACATTGATTGATGGAAATTGCTAATAGAGTCAGCCAATATGCAATATCTTTGATTGCTTAGATGAAAATCTGGGGTTAAAGTTATTCAAAATATTCCTGATTTTGTTTTTGTACTTATAATTGATTTTAAGGCATAATGGTGATTAAAGATTGATTACCCAGGCTTCCTTATTAGTTAATCATTGTATTAAAATCAACAGACACTTTTTCCTTTACTAAGGATTGATATTTCCAATGGATATAATGGTGAAAACAATCATTCTACAAATGTAATAATAATTATAATTATTTAAACAATTGGTTGTTTCATCAAATACTTTGATTACAGTGACATAGTATTTACCTAGAATGTCTGCTGCAGGGAACTTTACAGCACTGATAAGAAAACATTGAAGTGAATAGAGTTTTAGGGGTTTATTTTCTGTACAATTGACATATTTTGAATAGTTTGCATTTTTCCGGCAACTGTTGCAGCTTAGTACATTCTAAGGCCAAATCACACCTATGCATGCTGTGCTTTACTGTCCACTTACTGCATTGTATTCAATTTTTAAAGATCCTTCAAAATAAACCGGGCAGCATGGTGGCTCAGTGGTTAGCACTCTGGTCTTTGCAGCGCCGGGTCACTGTCTGCATGGAGTTTGCAGGTCCTCCCCGTGTCTGTGTGGGTTTCCTTCGGGTCTTCTGGTTTCACCCCACATTCCAAAAACATGCAGTTAGCTAAAGACATATGACTATAGTAGGGACATTAGATTGTGAGCTCCTTTTAAGAGACAGCTAGGGACATGACTATGGACTTTGTACAGAGCTGCGTAATATGTTGGTGCTATATGAATACTGTGTAATAATAATAATTCTATATACATATAAAATATCAGGGGTTAGTTCACCACACTTTTCAAAGGCTGTTTAATCCCAAGAATAAGTATTTTTCAGAGCAAGCTGTTTGTTTCCATAAAAAATTTGTTTTCCTGACAATATTCTACTTTTTTTTTCACTTGGGGCATTTTCCCATATTAATATTATTAATAAGCAGGATTTATATAGCGCCAATATATTACGTAGCGCTGTACATTTCCATAGACCGAGTTAGGTAACCTGCCCATGGCAAGTTTTGTGATCTAGAAATGTTGCTAGTTATATACACAAATATACACAAATCTTTGCAAACATATGTTGCTTTTTCTATTTCATCTATCCTTAGCAATAATACAGGTAATTGAGCTGAAACTTGAAGCTGCCATATTTCTATCCTCACAGTCTGGGGCTGATTTATTAAATCTCTCCAAGATGGGAGACTCTCATGGGAGAACCTGGGTGATCTAGCGAACCTGATATGGATCTGGTCCAGGATTCAAAGCATTTGCCAGCTAAGAGAAAACGATTTTCAAGAAATACATTCCAGGTTTGCTGGATCACCCAGCTTCCCTCATGATAGTTTATGTTCTCCAGTGTTAGAGAGCTTTAATAAATCAGCCCTGGGGGGTTTTGTATAAGAAGCATCAGGACCACAATGCACTTTTGAGTCTTTTGAGGGCAACTGGACATAAGGAGTTTAATAAAGAACTTTAATACAGGCTGTTTACATAGCAAAGTAACTTAACCCTTTGCAAGGATTTTTTCACTTAGCTTAGCATATGAGATAAAAGTTCTGCTGACTTTATCCAATCTCATGCAAGCAAATGTCCTTTTTTATTACATGTTGCTTAGGTATTCTTTGCAAAGTGAATTTTTCTAAACTCACCAATCTATGTTATCCCTTGCAGGGTGATCATTCACCTTGGTGAACAGTGCTGCTCGATTATTCACAGGGTCTTTGCAAATAGAAAGACATCTCTCTGCTGCCATCAAGTGGCTGATGACTAATATAACAAGACTGCAAACATTCCAACCCAGAGCATTGCAAAGTGATGAGTTACAGGATTTCCTCGAAGTATATTATTCACTCCATAACAATTCCCCTGCAGGGGATTAAGTTGCAAACAAACAGCATTTACTTAACCTACCTACCGTCGTCCATCGTCCGAACGACCGTCTATGCGGATCCACGGACGATGAATGATCCTAATGTAGGGCAAGGGGGAGAACACGCAGCAGGGTGCCGCTCCGTCATTCTCCCCCTCCCCTTTCCATACGGTGCTATATGTACAGAGCTCATTCATGCATCGTGCAGTCCTTAGTCGTTGGAAAAGATCATGAAAGATCCTTATATGTGTATGCGTTTTACATTTGCAAAAACTGCGAATACACAGCAACAAACATGCAACTGTGAGAATGTACAAATAGTAAGAGAGCTCATTACAATTCGCAGGCAAAAAAAAAAAATTGTGATTATATGGGGGCTAAAATGGTCAATCCACACACACAGGCAATTGTTACAAATCTCTGCTGTTTGAATAAACCTCTTTTGATACAACAGCCCCAGCAAAACCCAGCATCCCCTGTGGAATCCAAGACTGAATAAACTCGGCATGTCTGCATGGGAGTTATAGCAGGAAGAAGATGAAGGTGCCTGCAGCGGGACCTTGACAGTTGAGTATAAACTGGCTTTTAAACAGCCCTTGTTGCTAATATTCTCCTGGCTACAAAATCTGAAGTTCATCTCTTTCTACTTGCCCTAGGTCTTCCTTTAGCCATGGACATGGTTGATCATTCTTTACCATTCCCCAGTCTTCATCTATGGGCATCAAGGAATATCAATCTGAACCCTACTTCGTGCCAACTTCAAGTCCAAGTTGAGTCCCAAGTCATTGACACCCAATCTCAAGTCAAGTCTCTTTATTTTATCAAGTCATTTGCAAGTTGTACTTAGTCTGTTATAAAGCCTTCCTTTCCGCATTCCTTGCATTCTAAGTCCACTAAGTTTGGCTTTCTCCGCTGACAGCTGAAGGGGACAGTGAGGAAGGCAGTGAGGCTTTAGCTGTCAGTGGAGAAAGCTGTGGACTTAGAATGCAAGGAAGGCAGGGAGGAAGGTGGTGTTACAGAAGACTCACTGCGAGTTGAGTTGCAAGTCGCTGGACAAAATCCCAAAGTCAAGTCACAAGTCGTTTATTAGGTGACCTAAGTCTGACTAAAGTCCAAGTCGCACGACTCAAGTTCCAACCTTTGCATCATGCCTGCTGTCTGTTGGGTTACCACAAGGTTCCGTTCTTGGACCCCTTCTTTTCTCCATTTACATTTATAATCTGAGACAACTCATATATACATTTCTTTTCCAGTATCACTTCTTTGAAGACGACCCCCAAATCTACCTCTCATCTCCAGACCTTTCAACTTATTTCCAACATGGGCAAAAAATGGACAACTGTAACAATGTTCAGGCAACAAATGATCAACTTTACCAATATGCTGGCAAGAAATGGGCAATGGTGATATTAGGCAGGCAATAAACTAGCTTTTGTGTTAGTTTGTTGCCTGTTCCTGACCTCTCAACTCCACGACTTCCCTACCCAGAATGTCTTTCGGACAAT
This sequence comes from Pyxicephalus adspersus, assembly GCF_032062135.1. NCBI lineage: Eukaryota > Metazoa > Chordata > Amphibia > Anura > Pyxicephalidae > Pyxicephalus > Pyxicephalus adspersus. The sequence goes on from NC_092858.1 coordinate 171,737,407, forward strand.
CATGTCTTTCTGATTTCACTGAGATTAAAATAAAACTTGTGATGTTTCCACCATCTCCTCCTGTTCTAATGCCCGTATACTATATAGGTAGATATGATCCCGATAAGCTCAACCCACCAACCCAATGCCTGGGGGTAAAACTTGGCTCTTGACCCCAATAACTAGCACAAGATGATAACAAAATATTTGTACTCACCTTGTTAATATCCCATCTAGACTTCAGAAACATTGTTCTTCCTAATGACCTACCTACTGGAAATTCTCCGGTCCCTACTGAACTCTTCTGCTCTTCTCAATCACCTTTCCCCTTTCTCTTTTAATGCCTCTCTGCCATTCCCTCCATTGGTGGCAAATAAGTGAGAAAATCTATGTTGAAATGCCAAATCTCACCTTCGAAGAAATGATCTGATCATACTAATCGTAATGAAAACTTTTTCAATGTCGCCCCTGATCTCCTTCTTACCCCATTTTGCCCAAGACTTCTCACAAGTTTTACCCCTCTTTGGAACTCTTCTCTGCACCAAATCCATCGTGTTCATTGGTCCAAAACTCTCATGTATACACGTATTAAACACCTCCTCAAAAAAGAATAGAATTTGTCATATTCACTGTGCTGACATGGGTGTGAATCTGCTTTCCTCTCACTAGTTGTCAACAAACATGTAACATCCTCAGCTTTGTGAACTTACCAAGCCTTTCCTACCATATCTACTCTATAATGTAAGCTCACCAGGGTATGTATTGGTTGTAATGGTTCTTCTCTCTCCTCCAATGCAACCATTGGGTGTTCATTACTTGGGTGCCATTTTTTATATTTACATTGTACAATATGTGTTACTCTAATATAAAATAAATGTGCTTCATAAAAAAATATTATTCATAAACAATATCAGTCTGATTTAATAAAGCTCTTTAAGACTGGAAAAGATAGATTATCATGGTGAAACCTGGGTGGCCCAGCAAACTTAGAATGAACTAACTGAAAATCATTTGCTATTAGTTTTCAATCCTGGACCAGATCCATCTTTTCGGGACATCATGGCTGCTTTCGTAGAGTGGATGACAGCTGCCTCTGTAGATGGGCTGTGCCGGAAACCATTGGGGTTCAAGGACCTTGGAGCCTATAGATGACAGTGGGCTGAATATTAAACAGAAGCAGCGCAGACAGACTGTATGCAAGTTCCCCCTGGACCACCTGGCACCTAAAGCTCAGCAAACTGATCAACTAATTAAATTCAAAGACCTGAGGAACTGGGAGATATGGGAGTTTCGCGGAATGACAGCTTCAACTTAATATGGAGGATCTGGCAAGGGTTACATGTTTTGGTAATGTAGGAAATATCAGGTGTGTCTGGAGCCATTGGTCCGAATTATGGTGCCCATTCCTACCTCTGGTGGTACTTGTGGTGGTGGTATTAATGGTTTTGGCATTGGTGGTGGTGGTATTGCTATTGATGATATTGGTAGTGGTGGTATTGGAGGTGGTGGTGGTATTGCTGTTAGTTAGTGGTATTGATAGTGGTGGTTTTGGTGGTGGTGGTATTGATGGTGTTGGTTTTGGTGGTGGTATTGGTAGTGGTATTGATTGATGTGTTATTGCTGTTTTGGTGGTGGTGGTATTACTGTTGGTGGTATTGATGGTGGTGGTATTGATGGTGTTGGTTTTGGTGGTGGTATTGATTGTTGTGTTATAGCTCATGGGAGTTATAGCAGGAAGAAGATGATGGTGCCTGCAGCGGGACCTTGACAGTTGAGTATAAACTGGCTTTTAAACAGCCCTTGTTGCTAATAATCTCCTGGCTACAAAATCTGAAGTTTATCTCTTTCTACTTGCCCTAGATCTTCCTTTAGCCATGGACATGGTTGATCATTCTTTACCATTTCCCAATCCTTCATCTATGGACATCAAGGAATATCAACCTGAACCCTACTTCATACCAGGGGTTGGACTAAGTCATCACCCTCCAAGTCCAAGTTGAGTCCCAAGTCATTGACACCCAATCCCAAGTCAAGTCTCTTTATTTTATCAAGTCGTTTACAAGTCGTATTTAGCCTGTTATAAAGCCTTCCTTTCCGCATTCCTTGCATTTTAAGTCCACTAAGTTCGGCTTTCTCCACTAACAATTGGGAGGAAGGCAGTGAGGTTTCGGCTGTCAGTGGAGAAAGTTGTGGACTTAGAATGCAAGGAAGGCAGGGAGGAAGGTGGTGTTACAGAAGACTTACTGCGGGTCGAGTTGCAAGTCGCTGGACAAAATCCCAAAGTCAAGTCACAAGTCGTTTATTAGGTGACCTAAGTCTGACTCAAGTCCAAGTCGCACGACTCAAGTTCCAACCTTTGCATCATGCCTGCTGTCTGTTGGGGTATCACAAGGTTCCGTTCTTGGACCCCTTCTTTTCTCCATTTACATTTATAATCTGAGATAACTCATATATACATTTCTTTTCCAATATCACTTCTTTGAAGACAACCCCCAAATCTACCTCTCATCTTCAGACCTTTCAATTTATTTCCAACATGGGCAAAAAATGGACAACTGTAACAATGTTCAGGCAACAGATGATCAACTTTACCAATATGCTGGCAAGAAATGGGCAATGGTGATATTAGGCAGGCAATAAGTTGGCTTTTGTGTTAGTTTGTTGCCTGCTCCTGACCTCTTAACTCCACGACTTCCCTACCTAGAATGTCTTTCTGACAATCATGTCTTTCTGATTTCCTAATTTCACTGAGAGGAAAATAAAACTTGTGATGTTTCCACCATCTCCTCCTGTTCGAATGCCCATATACTATATAGGTAGATATGATCCCAATAAGCTCAAACCAACGACCCAATGCCTGGGGGTAAAACTTGGCTCTTGACCCCAATAACTAGCACAAGACAATAACAAAATATTTGTACTCACCTTGGTAATATCCAAGACTTCCATCCATCTAGACTTCAGAAACATCCTTCTCCTTAATGGGTTATCAAATGGAAATTCTCCAGTCCCTACTGAAGTCTTCTGCTCTTCTCATTCACCTTTCCCCTTTCTCCTTTAATGCCTCTCTCTGCCATTCCCTCCATTGGTGGCAAATAACTGAGAAAATCTACTTTGAAATGCCAAATCTCACCTTCGAAGAAATGATCTGATCATGCTAACCATAATGAAAACTTTTCCAATGTCGCCCCTGATCTCCTTCTTACCCCATTTTGCCCAAGACTTCTCATGAGTTTTACCCCTCTTTTGGAACTCTTCTCTGCACCACATCCATCGTGTTCATAGGTCTAAAACTCATGTGTACACTTACTACACAACTCTTCAAATAAGAATAGAATTTGTCATATTCACTGTGCTGACATGGGTGTGAATCTGCTTTCCCTTTCACTAATTGTCAACAAACATGTAACATCCTCAGCTTTGTGAACTTACCAAGCTTTTCCTACCATATCTACTCTATAATGTAAGCTTACCAGGGTATGCCTTGCTTGTTTTATATTTACATTGTACAATATGTATGACGCTAAAAAAAATAATTGTGCGTCATAAAAAAAATATTATTCATAAACAATATCAGTCTGATTTATTAAAGCTCTTCAAGGCTGGAGTAGATTATCAAGGGAAACCAGGGTGGTCCAGCAAACTTAGAATGAGTTAACTGAAAATAATTTGCTATTGGTTTTCAATCAATGACCAGATGCATCTTTTCCGGACATCATGGCTGCCTTTGAAGAGTGGATGACAGCTGCCACTGTAGATGGCCTGTGTCGGAAGCCATTGGGGTACGAGGACCTTGGAGCCTATAGATGACACAGTAAGTGGGCTGATTATTAAACAGAAGCAGCTCAGACAGACTGTATGCATGTTCCCCCTGGACCACCTGGCATCTAAAGCTCGGCAAACTGATCAACTAAATAAATTCAAAGATCTGAGGAACTTTTGGAAGAAACCAGGAGACATGGGAGTTTTTTGAATGACAGCTCCAACTTAATATGGAGGATCTGGTAAGGGTTACATGTTTTGGTAATGTAGGAAATATCAAGTCTGGAGCCATTGGTCTAAGTTAGGGTGCCCATTCCAACCTTTGGTGGTATTTGTGTTGGTGCTGTTGGTGGTAGTATTATTGATGTTGGCATTGATGGTGGTGGTATTTGTGGTGGTGGTATTGCTGGTATTTCTGATGGTGGTGGTGGTATTGCTATTGGTGGTATTGTTGGTGGTGGTATTGGTGGTGGTGATGGTATTGCTGTTAGTGGTATTGATGGTGGTGGTTTGGTGGTGGTGGTGGTATTAGTGGTATTGGTGGTGGTGGTGGTATTGCTGTTGGTAGTATTGGTAGTGGCGGTATTGATAGTGTTGGTATTGGTGGTGGTATTGCTGTTGGTGGTTTTGGTGGTAGCATCGGTGGTGGTGGTATTGATAGTATTAGTATTGGTGGTAGTGGTATTGCTGTTAGTGGTATCAGTGGTGGTGGTATTGATGGTGGTGGTATTAATGGTGGTGGTGGTTTTGGTGGTGGTATTGATGGTGGTAGTTTTGGTGGTGGAATTGGTGCTGGTGGTATTGATGGCGGTGGTTTTGGTGGCGGTATTGGGGGTGTTGGTATTGGTGGTAGTGGTATTGCTGGTAATTGTATCGGTGGTGGTGGTATTGATGGTGGTGGTATTAATGGTGGTGGTTTTGGTGGTGAGAGTGTTAGGTTTGATACTGCAATCTCTCCAAAACATTGCATAAAAAAATAAAAACTTACCAATAGTAAGACCAGACGTGATACTTGGTCCACTTTGGCTTTTTTTTACTCAGAAATCACATCTAGGTTGAACGTCCATTTCATTTCATCAAAGGTATCAGGAGGACAAAGGAAACAATGTTACTTTACATCCTTCCTAAACTAAGCAATGCTCAGTTCCCTCCCTCATTGTAACACACATATCACTGCACTGATGTACGGATGCTAAACCTCAGGGGAACTTTGATGTGGTATTGGTGTGACCTTTACTGAAGAGTGAAATCTACAAGAAGGATAAATCTGCAGAACTGAGGTGAGCACAGAAAGATGCTAATAGCAATAAAAGAAAAGCAATTGTAACATATATCACAATGTAGGTGACCACAAGAACATTTCATGAAAATGATTTACTATGTAGTGCAATATTTGTAATTGTGTTCTAAGTGAACAATCAATCTGGAGACTAAAAGTTCTTCTACAATAAGATTTCTCACATTTTAATTTTTAATAACTATGGTGATAAGTTAAAAAATAAGTTTGGTGATATTTGTTTTTCACCATCTCAATGAAGATTTTATATCTTCCAGAGATGAATTCTAAGCTGATACAAACAATAAATGAATGCAGCTTATTACATTTTTAAAGAAGATAAAAAAACTTACCTTTACCTGTGAAAAGCCATTGATCCATGTGTAAACAGCGCCCAATGAATCCCACGCTGTCTTGGATTCACTCTTCTTTCGGAAACTGACCGCTCCGTCCATGTTTTTTCCCCTGGGTTATTCCCAATTTTGTCTCAATCTCCCAATGCACAGGAATAAGTGATGTGTCTTCACTCAAATATAACAAAAATGTGTGCCAGTCTCATTGTGCATGTGTGAGATGGAGAGCATGTCTGATGATGCATGCCCGATCTCAGGCATGCGCAGATGCAGCAGTCAGCAGCCTTGTGGGATATGTGAAATATGTATCCCAGGATTCTAAGGGTCTTTCCTTGTTGTTTTTACTGCCGCGGCAGTAAAGATGAAAGAGGACCAAACACAAGAATGTTCATAAAAGTAGGCTGTTTGTTAATAGGAGGAGAGAGCAAAGTAAGAGATAAGTCTGTTGCTTCCCTTTCAGGATGGAGACCCAGTTTAGCACTACTATAAGTTTGCATAGTAATAGCATAAGTACCCAAACTTCTAGATATAGGTTTACTACCTGAGATAGGAAAACAACGATAACAACCAATATTACAGAACACAGCCTTTCCCTCTGGTTTGTTATGCTAAAGGAGTCAAAAATCTGAAGGAATGGATAACCCAGCCCCCCACTATAAAAGAGTTGGATCATAACCACCATCAGATCTATTGATAAGAATCTTCTTAACAGAATACAGGAGGAAACTGATTTATTTAAACTTCAGATATGGAGGGTGTGGGGTTCTGTTTGCTGTGTGTGTGGTGGCGTTATCATGAGAAGATCAATAGAGCTCTCTAAAGTTTTGTACACAGACCAGATAATGTCACCTCCCTGAATGATCGTAAACATCTTGAAAATGCAAAAATCTGTAATGTGTATCCATTGGATCCAAGGTAATGGACAACCCATGTCATTTCCTACAGATGAGGACTCAGCAGGGTGTCTTCCTCTTCTTCTCTCCCTTTTCTACTTCATGGAACTGTGTGTACAGTGCTCGTTCTTGTGTTGCCGGAACGATCACAAAAGATTGAAGTTATATAAATTTGATATGTATTCATAGCTTAGGGCAGAATAAGGGGGGTGCAAAGTGTGCGGCTGTACAAAGGGCAGCCAATGGGGGGGCTCAAAGTGTGCGGCTACACAAGAGGCACACCTAGGGAGGGAAACTGTGCCACTGCACAGGGAGAGACATAGGGAGGTGCAAAGTATGCCAATGCACAAGGGCCCCAGCCCTTCTCAGCCAACATGAGTCAATAAAGCTGCGTACACACTGCCAATTTTTGTCATTGGAAAGGATCTTTCACGATCCTTTCCAACGACAAGGGAGTGCACGATGCATGAACGGTGCTGTACATACAGCACCTTTCATGCTCTATGGAGAGGGGAGGGGGAGAGCGACGGAGCGGCACCCTGCTGCACGCTCTCCCCTTCCCTTTCATTACGATCGGCTGTCGTCCATCGTCCGTGGATCCGGCAGGTCGGTCGTCCGGACGATGGACGACACCGACTGTACACACGGCAGATTTTCGCCCGATAATTGGCCGATGCCGATTATCGGGCGATAAAAATCTGACGTGTGTACGTAGCTTTACAAGTCAGTTCAGATAAGAGGGGCTCCAAGTAAGTTCTGCACAGGGGCCCATTGTTGGCTATGTCTGCCACTTTCCTAAGACTCTCAGAAAAAAGGTTTGAGGATTCAGCAGTTTCCAGGTAATCTGCAACTGGCATATATTTCAAATATTTGCAAATTTGTCCAGGACCAGCCAGCTCAGAAAATACAGTCTAAAACTTTACCATTTATTCATAAAAGATGTCTCCAAGATTATTACAATTTCATTCTACAATTGGCTTGCCTCTTCAATCAGCAGAATGCAATAATTAAACTTGTGTGCTGCTCATAAGAGTTAGTCTAGAGTTTTCTACTGGACACAGACCATGTCAAAGCCTTCTATTATTATTATTATTATTATTATTATTATTATTATTAATAAAGAACAATGTGCTCTGAACTGATGAATCAAAGGTGGATTTTGGCTACAATAACCGCAGATAAGTTTGGCACAAACCAAGGAAAGCATTTTCGTAGAGTCTCATACCAACTGTGAAGCATGGTTGTGGTTTGACTTTGCTTCTTAATTGACCTAATTTTATATTTTATGTAGTTGATAAGAATGTGAGGACATCTCTCACTTCCCTCCTTTAAAACTTGAAATGTTAATACTTTATTTAATTAATTTTTTGTAATATACTATTCTGCTTTTTATTTTGGGTATCCAGCTGTTACTGCATACAAAATCTATAGATGACGGCTGAGAAATTGTGAATACATTTCTGATTTGTTTCCAAGCCATTTATGCTAAGTAAATTAGTAAGAAGTTCTGTTAAAGGTGACGTGTTATACATGGTGTAATAAAAGTTGTTGAGGTTGATATGTAGCAACCAAAACTCTCCATATCACTAAATTGCAGAAGGAACATGTTTTGTAATAGCTGTAATCATTCAATCATTTACTGTAAAAATGTGGACACTTTTATTAATCAATCTCCATTCTATGTAAATGTCCTTCTTAGAAAGATGCATTTCTTTGAGTGTTGCGTGCTTCTCTCATTCTGACTGCAGATGTATGGCTTGTTTACAGTGATGCATTGCAATATTGCATGTTTCTGTGTGTAAATGTAAATGCATGCATTAATTCAACACATAAACGTTGGTGTGCTTGGTGGCCCAACAAATACACCTTACCATGGCATTGCAAGGCATCACAAGGCATGGGACTAGCTTGCATTTCTGTACTCTTGGCCAATTTCTGACTTGTCTGACTTGGTCTGCTGCAAGCTCAACCACTCTGCCAACTGCTCCGTTTTAACTAAATAGAAGAAGTTGGCAACCACTTAGCCACCCTGTATCTTCAGCCTGATCCCCTAGATTCCCTAGAAAACCCATCAAGAAGAAACCAGTTTGTGCAGACAATCGCAGGGGGTTATAGTGCAGCCGAGGTTTCTGAATGAATCATGTTGCTTGTGGTCACTCTTGAGCGACCAGCCATGTCTATTGACTTGAATGCAACTACCTTCACTTGACAGCTGTTGGAAAGAAGTCAAAGTGGTTATAGTTAGTTTCTGTTGGTGGAATCCAACAATGTCCAAATGTAACCTCAACCAAGTGGCACAAACGTTGAGTGCAGTTCTGGTTGAATTGCAGCTAATACAACAACCTAAAAATGTCCTCATCTTATTTTTTGTCAAATTAGACAAGTAGAATATATTGCCCTTTATAAGAACTAACCAAGCATTTCCCAACCAGGGTTCCTGCAGAGGTTGCTGGGGGTTCCTTGATCAATGGGCCGGTTGTGACTCTCAGGTCAGTTTAAGTGACACCAATGATCTTTTTGGCTATCTGTAAGGGTGACATTCTTCCCAATGGCCATCGATGTACGAGGAATTCTTCCCACTGACCACCATGCTAATGTACTGTGATCTGTGGATATAGTAATTATAGAAGGGCTGTGCAAAGGTTCCCCCATGTTCAAAAGTTCTCTAACCGGACAGTGTTAGTATGGGGATAACATAAGTATCTCACTCATCAATCTGCATTTACTGTAAATAACTGTGCAGGATTTATCTTTTCCATCATAGAACGTACACAAGATACAAGGTATGAACCACATGGAAGTGCTGAAAACGTCGTATCTGCTGTGTCTGATCACTGTGTGGTTTTCTTTTGAAATACTGTGTAAGGCTTCGCTGGCTATTCCAGGTATGTAGGCATATGATGAAGGGTTGTTATATCTTAAATGAGACTCAGAATAGTAATATATAAAATATGGCCAGAAGACTGGCTGGGTTGGGTTTTGAGGGTTTTGTCCTACAGATCTTCACCTCACCCTTACCTTGCCATTAACGATAAGTATCCCTGTATAGATAAAGCTCTATTTAACCCTAACCCCACATGGAACCCAAATACTAAACCTCCCCATTGGCTGTCCTCATAGCCCTTAAACAAATCCCCACTGTAACCCTATCAGCCCCGTTTCCTAATACTCTAACACAAACTGTTCATATAACCTAATATTACCCTTTCTGGTCACCCCAACAATATACTGTATATGTATTGACACTTACCCCCCTCCCATCCTTTCCTGACCCCTCATGTAGCACTAACCCACCATATACCCATAGGGCTAACCCTCACTGTACCCAAGAAGTAACCCTTAAATCTAACACTAACCATTCCCAAAACCCTCATGCCAACTCCTCCTGTAACTCTATTAACCTGTAACCCCATAACTATTCATTCTTATAGATCCTAAAACAAACCCTCCCTTAAAATAACTTTCACTGTAACCCTCACACTAACCATTCCACACTAACTAGCACCCCAACAATAACCTTCCTTGGGACTGCATTTCTCACTCACGCCACCTCCTTCTTTGTTCCTGCATACTTCCATTGACTCCCATTCCGTTATCAAGTGAGCATGGGCACTAAGGATTTGGACTCTTTCCAGGACTGGATAGACAAACTGGACTTTAGGCAAATATCAATGAAAGCCCAAATACACAGCATCCCCTTGAAAATTGGGACAGTGGAGAAGGTGGGAGTCCTGAGCCATTGCACAGTCTGTC
>NC_092858.1:171748525-171768304 GCF_032062135.1 Pyxicephalus adspersus
AAAATAATACAATAATAAAATAATCAAAAAAAAAGTATAATAATATATTTATAATGAAATATAAATAATTCTAAATATTGTACATGTATGTAAGGAATGTATCCGACTGAGGGGAGTTTTGAGGTCAACAGATTGATGTTAAATTGTCATCTTAAGCTATGGACTATTGTCTAGGGGCAGTATTGTGGGTGGGGGTAAAGGGGGCAGCACCAAGCCCCAACATTTACAAAATACAAAAGTGTTCCCTTTTCTGGTCATCTCATGTCTGGCAAACATTAAGCAGGGTGTGCTGTGTACGGGATATTAAAGGAAGGCAGAAGATTATTTAAAGCTTAACTCTTGGCATGATATCCAATAATAGCCCCGGTCGGTCTACTAAATTTCCATCAGCTTGATTTTGAGTTCCTTCTTCAGGAAATGTTTTTGGTTTTACAGATTTCCAAATGCTACTATGAATATTATGTACCCAGACACATGGAATTTACAATTCACAAAGGATTGAAGTTACGCATTTTATCATATAAAGTATCTCAGATCAGAGAGATTTGGTATATGGAAAGTTTTATAGTAACACCTGAAGGTAAGTTGTGTTGAGATAAAGTCCCCTACCCTGTGTCTATGTAATAGTTTACTTTCAGACAGGTTGTTCCTCAGTGAAACTCTAGATGGAGCTGTCTGATGAGGGTTGAGTTTACTGCTCTGATTTACTTGTTTGTGTTATCTTTGTTTGAGCTATTGATCCTGTAAACAACATAATTTATATGACAGGTGGTAGGGATAGCCAGGATCAGAGTGGGGACTTAGGGCCCATAACACCTAGATTTCTTGGCACAGTGGCAGTAGTAGCCAGGGGCCCACCAGAGTAGAGCTAAATTACTGAACTTGAATATAAACTGATATGAATGTAAAGTGGTCTACATACTTTTACCTGAAAATACAGGAAAATTGCATTGACTCGAATATAAACCTAAGACACAAAATAAGGCTCCTTACTGCAAACATTCAAACCAGTATAAAATAATGTGAATAAATACATCTATGGTGTATTTTTAAAAACTTTTATTTAAAAGAGGAAAAATTTAAATCACATGGGCTCAGTCTGTTTACCCGACCCCCCTCCCCTTCTTTTGTACAGGTTACAAGTATTTTGTACTTTTGAGTTGGTAATGACAGGTCACTTTCTCAAATTATCTTTTGTGCATTATTGTTGGTAACCAGTAGATGGAGCTATGTCTTCATGTAAAGGTGTAACAAACTCTATTGTTTCTCAACCAGGCTTTCTCCAGAGGTTGCTAAGAGTTCCTTGAACAATGGGCAATTTGTGAGCTTTGTTTAACTGACACCACCGATCTTTTTGGCTATCTGTAAGGGTGACATTGTTCCCAATGGTCGGCAAAATTAGAGGAATTCTTCCCACTGAACACCACACATGTACTGTTCATTGTGAATAAAGTAAGTAGAAGGGGTCCCCTAAAGACCTGAATGCTATTTCAAGGCGTTCCCCCATGATAAAATCGTTGAGAAACACTGCTCCAATGAAAGACAGCAGGAGTTTGTTATGCACTTTAGATGAGGACACGGCACCATCTGCTGGTGATACTCAAGTATAAACCAAAATCTGTTTTCAAACAGCATTTTCAGGTAAAACAAAATTGGTTTTTACTCGAGTATACAGTAATTTTGGGAGAATATTACTGGTACTCAACAGAGATTTTTTTTCTGCTTCTCCTGTGGGCCAGGGTAAATTCAGGCCCATATCTGTACAGGTATAGGAGCATATACTTTTAATGTTAAGCTATATTTTGTAGGGAAACCGGATACAGCCGCTGAGCACTTTTCCTGTGAAATTTTTCTTGTTTCCTATGTGGATTGTTCATGGATGGCCGGCAGAGAAGCCCCAGAAGATACTCAATACCAATTAGTTCTTAGGTAAAACCATCTTATACAAAGCATACATGTGATATCTTTCTGTAAAACAAAACAATCTAATGAGGCATTGCTGGCCTTGGTGTAGCTGCTGACCCACTGAATAAATTGGCTTCTGATTTGGGCATTTTCTTTCTTTCTGCAGGCAGTTCTCTGTGGATGTACCATGTCAGGACTACAGGACAGATTCTTTTGGAAGACAAGTTGGATGTCATTTAAAATCACCGAACATTGATTTTAACACAACTGTCTATGCGCTGGTGGTGGGATGGAGTAATGAGACCTCAGTGCAGTTCCTAGATGCCCTTTTCATACTAAATGATTATGGTAACTTATTTTTTATATATTTATATATAGAATATCTCAAAGTTAGATAGTAGGAAAGTATTTGTATTATCTACTGTATTGCATGAAGCCAAATTCTATTCATTTTACTTGCTTTAAATTTTGTTCATTGATTTTGGCAAGCTGGCTGCAGAGTGGGATATCTTAAGAGCTAAAACACAATGGGCTCTATCTATAAATGATTCCCTTGTCAATTCGCTCTAGATTCATTCGTAATTTTCATTTAGTATCTCCCCTCCTATTGTGTGTTACTTCCTCCACCTCCTAGGTTGTAAACTCCTCCTGTCTTCCTGTCTGTATCTGTCCGTCATTTGCAACCCCTATTTAATGTACAGCACTGCTTAATATGCTGACACTATATAAATCCTGTTTATTTTTATTATTGTTAATAAAAATAATAATAATAACAATTTACACAGCTATCATTTCCTATTGTTATAGCTGTGCACTTTTGAGATTGGCCACTAGGTGGCATAATGAATCATTGGTTTTTTATAGGAACTGAAATGAGAGGTGCAGAGAGATTCAACCATATGTCAGTACATTTCAGACACATTCACAGGGGAATAATTTATACATACAGCCTGATAGTTTGTTTTTATTTTTTTTAAGACCAGACCAGGCATTGAAATAAAAGAAATACTCTTCTTTTTTGATTGATCAGACAGAACTGAAAGTACTTAGGTGCTCTTTTAAGAATATTCACAGTCCTGTGTATAGGACAAAGAAATATGAAGGCTCCACTTCGTCTGAAAGTGCAAATCAATCAAATCAAATCATTGAATCAATCAAATCATGGCAATCTTTATATCATTGGAAAATGTATAGAAGGTCCAAGTTTGTTATCTGCCCTGATGAAGGAGATATAAATTCCTGAAATGCGTCGGCTCTCCTGAAAAATTACTAATAATCCAAGTGTATAAAGATATGGTATAGTATAGTATATATAGTACATTCCCTTGAATCAGGTACTGCACATACTAATGCGGAAGGGTGCTCATGTTCCTTTTATTTTAGCTCAGAGCAAACTTTTTTTAACAGAACTAAATGATGGAAGCAAACAAAAAAAAAAATGTATGTAGATAACATAAACAAAACCACACACAAAAATATAAAACAGCTAAAAATCGGGGCAACAATATTAAACACCAGCTGTGTTCTACAACAAATGCAGAAAATGAATCCAAAGGATTAGTAATAAATTAATTTATTTATTATTTTACTTTGATTTATTTATTTATTTATTTATTTTACTTTAATTTTTTTATTGTTTTTTTATGTATTTATTATTTTGCATTTATTTATATATATTTTATTTATTGAGTGTATTTATTTGTTTATATTTTTTTTTATTTATTTATGTATTTATTATTTTTTAATGTATTTATTTTTTATTTAAATTATTTATTATTTTACTTTAATTAAATTTTTATTTTATTTATTTGTTGTATTTTAATTTTATTTTATTTGAGATCTGGGTCTACATAATCAATATATACAAAGGAACAAGTAAGAAAAATAATAAAAAAATACATTTTTAATTGACCCAACCAAAAGAATAAAAAATGAATAAGAATAAAGCCAATCTCAAGATGTGAGGGATATTTATTAAAATCTGAAAGAGACTTTCTGAGCAGCGGACAGAAGAGAAACAAATAATAAATCTCCTTTATGAGAACAAAGCACTTAAAACCCGACAACATTCTAACCCTTCTCCAATCTTTATAAAAACATCAAAACATTTTCGCCTTCAGTTTGGATTTAATGCTGCTGTTACTTTTCATAGATTTCTTTTTCAGCGAAGGAAAGATTTGCAATCACCGTTCTAAATCTTTACAGTCATATCTTTTTGTTTACTCCTTCCAAAAGATATTGGGCTGGAGAGGCTACTTCAAGAAAGCTTTTACGAATAAGGAAGATAAATTTTGGATGGTTATAAAACAACTTTCAAAGTCTACCACTGAAGTTTTATGTTCATCTGAATTCAAGCTCACAGCTCGTGTAAAGCTTTGGTTTAGGATTAAGGAGTCAAGAGTTTTTTTAATTCTCAGAACAATATATAAGGCATAATACGTGACAAAACACAAACACGATGATGGTAGTTTTATGGAATTATTTATTTACCTGTCTTGAGAGAAGCTCTGAATATAAGTGAGGGAATGCAAAACGTGGAGATGTTACGGGTGGCGTCCCCTGGCAGGTAAGCCGGGAATCTAAGCCGGAATGATGGGCCGGTGACCCTAGGGGCCACCAGACTACTGTACTGCAAGGAGGTCACCCCAGGCTCTACCCACCAGGGATCAGATGGCTTCAGAGTAAGAATGGCTATCAAGCAGGAACACAGAGAGCCAAGGAGAGATTGTTAACCAAGTTAGGGCGGATAGCAGACAAGGCAAGGTCAGAGCCAGAACAACAAAATGGAGAACAAACTGGCAAAGTGGCAGAAAATACACAGAAGATGCAGCAACCTAAGCATGGAAGTGGGGAGGTAAAAAAGGCCTGGCAACCAACGGCAGGATGGGATTGAACTCCGGAAACAATCCCCTCATTGTCTGCAGCACATTCCCCAGAATCCCATCCAGCTGTGCACAACCTCAGGGGATGCCCAGGACGGTGGAAACTTCACAGCTAAAGGGATGCAAGGGATGCTCAAGGTTTCTGAACAGACGATCTGTGGGTGGAGTGATAACAGGAGAAAACATGTGAATGAGAAGTGTGTGCTGAATATATAGGTATATAGGTAAAGCAGTAGGTGTAGATACAATAGGAAGAAGATTGGTTCTGTAGATATAAGTGTGGTGTTACCATGCCTGGTGTAAAGGCCAGGAATGTACTGAGGGAAGGGTCATGGATGGAAGAGAACAAGACAAAGGACAGAAGGCATGGTCAACTCATGTCCTTATTTTAATATTGGAAATACTTTTGTTGACACATAAGGACCATCAGTGGGTCGCCCTCAAGGTTGGATGTAAATCTAAGACCTTTTATGATGGCCAAGAAGAGTGACCCAGATGGTAAGTAATGAAAAGAAAAAAAGTCCTTCCTTCAGAGTTTTCCAAGTTGCCCAGAACACAGACCTTGGTTGGTTTCTAGAGTTGTCATTCTTCCATATTTCGCTGCTCATTGCGTTTACATTCGTCCATCGGGGGGAATAGCTGTTGACTTTGGAAGATGATAATTGCATATTGGTATTGATGCTGTTTAACTTGCTTAAAGTGGAGCTATGTACTATATGTATCCCAGGAGGCTGTTGGTTTCCCATTCAGTCTTGCTGTGGGCTGCTCCTTCTGTGCATGCCTGATCCGGGAAAGTACGTCGCCCAGTCTTGTGCCTGCGTAATGCTAAAATTGGTTTATGCAAGAAGAAGAACCTGGAAGAACACAAAGAAGATGTTGGTACCGCGCTGTCCTGTCCTCCTTCTTCAGGACAGAGGGTGCCCCCATCTTCTTCTGGGTTCTTCTTCCTACATCACCCAATCTCGCACTGCACAAGCGTGAGATCTGCTGACGTACTTTCCTTCATCAAGAATGCACAGAAGGAGCAGCACACAGCAAGACTGAATGGGAAACCTTGGGATAAGTACATCACAAATCCAAGGAGGCTGACGGTTTCCCATTTAGTCTTTACTGCTATAGATCTGAAGATGGAAAGTGGAGAGTTTACCCCTTCAAATTAAAAAAAAAGTATTTATAACATAAAATATCAAAAAGGTTATCCACCACTGTAATATATAGAATGTGTCACATGTAATGTATAGAATGTGGTATTAGGTCCACTTTAATATCTGTATAAATGGATAAGAAGTAGGCATAAACCTAAAGATGCAAATTATGAAAGTACCATTAGGTTGACATGGTTTGGGAAAGTAAAGAATATGTAACAAAAAATAAATGAATGTGAGCAAATAAATAAATCTGTTTCCTATTTTTTGTATTGCTGCACTGTTTCTGGATTGATGAGTAAAATCTTTCTGTTTCCAGAAATTTTAGAGCCCCCAAGAAACATAGATCTGAATTACAGTTCAACAGACCTTGAAATCACCTGGGAGAAGCCAAAAACACACGACAGATCAGGCACACATTGCTTCATATACAGTATCAATATCAATGGGGTAATATTTATTTTTTTACTTATTTTAAGTTAACAGAATAATTTCTTGAAAAACACTGATGGTTTCATCGTGGGCGTCTTTCTAAACTTAACCACTAGGTGGTGATGTGTCCAGTCCAATCCAATCAGACACAGCACCGCCCAGTGGATGGACTGAGAATGACATCTCCTAATAAACCAAAGTATCCAAATATTTTCCAATGTCCATATGATAATTTTTAAGTACATTTATTTATTTCAAGTTAACTTTTAAATATTATGGCCCATTTTTTTTTGCATAGAATAAAAAATAGTAAGTTTTAGGGATGGATAAAACGCCAGGCTTTGTCCCTGTTGGTGATTTTTCCCTTTAGAAGTAGCACTGGTGGAGAATCTCTCCAGGGAAGACATCGTTAAGACATGTTTTAATATTAACAGGAAAAGTTGACAATATTTTATTTCCTGCTGTATCTTCCTGCCCTAGTCCTGGTACCACTGGGACAGGAAATCTGTAAAAGAGCTTCCATAATGATTTCCTTTTGACAAAATGAAGTCTGTACATAAAAAATGTGGCCATGCTTTATACTGAGCTCATTCTATTTCAGAACATTACAGGTGGAATAAAAGGAAACTCTTACAGGACAAACAAATTGCCTCTAAATGAGAATGTCAATGTATCCATGAGGGCAAAATGGGACCTGAGCAATGGCTGCTCAAAAAACAGAAAGTGGAGTCGGTGGAGTGAACCACATATTTTTGGCAAGTAATACCAATGGATTTGTTTTATAAATGCTCTCAAAGACTGGAGAAGATAGACTATCATGGGATAACCTGGGTGATCCAACAAACCTGGATAAATCAGGTCCAGTGAGTATGACAACACTGAAGGAAGCCTATACTGGAAGCATACAGAGGTGCCCATTGCACCTAATTTCAAATACTACTTGTCTGATCTGAATGCTATTCAGAGGCTTAATTAGGCCACTAATTAGACCAATATGCAGATCAGGACTTTAATGGCTGCAGGTCCATGACTCAGGAATGAGTAGATCCAAAGAAAGTCAAGCAATAAGCCCATGTACATAGAGCTCACCAGTATCTTTTAGAACAAATGTCCCCTAAAGTCCATGTCTATTGTATTTTTTTGTAATGTCAACCAGTTGGTTTGAGTTAGCTAAAAGTTGACCACACTAGAGAAAAGCAAACATTTAAAACTTCTCAAAAGTATAAAATTTGGAATTTCCCAATGGGAATTGTATACAGAACAGCCAATGATGCAAAATTGTGTGAGACAGTGAGTGAGGCTCCCATAGGGTCAAACCCACCTACTTCAAAAAAGGAGAATAACATGGTTGTACCTGGTGGACAAGCTAAGGGTGCTGAGCCAACAGCAAAGATAAATAATGCAAAAACCGCTTTCTTCCAAAATGATGTGGGGAATGGGACATGCCAGACACTAGAATTTGGATTTGGCACAGAAAATCCCAACTGATGACATTTGGCCAGAATTATGATTTTGCAGATTTCGGGAGTCAGCTGTAGATCATATCAGTTATGCAGGGAGTGCTGAATAATTGCCTGATTCCCAGTATTGTTAAGGCATCCAATATACATGAAAATACTTTACTAAGGATAATAATATAACAATATAATAACCCCAGTGCTCTGCTCCTGTGTATGGAAAGCCTTGATCAGGGATGATCATGGTTTTGGACAAGAAAGTGGAGATAGAGATTGAAATGGAGATTGAAAATGCACAGAATTCCAGCTCTCACCATCCCCTGCCATTGGGTCTTTTTATTAAAGCGGAGAGAGCATACATTTTCATCAGTGAATCTGGGTGATCCAGCAACCCTGGAATGGATTTCTTAAAAGTTATTTGCTAGCAAATTTGTTAGCAAATATTTTGAATCCTGTATCAGATCCATTCCAGGTTTGCTGGATGACCCAGCTTTACTGATGAAAGTGTATCATCCTATTACTAAATCAGATCCATTGTGTCATTTGGGACACTAGAAAAAATGAGGACCATGAACAATTTCCCAGATTTTACACCCTAAAACCAACCCTACCCTTGATGATTGGTCAATGAAGCGTCTACCTTTACCCAGGGGGAACTGAATGTGTCAATGACAGCTGGGATTGAAAGTCACCAGCCATGCAAAGAGTTAACTGATCGCTTTAAGAAGACGACAGTGGAAGTTGATAGTGGAAATCATGCTGAAAATGTAATTACACATTTTGCAGATAGGAATTAATTAATGCATTATGGAAATAAAAAAGGAATTACTTCCCTATGTAAAGTTGCACATTACTTAAAAAAAACAATATGGAAAGTTTTGGGGCTGGGCAGGGCTGGATGGGGCGGGGTCAGTCTTGACTTTTTATGAAATGTCAAAGTTTGCATGCACAATATTTCAACTGCTTTTAATTCTGGATATATTCATCCTTTTACTTTATCACATGATATAAAAAAACTAAATTATAGGCTCAACTACTTTGTTCCTGTTTTGTTATTTCTTAAAATTCCTTTTCTGCAAAGAAAGGATTTTGGCACAGGTTCAGGAAAACACAAAATTGATGATAATAAGAAGAATGTTTTTTTTTTTTTTTTTTTGCTGCAGAATACTTCTCCTGTGTGATTTATGACATCTCCAGTATGAAATTTTCATGGAACTTCGGCACAGAAGTCCCAGGAGATACCCGGTTCTCCTTGATTCTCAGGTAAAATCATTGCTCGCAATTATTCATGCAGTAAGCTTCTTTTTATGCTGCCATTCCAGTAAGAACTTTTTTGGGGTATTTTCACAGGAGAGATTTTTCTTAATTTATTGTCCAAACAAGGGGGTAAATATTCCCAGAAGGTGCACAAATGACAAATCAAAACACTCAAGGCATTCTTCCCCAGCTGTCCAAAATGTAAAAAAGAAAAAAGATTATAGGAGAGAAATAGCAGAACAAAAATCTGTACTCCAGCCCTATCTTTGGATTCATGCCCTCCATTGTGGCAATTTTTTGATTCAGAATAGGGTGGTATAAAGTCACTAAATTCACTCTCCATGATTTACTAATAGTCTGTGAGAGTTTACAGACCTGTAACCTGGACAGTTATGAAAACCTAAATCTCTTGTAACATCATGATCCTTCCTCCTTTTCCTGGGGGTTGGTAGTCCTTTAAAGTTTGGTAGTACTGTGAAGCCTTTCATAGGCCTATCATAGGCGTGCCAATGATAGGCAGAGGTGTGCCCATAACCGGCAAGGGTGTGCCCATGACAAATTTGACTTAGTGAATGCTGCTGGGTTTCATTCAGCTCTAAAGACTGGCTGTAAGGCCTTGGGTCAGATGCCAATGCTTAACCAGATGTGATTCCCCAAGCACTGCTCTCTTCACCAGTATCCAAGCCCCCACTCAGAGGTTATTTGTGCCATCCCAGTACTTGGTTGTCCCAGGACATGGATATGCAAGGAATCGCCTCTGGAGTACAGGAATGGCAAATGACTAGTATGCCCACTTGGCAGGCAGGTCCACAGTATTAGCAAAGGTGGCATGAGTCCAATTCATAAGGTGTCAGCAGTTCTGAAAACAGAGCCAGGATTTTACAACGACTAGCCAGGCGAGGTATCCGAAGGGTCAAGAACTCTGTAGATCAGAACACAAGCAGAAGTTGGTCATGGTGGCAAAGAGGCAGAAGGCCAAACATAGCAAGGTTCAGTAACAGGTATCTAAGAGCAATGCCCCCCCTAGCAGGTCAGAAACTGACCATTATCAAGGGCAATGAGCCTCTGGTCTGAGCTGGAATAAATACTGGGAAGTGATTGACAGGAAGGGTGGGGGTTGTAAGGTGCAGCAACAGTCAGAAATGCACAGATCTCCTTCAATGTTGTGCGCCCCACTGGGACCAACAGGTGACATATTGCCGAAAGAAACTATAGAAGCAACACACTCTGCAGCGGGAGGCTCTAGAAGGCAGAGTGACTTTTGTATGTCGTCGTGTGTCACCATGAGATTGAACAGAGGGGCAAATATTGACACTGGCGACATCTGCTGGTAGAGGAAAAAAATAGGGTAGGGAGTGTCAGTGCAAAATTAAGGTAAGCAATGAACATAAGCTTTGTTTTTTTCTCCTACAGAACGTTGAGCTGGTAGAAAGAAGATTGGTGTCTTTCTGTGGAAGAAATAAATTATTGTAGGGAGCATTGAGAAAATAAAATAGCATTTGTATCTTATCTTTAACTTTTTGATTTAGGAAGATGAAGAGTAAAAGCTATGAATCTTCATAAATATATATTTAACAGTTGTGTTTTATTTTGCCATCAGTAAGAAGAAAATGAAAATAACATGCCAAGACTATCAGACGGATTATTTAGGGAGACAGGTTGGATGCATTCTAAGATCTCCAAACGTTAGTTTTGAAAGAACGGTTTGTGTGGATTTGGTGGGACATAATAATAAAACATTAGTTCGATCTATAAGGGGCTGCTTTAAACCCAATGATCTCGGTAAGTTTACTAATAGAATTGTTCACATTATGTATAATTTAGAGGTGATAAATAGGAACTAGTGATCGGTGAATCTGCCTTAAGAAGTCTGAGGTTGTATCTTGTAAAATTTGGTAAAATTTGCTAATTTAGTATGGGGTATATTTGTTTTTCATAAGGCCAACATTGAAAATGTATAGAAAATTTGTGAGCAGACAAATTTTCTATACATTTTCATTTTTCAATAAAATATATTTGTCTATTATCTTCTTTTACACAATGCTAAGCATGCACAGGGGATTTCTCGACTATTCCATTAGAGCTAATATGAAGCCTACAAATGATCTACAAAATAATAAACATGTATGAGTGCAATCGTAGATTTTGGAATTTTTGGAGGGGAGCACCAATAGATAATGATGCACAACAATGGGTCTTGGGGTACCAGCATCTTTTGGAGCTTAGATTTAGAATATACAATTTGTTGTGAAGATTAGAAATAAAATGGCCTTTCCACAAGAAAAAATCCCAATCAACAATTTTTTGGTTGCATTTGGGACAGTTGCGTCAATATATATCAGGTCCATGCATTCAGAAGAAAATAATGGTACTGTATGAATGTTCTAAGCATCGTTTTAAATTGGGTCTTTTTCTATGTTTTGTTGATGGTGCATCTACAAAGTCAAAGGCAAAGTTGGCACTGTAATATTTTAGTTGCAAAACCACGACTAAAGTTGGAATGTTTTTTTAATTTTGTATCATTGAAACCAGCTCTATTATTGCATTGGAAGGATGAGTTTGTGGGTCAATGAATCAATGGATACCAATACTAGGGCTCTGGTGTTTCTCAAAAATGTTTTGTATGCTATATGCCAGTGTTTCTCAACCAGGGATCCTCTAGAGGTGGCTGGGAGTTCCTTGAGAAATTAGCAAATTGCACCTCTCAGGTTCCCTACACTGACCCCAATTTTTGGCTATCTGTAATGGTGACATTCTTCCCAATGGCCAACATTGTAAGAGGAATTCTTCCCACTAATCACCACACTAATATACTGTGAGCTGTAAATATAGTAATCAGAGGTGGGGTTCCCTGAAAGGTTTTTCAAGGGTTCCTTTGTGTTGCTGCGATGTGTGTTGTGGGTGGGTTGGGTTGTCTACAATGACATTATTCAAATTTCTAGTTTGATTAACTTAAATACATAAAATATGTAAATCCTGTGAGAATCGTGTGTACCAATAGAGCCCTTTGTGTTTCCAGTGATTTTAGATCCTCCAAGGATACATGTGAGTTATAACTCAACTGACCTTGAAATGACTTGGGAGACACCAAAAACACACAGCAATGTCAGCGAGCATTGCTTTATATACGGCATTAATATAAATGAGGTAATGTTATCTATTTTTATGGTTTTAATTACTATTGGGGGTATGTATCGGACCAGTCTGCCAACTGAACCGTACATGCAGGACATTTCTAGGTGAGCCATTTAGGGTCCACCTAGTGATGGGGTGCCAATTCAGTCCCCATACCCCCTCCAGATGGTCCCTGTGTAACCCAAAGCTATCTGCTCCCCCCAAATGTAGATTGGTGCATGGAAGTGTGGTATAGTGACCATGATGAAGCTGCCAATTGCCTCTGCCCATTGAGGGAGGAAGGGGAGCAGCACCTTTCTTCCTCTGGATCAACTATGTCCATAGGGTTTTTATCAGGGACGTTTATTTCCTGGTGGTTGAACTTGATGGACTTACCGTATGTCCTTTTACAACATAAATACTTGTGTAGCTACGTAACCTTTGGGGATGGGTGGCTAGGGTGCCAAACCACCCAGAAATGGACCAACTTGTCCGTCTAAAAAGAATGAGCGCAATGCTCTTGGTAAATTGCATGTATTGTAAAATAAAAAAATCCCAATAGATAAAACTGACCTCACAGCCCACTATGATATAAATGTAACTCATTTTACGAATTTTAGATTTAGCAATAATTTGTTACTTACAGAATTGTTAATTGGCTCCATTTGACATAACAAATCATTATTTAATATCATTCTCACCCAAAATTCATACAACTTTCACCTTAAAGTTCAATTGGCAATAACAGTTACCTTTATATTCTTTTTTTTAAATTGAATTTTTTCACATTTTTTCATGCTAGTAGAAAAGTATAAAGCCTTTGCACCATATATATATATATATATATATATATATATATATGATTATTTGTATTTTGTTTTCAGGCAATTATAGAGAATATAAAGGGGAAATCCTACATAACAAGTAGATTGCATTTGAATGAGAAACTTCAGATATCCATGAGGGCAAAATGGGATGAACGCTGCTCGAGTAATAACAAGTGGAGTGGATGGAGCGATCGGCTCAGAATCGGTAGGAAATAATTGTGAGAACATTAATGTCCTATCCGGTGTAATAAAAATAATCTGCATGATAGTCTATGTTTGTATGATAATCATACAGACCCGGCAGGACCCCAGTCTCCAGCAAATCCTTGTCAATTTTTTTTGGAAAAAATCTAAATAATGAGACTTATAAAGGCCATTTGGTGCAAGAACAGGTCCAGGATAAGTGAAATAAGTTTTTAAAACCCTCAGGAGCCTTTCAAAGGCAGTTAAATCCGTGTACCACCACCAAACCATATTATTTGATCGATTGATTACAATTGGTTTCCAAAATCCAAATTATGGTGGCTTTACAGCACCCCTGGCAAAATTATACATTTTTTCTTTGGTTCACTGTTTTCTATCTTCTTCATATTTTCTTCTCCCCAGGGCCCAACTCCACACATTTTGCACAAAATATCTTCCTGATTGTCCTGGGAATAGTTGCAGCTGCTCTTCTGTTCTTCCTCAGATTCTTATGTTACAGGTGAATCCCAAACTCTGCCTTATTCACTGATAATATTCATATATATATTAATATTCACTGATAGAGAAATATGCGGCATGTGCTTTTTCTTGCAGCCCTCTTGGTATTTTTGCCTAATGGGTTATATATTTGTGCCAATGCTTTGTGTAGGATGGCAATTGTTCTTGTTTGAGAAGTGTTGGTGGTCCCCATAGCTGGGACAAGGCTCTCCTAAGGAGATAACAGCTCAGCCCTGCATAGTGCAGGAGGCAGCCAGGGGAATGCTCTTGCCTTAATTGCACTCCCTACACCAGTATAGTCGCCAACGAAGGTGCTTCTTCTGCTCTATACCTGGTGAATGCCATATTGCTGTATTAATCCATTTCTTCTGCCTCTTGAGCTCTGTACAATCCATTGCCACAGGTAGAAATGTCTGCCCTGTCTGTGAGTTCGCTCAGGGCTTCTCCCCCGTTACCATAAAGCATGCTACTAACTAGAGATAGTCAATGTGATGGCAAACATTCAACTGTAATGCAAATCGGTTCATGCAAAGTTCACTTGAAACTGAGCCAATTAATTACTACCTGCAGGATGTGATTGGGTCAAGTCAGTTCAATTTGCATGAAATTTGAATTTGATTTGTATACAACATACAATTTTTTTTTAATCTAATTAACCATCTCCACAACTAACTATCATTTAGCAATGGTGTCCCCATTTATAAATAGTTATGGGAGTTAGAGGTTTTCTTGTTGTCGTCATTTTGATCATGTGCATGTTAGAAATGTTGTGTAACTTTTATTTTTTAGGTTTCAGATCTCAAAAAGGTTTTTTCCATCAATACCAGAACCAGCGGCAAAATTATTTGATCATTTTGAAGAGAATGGATTGTCAGTAAGTGCTTTTTATATTTCAGCAGTAATAGGACTAAAAAATGGAATACAAGCCGAATCTAAAGCAAATGCCAATATATTTGGGGAGATCAGTATTAGGAGACATTAAGCTCAATACAAAAGGCTTTAACACAAGGAAAGATTCTTTGATTTACCCATGTGACTGTAATTTTCTAATTTCTAATTGGACTGAATTGAAAATAACTGTCCCTTTATAAAAATAAGGATAGGGATATTTATGTATTATCTCTAGCTTCTTGTCACTTTAACTCTTCTGAGCAAAAGTGTTAGTGTCAAAAAAGTCCCCTTGGCTCCAAGCCATTGACACCTACATCTTCAGAGCTACCTCCATCATTGCTTTGTCCATGACTGCTGTCAGCTGGTGTCGGAGTTCTGGGGTGGGAATTAAGACCTAGCGCCCAATAGCACTACATCAAAGGAGGAGCCTAAAATGCTCCTCCCTACTCTAAATCAGTTTTTGCTCGACCCTTTTATCATGGGGGAACTCTTGAAATAACTTTCAGGTCTTCTGGGAACTCCTACTATAATTACTATATCCACAGCTCACAGTACATGGTGCATGGTGGTCATGGGGAAGAATTCCTCTTACATTGCTGGCCATTGGGCAAAATGTCACCCTTACAGATAGCCAAAAACATCATTGGTGTCAATTAGACTGATCCAAGAGGCAAGCATTGCTCAAGGAACCCCCAGCAACCTCTGGAGGAAACCTGGTTGAGAAACTTTGCTATAAAGCAGCATAATTGTCCACTGGCTGTGCCCGAGGGGATTAGGGGATCCCTGTAAAGTTGATTTTTTCCAGTAACAATGAGTACGCACAGTGTCCATGTTGTTCTATAGAAAGGGGAGGAGGAGACTGAGGGAGCGGCATGCCATTGTACTTTCTTCCCTGGACTTGTATAGTGGTCATTCCCCATCAGCTGTCCATGGTTCTGCCCTGATGGATATGTGTTTAACGTCAGGTGACCACTGTGACAACAGATTCTCACCTGATATGACCACTCGTGATGGGCGAGAATCCTCTGATGTGTGTACATAGCCTCACCTACCTGAAAATCATTGCAAACCATGAGCACCCATTCACAGCAACAATCAATTGGCAGTGGCTTCTTTTAGCAAAGTAATGCAGAACTTTCTCAGCAATGTTTGGGGAACATGACATACGGTCAAGATTTAACTTGGCCTCGAAATTTCCCAAATCCTAATGAGTGAAAATCTATGGGATAGAATATTAATAAGTCCAATTCATGGAGACTCACTCCCCAGTTCACAAAACCCAAAGGGTTGCTGCTGATGTCTTGGTGCTCAATGCCAAAATATACCTTCAGAGGTCTTGTGGATTTCCTTAATGGGCCAAAGCTGTATTGGCAGTGCAAAATTAGCCAGGTGGTTTTATTGTGGCTGGCCAACGTACAATATGCAACCATACTTAATACATACACAGGCTTGACTTTTTATTGTGCAATTGTTCACTGAAGTTATAGGACTTTTTTGCTTCTTCCTACAATGAAAGTCCATAAATTATTTTATTCATTGGGAGCATTGCTCTCCCTGTAAGAATAAAGCTCCACTCTGGGTTGCTGTTGAATTTGCCCATGGAGTGGTTGGGGAGAAATAAATAGGTAGAAATACTTTGTTTCCCACACCTTCTGATGCTCCACAGATTGGGGGAGGCTTTTACTGTCCTCCTGTATAATGTAGGACTGCTGGTTCTGTATAGCTGGGCAGGAAAGTAAATCAGATTCATGGATTAGATGATTGGAGAGAAGGAAATGTATAGGAGTAAGAATTAGGTCAGCATTTTGATTAATTTCTTCAACCCTTAGTGGAATGAACGTTTAACTTGCGCTGCATGGGGGATATCACTGCCCTGGGTAAATTTACCAGCAGTGAAGAGTTGGGCTTTAAGCGTAATTGTTCTAGAAGTATTTGTACTAAAACATGTTTAGTATGTGTTCAACCCCCCTAAAGGTCCCTATCTAAAATCTTTTATTCATTGTGTATAACAACATTTTTCTTTCAGGAACAGAATATGATGGAAATGGAAAGAAGACAAGAAGACGAGGATTGTGTTAGTTTACACATAATGGAAATACCTCCAATGGAGCAATACGTTAATACAATGATGGCCAGGGGTTGTTCTTGATCCTGGATTGTTAAATTACCGAGTAGGCCTGATTTATTAAAGCTCTCCAAGATTGGAGAGGATACACTTTCATCAGTAAAGCTGGGTCATAATCAATTTTTGCAGAATCACCCAGCTTCACTAATGAAAACGTATACTCTCCAGCCTGGGAGAGTTTTTATCAGGCACATAACACTTTATATAGAAGTTTAGAAGGTTCTGCTTTCTTATATGGTGCTAAGATCTTTGAAGAACAGGAACCATGCTTAATTTTGCAAGGAAGGCTGTCCACCACCATGATGGATCAATAGAAAAATGGGGAAAAAGAAAAATAATTAATGTTGTCTCAATAAAGTTCAGACTCCCTCCTGAACATGTAGGCAGTTATGACCCTAAGCGCCTGCTTTTCCTGGTTTATTGTGCATTACTGCTCCCATCAGCCAAGTGTCCTTGGTGACCCCCATGTCTCCCGTGTCTCCTGTTTCTTTCCTGTGTCTATGGTGACCCCCCGTCACCCGTGCCTATTTTCTGGCTTTTGGGTACTAGGCCCCTGGCTCTTTTTCTGACCTGTTTGCTGCATGCCATGACCTAGGCTAATATTGACTAGTCTTTTGCTCACTGATTTTGTAACTCACTCTGTTCTTCCCTCTTGTGTGCCCAAGGACTGAAACCTGGTAACAGTCTGCAGCCCAACACTCTCACCAGTAAAGGTTCTACAGAAAACCAGGCTGATACTTAGACTCTGCGCCTTGGCTTTTCTAAGGGCTCACACCTCCACCTAGCAGAACACAGCGCCCCCAGTTGGTTCCATAGAGAAATACCTCATAATGAAAATACCCAATACACCACATGATCTTTTCCGTTTGTTTTGTGACTTTATGTGCTGATATAATTCACAGGAAGACAACAAAAACAAAGTGATTAAAAGTTCTAAAGAAGACAACCAAAGCATCACCAATGAGGTGTGATGTTCCCCTATGGACCTCATGGAAATATCACATTTATATTGCAAGGAACATTGTTGGACTTTGAAACCTAACCAATTGGACCATTTCTTGATGGTAGCATGGCCAAACAAATGGGTAGTTTTATTATGAGACCCAGAGGAGAACAATAGAAAGCAAAAAATCCCCATTACCTCTTCATCTTTGGGCAGTACAAATAAATATGACTGGTATATTCAAACATGTTTTAGGGAGAACTCCAATGAAGACCCAACAATTGCTTTTAGTATGGACCAATGGTTCCTCCAGAGGTTACTAGGGGTTCCTTAAGCAATGAGTAGTTTGAGCCTCTCCATTCAGTTTAGGTGACACCAATGATCTTTCTGGATATTTGTAAGGGTGACATTTATCAAGACGGCCAGCAATGTTAACGTGTAAAAATAGAAAACACACATAAAACTCAATATTTTTGTTTTGTTGGATAGAGAAAAGAACAGATGATATTGCTGACCAACAGCTATACAAGGCCACTGCCAGAAGTAATGAACAGACATTACTTGTTACAGATCCTTCGGGGTCCAGGGGATCTGTGCCCTCGTCTTTATCATCCACCGCGCACCCTTTACTTCCTGTCTGAGTCATGTGACTCCCTGAGAGCTGCCCATCTACCCCACAGGACCAGAATATTCCACAGACATGTTTCATCTGCTGGCAGAAATGTGAACACCATCTGAGCTACCTCTGTTCCAGCACTCCCTCTGGTGGTGGGTTATGTTACCTGCTGGTCACTTAATCTTCATTTGCCACATGACCTCCCCTATAAAAGGAAGTCACTGGCAATAGGATGCTGTCTAAACAAGGAGTTACTCTAGGCTCTGCTTCCAGATTCCTGTCTGCATTTCCCTATCCTGTTTATAACCATTTGGCATACCGACCCTGGCTCTGTCTAAATTACCCCTGATTGCCGCCTGCCCTGACCTTTGGCTCACCCGACTACTTTCTTTCAGTCTTGTGCCACGCTTTTGGCTTATTCAGTTAGCAGTTACTAGCCCCTGTGTGTACAGGGCCACAACCTGGGCACCGCCTCCCAAAGTCCATTACCCCTTGCAGGGTTTGCTGGTAAAGCCAAAGGCTGGTGTCTTAGACCCTGCACCCCGTACACATTACGGGCACACAGGCTGGTAACACAGAGGGTCCACCACCCCACCCGTGACATTACTTCTCAGTATGGATGTGGCACTTTCCCCTCGATATGATATGACAGTGATGGTGCTTGGTTATTGGCTGCTCAACCCAGTCCCATTGTGGTAGAAAGAGATTTCTCACCCCGGTGTGATGGAGAAGTGACAATCAACAGCAATCAATTTATTACAATTCAGTTCCCACTTCCACCACTTCCGTATGTGTTAGATTTTTTCTTTATTGGGGAAAATTTGTCCAATGGATTTTGCACTTACCAGACATTTTTATATTATTTGTGGACTTACTACACATTATTCTTACTACTGTGGAATCTTTTGCTCAAAGTGTAAAATACACATTGTTCACATTTTGTTGCTTTTAACAGAGAAGATTGGGCAGAAGATCTGGGCCGAAATCATGCAGATGTTGTCAGCTACGTTTTTTTAAATAGGCACCTAAGTGACCTTCAAATGCACAAAAGCACTTTATGGTTGAAAATCATAATAAGAATAAAGGAAATTTATATTTAATGTTGTAATGACTGCGGGCTGTATAACTTATTCAGTAGTAGAATATATGCTATGACAAAAATGCATTCAAATGCTTTATTTTAATAAAAGATCCAATTGCTTGAATTTTTTAATTTATGTGTATATATGTTTAGTGTCAGATGTAATATGATACAGACTAGTTCAATATTTTTATACACTATATATATTACTATAGGTATCCTTGCCAATGCAAGGAATCTACAATAGGCAGGGGCTTATTATAGGCATTCCACCAATACCAGGTACCTAACATGGGAATTCCACCGAAACCAGGAACTTACAATAGGTATCACACCAATACCAGATATTTACATTCCACAGATAGGAGGGACCTAACATAGGCATTCTACCAATACCAGGTA